>NC_133324.1:45588444-45960041 GCF_042186555.1 Aquarana catesbeiana
AAACCATGTTTGGTTATTTAATAAAGCTGATGTTAAAAAAGCTACCATTTTTATCATCCAACCAGCAACAATCTTCCATTGGTCTGCGTGCTGTAAACTGATGAGAGATGAGATGTGATTGGATGGTTGGAATGTGTGGAATGTGATGGTCTGGGTGGTGTGCCTGTATTGAGGAATGATGTACACACAGTGCTCCCCCCTCCTCTCCCAGTACAATGGTTCTCTGTGTTGTCTATGGAGAGACTAATGTGTGCACTGAGGATCCTCCATCTGTATCTGTAATGATGAGGCCTCGCTCTCTCTGTTTCTCTCTCTCTCTGTTTCTCGTTCTCTCTCTCTCCCCACCCCCCCCTCTCTCTCTCTTTCTCTCCCCCTCTCCCCCCCCTCTCTCTCTCTCTCCCCCACCCCCCTCTCTCTCTCTCTCTCTTTCTCTCTCTCTGTTTCTCTCTCTCTCTCTCTCTCTTCTCTCTCCGCTCTTCTCCAGCACCAATCCTGCCTCTCTTTGTATTGTACAGAGAATAGACATAGAGAAATATAACGGTGTGCCATTTTCATGAGCGTCTGGATATTTATTCGTCTTTAACGCTTCCTCTCCGGGGCGGGGTACAGAGAATGACCCGAAGAACGATCAATTATTAATCCCATAGACAGGCCTGAGTGCGGATCGTATGACAGATGTGCTGAGCCCGGCCTGTGACACCAACGTGTGAATGGAACCAATCTGTGACAGGGTCTATGGAAATATTAGGAGGGGAATGGGGAGGAATGGACCATCACAAATGACACAAAAGAAGAGAAAACCCAAAGACAGGCCGGCTATGTACTAAACCGTGCCGATGACGTACCGCGTACGCCTCTATAGAGCGGATCAGCACAGATAAAGGCCTGAGCGTGTATGGCTCTACCAGTCCTAGAATGTACAATCCGCCATGAGGAGTGCTTTATAATCACCGCTATGTGACCCCCGTGGCCTTATATGCTGGAGAAGGGTTGTCCAAATCTTCAATACGAGGGCCACATTGTATATTCACAGGCCAAAAGAATCAGTTTTAAAAATAAAAACAAAAAACAATAAAGATGATCCAATTTGCTCCAGCAGGAAACAGAATGACTTTCTGATCCCCCAAGAGCCAATCAGATATTCCCTGAAATTCACCATTCATTCACAACAACAGAGGAAGAACTTCAGTACAACAAAGCAAAGGAGTTCCAAATAGCCCCCCTCCCCTTACACCAGAGTCCCATCAGAGCCCCCCCCTTACACCAGAGTCCCATCAGAGCCCCCCCCCTTACACCAGAGTCCCATCAGAGCCCCCCCTTACACCAGAGTCCCATCAGAGCCCCCCCCTTACACCAGAGTCCCATCAGAGCCCCCCCCCTTACACCAGAGTCCCATCAGAGCCCCCCCTTACACCAGAGTCCCATCAGAGCCCCCCCCTTACACCAGAGTCCCATCAGAGCCCCCCCTTACACCAGAGTCCTCATCAGAGACCCCCCCTTACACCAGAGTCCTCATCAGAGCCCCCCCCTTACACCAGAGTCCTCATCAGAGCCCCCCCCCTTACACCAGAGTCCTCATCAGAGCCCCCCCCCTTACATCAGAGTCCTCATCAGAGCCCCCCCCCCTTACACCAGAGTCCCATCAGAGCCCCCCCTTACACCAGAGTCCTCATCAGAGCCCCCCCCTTACACCAGAGTCCTCATCAGAGCCCCCCCCTTACACCAGAGTCCTCATCAGAGCCCCCCCCTTACACCAGAGTCCCATCAGAGCCCCCCCTTACACCAGAGTCCCATCAGAGCCCCCCCCTTACACCAGAGTCCTCATCAGAGCCCCCCCCTTACACCAGAGTCCCATCAGAGCCCCCCCTTACACCAGAGTCCCATCAGAGCCCCCCCTTACACCAGAGTCCTCATCAGAGACCCCCCCCTTACACCAGAGTCCTCATCAGAGCCCCCCCCCTTACACCAGAGTCCTCATCAGAGCCCCCCCCTTACACCAGAGTCCCTCATCAGAGCCTCCCCCCTTACACCAGAGTCCTCATCAGAGCCCCCCCCCCTTACATCAGAGTCCTCATCAGAGCCCCCCCCCCCTTACACCAGAGTCCCATCAGAGCCCCCCCCTTACACCAGAGTCCTCATCAGAGCCCCCCCCCCTTACACCAGAGTCCTCATCAGAGCCCCCCCTTACACCAGAGTCCTCATCAGAGCCCCCCCCTTACACCAGAGTCCCATCAGAGCCCCCCCCTTACACCAGAGTCCTCATCAGAGCCCCCCCCTTACACCAGAGTCCCATCAGAGCCCCCCCCTTACACCAGAGTCCTCATCAGAGCCCCCCCCTTACACCAGAGTCCTCATCAGAGCCCCCCCTTACACCAGAGTCCTCATCAGAGACCCCCCCCTTACACCAGAGTCCCATCAGAGCCTCCCCCTCACATCAGAGTCCCATCAGAGCCCACTTACATGAGTCCTCATCAGAGCTCCCCTACGTCAGAGTCCCCCTTACTTTAGAGTCCCCCTTAATTTAGAGTCCCAGTCAGAGCCCTCTTACATAAGAGTTCCAATCAGAGAGCCTATCTACCTATCAGACTACTGTATGTGGGTTTCTTTTGGAACCTTTTTTACTATAAAATATTTGAACATGAAGAGTTCCAATCAAAGTACCCCCTTTACATCAGGGTCCCTATCAGTGTCTCCTTTACATTAGATTCCCCCTTACAAGAGAGTCCCCATCAACACCCCCTTACATACAATTCCCCCTTTACATCAGGGTCCTCTTTAGAGTATCCCTTACATCAGAGTCTCTATTGGAGTTTCCCTTACATGATACTCCCCATCAAAATTCCCCCTTACATCAGGGTCCCCATTGAAGTCCCCCTTACACAAAAGTCCCCATCAGTGCCTCCTTCAGGGCTCCCTATGTGAGATGCCTCCTTTACATCAGAGTCCCCATTGAAGCCTTCCTTACATCAGAGTCCCCATCACCTCTACATGAGAGTCTCTCTTACATGAGGGTCCCCAGAATCCCCATCAATGCCCCCTTACATAAGAGTTCCCCCTTACATCCTTTGCATGAGAGTCTCTATTGGAGTTTCCCTTACATGAGACTCCCCATCCAAATCCCCCCTTACATCAAAGTCCTCATTGAAGTCCCCCGCACACATGAGTCAACATCAGAGCCTCCCTTATATCAGATCCCCCACTGTAGCCCCCTTATATCAGATCCCCCACCGTAGCCCCCTTATATCAGATCCCCCACCGTAGCCCCCTTATATCAGAGCCCCCACCGTAGCCCCCTTATATCAGAGCCCCCACCGTAGCCCCCTTATACCAGAGCCCCCACCGTAGCCCACTTATATCAGATCCCCTACCGTAGCCCCCTTTTATCAGATCCCCCACCGTAGCCCCCTTACATCAGAGACCCCATCAGGGCCCCCTTACGTGAGAGTCCCCTTCAGAACTGCCTTACACAAGAGTCCCCGTCAGAGTCCCCTCTTACATCAGAGACCCCATCGAAGTCCCCCTTACATGAGAGTCCACATCAGGGCCCCCTTACATGAGAGTCCCCATCAGAACTGCCTTACATGAGAGTCCCCCCTTACATCAGAGTCCCCATCACAGCCCCCTTCAATGAGAGTCTACCCTTATATCAGGGTCCCCATCAGAGTCCCCTTACATCAGAGGGCCAGATAAAATCTTGCAGCGGGCCGTAGTTTGGAGACCCCTGTGGTGAAGGAACTACAAATCCCAGCATGCCACACAACACAGGTAAAATGCAACAAAAATTCAAAGCTGGTCAACCCTTAGCCTTTGGACAATAGACTACAAGTCCAAGCATGCAGCATAGAAAGCGACAATGTTCATTAAATCGGAGGAACTAAAAGTCGCAGCTATACAAGGCAGTGCAGTAACGCTGTACAGGGACGGAAATGGACAGCACCGTCTACTTCACAATACAGCTCAAGACTTTGTAAAGCTGAACCCTGCACCACTCCGCTTCCATTTATTACAGATATATTTTATGCAGCTGATATAGTTATATGAATCTGTCTTTGTTTCAGCTTCCAGTAGCACTAGAATTGGAAGGGGCCAGACTCCCAAGCCAAATCAGCATCAAGCAGGGCTGTCAGTCTAACACTCTGGACATGCTTTCAGGAGGAGAGAGCAGAGGAGTGACCTTATCAACATTCTGCTACTCCTTCGTTGTTCAATTAGCAGGCCTGTAATAGCCACTTAAACGGCCGGCAAGTATCCTGCAGTTTTAACCACCATCGAGCAGATATGTTTTGTAATCTTTAGCGGATGGAAATTTCTTGAAAGTCACCATTTGCACATGCCATGATGGCACAATGTATAACAGTGGAGGTCAGGCTGTGCTATCTGGAAGGGGTGCCTGGATCATTAAACTGACCAAACAGAACTGAAGTCCGTTCACACAACGACAGTTCACACAACTGTCTCTGAGCTGTAGATTGCTCTACTTTCCTGGAGTTCAGCCATGAAATGCAAAAAGGTGCTACAAAGAAGATGTGTGTGGATGGACTGTAAGTCCCAGCATGCAATATTTACCGCAGACCCTGCACCATGCACAAGCCATAGGCCCATAGGGGGAAAGGACTACAACTCCCATCAGATGTTTCTGGGCACAGTGACATAATACTACAATATGCCCTCTTACCAGGGCTAGACATAGCAGAAAGCAACGAGGATCCATTAAACCTCTTTCTTATGATAAAATAAAAGGTCTCCTTGGGCCAATTTAAGAAATGGGTGGGCCCGGAGCAAGTATCTCATGGGTGAGATTTTTTTGAGTTACCAGTTCCCCTTTTCTTAAAATAACGCCCCCCCCTCCCCATCTTAGATTTTGGAGACAAAAGCCTACTTTGAGACATTAGCAGAGTTTAGAAGGAAGGGGCCCCACTGCGCCAATAAAGGCCGTTGCCCATCATTGTAATCAGTGCAGAGGAACCCTTCTCCGTAAATGTCCCAACACACCGAATATGGTGATGGTCCACTCCAGGGCTTCTGAGGGCAGAGGTAGTGGACACTCTTAATCGGGTGGGCCTGGGACAACTGGCATATTATTTATTTTTAAACTGGACCCGTGGAAGCCACACAGGGCACCCCTATGTCACGTGGTCCTACTTGCGAGAATAAAAGCCGCTGCCCATCAATTGCAGTTAGCATAGAGGGACCCTTCTCCTCAAAAGTCCCCCTGCACCAATTACAGTGATTGGCAGAAGGACAACAAGGCTACTGTGGGGCTCTGGTGGTAGACCCTTCTAACTTGGTGGGCCCAGGGCAACTGCCATATTTTTATTATAATGCTAGACCTGTGGAATCCACACAGGGCACCTCTATGTCATTTGAAATCAATAAAGGCCACTGTCCATCTCTGTAATCAGCCATTCCTCTCAAAGGTTCCACCACACCAATTACAATGATAGGCACAGAGACTTATGGACTACTGGGGGCTTTGGTGGTAGACACACCCAACCTGGTGGTCCCAGGGCAACCACCTCATTTTTATCATTAAACTGGACCGGTGGAAGTTACACAAGGCACCTCTAAGTCATGTGGTCCTCTCGAAACAATAAAGGCCACTGCCTGTCACTGTAATCAGCGCAGAGGGACACTTCCTCCTACTGCACCGATTACAGCGATGGGCAATTAGACTCTGGAACTACTTGGGGGTTTTGGTGGTGGGTCCTAAAAACCTGGTGGGCCCAGGACAACTGGCCTGCTTCTAATAATAAACTGGACCTGTGGAAACCACACAGGGCATTTCTATGTAATGCGGTCCTACTCACGCCGATAAAGGCCACTGCCCATTGCTGTAATCCCACTGCATCAATTTTGGTGATGGCCAGCAATACTCCAAGGCTACTTGGGGCTCTGTTGGTAGGCCTTTCCTAACCTGGTGGTCCAAGAGCAACTGCTCCATATTTATTATTAAACTGGACTTGTGGAAGCCACACAGAGCACTTGTATGTCATGCGGTCTTACGCCAATAAAGATCACTGTCCATTGCTGTAATTGGCGCAGAGGGACTGTTCTTCTCAAAGGTCCCTCTTCACCAATTATGGTGATGGGCAATGAGACTCCTGGACTATTTGGGGGTTTTGGTGGTGAGATCAGAGAAACTGCCCCAATGATATTATTAAAGTGGACCTGTGGAAGTCCCACAATCCACCTTCAAGTCATGGGGACCCACTCGCCTCAGTGAAGGCCACTACCCATTGCTATAATCAGGGCAGAAGAACCCTTCCTCTGGGCAATGAGACTTCTGGACTACTTGCGGATTTTGGTGGTGGATCCTCCTAACCTGGTGGGCCCAGGGTAACTGCCTCATATTTAATAGTAAACGGGGCCTGTGGAGGCCACACAGGGCGCTTCTACGCCATGTGGTCCTACTCACACCAGCGAAGGTCAATGCCTATTGCTGTAGTCAGCACACAAGGTCCCACTGCACCAATTATTATGATGGGCATCATAACTCTGGGATTACTTGGGGGTTTTAGTGATGGATCCTCCTAACCTGGTAGGCCCAGGGTAACTGCCCCATTTTTATTAGTAAACTGGACCTGTGGAGGCCACACAGGACATTTCTATGTCATGCGGTCCTTCTCTAATCAGCAGGAGCACTAACATTGCAACATACACCGATAAATAAACTGGGGCTTACAGTAGGTAAATGATGCCCCAAATGATGGAGCAGTTGCTCTTGGACCACCAAGTTAGAAAGGCCTACCGACAAAGCCCCCAGTAGCCATGGTTATAGAACCATGCCCACCTAAAATTATAGATCCAGACTTGCCTAAGGCAGCTGATGTTCTCTCATGTGCATCCACACAGCAGGTGCAAATGGAGGCCATTATGGCCCTCCAGGGCCCATCTATGACCCTTTTTAAGATCATGCATTTCCCCCTCATTGCACCAGAAGCAGCACGCATCGGCTAGATAAGGTTTCCAACCCAATAAATTTGATCTATGAGGCCTTTGTGTGTACGGTAGATGATAATAATCAGGAGATATAACAAGGACCTGTTTTTTCTTAGGGGTGGTATAGCTACGCCCCAGGCTTGGCATCTCCTAGGTGTCTTCAAATTAAATAGACATCATTAAAAAAAAAAAAAAAAAGCCAAATATACAAAGGAACGCAAAACTCAGCATCGTCATCCTCCTCCCCGCACACCCTGACACGGCAACACAAACAAAACACGCAGGCACACGCGTAAACTGCTGACACAGAAAAATGCACAAGCGACAGAAGCAGGAGCCTACATAGAGCGCAGATTAAGAAAAATTGGTGGATGGCGATGCACAAGGTGACACCGCCGGTGTGTAACGCACAAAGGAGACACATAAACAGGCACGGCCATATCCAAGAGCCCCTTTTTATGTGGCTGGCAGCCTGGAGGCGCCTGCAGCTGTCACCTCTCCACTGACAGTACAAGGACACGGCGCAGCCTGTCCCCGTCCCCGTCCCCTATTATCCTTACCTCCAGGGCCCCTACAGTCCCTTGGCACAGCTCCTTTCTCTTCCTAACATGGCTCCTTGTGTGGATCCTTCAAGACATTCCTGGCAGAGGAGAGGGAAGACGGCACCATCCCACCATCACACAGCCCTGCCAGTGCAGCTGTTGTGACGTCAGCTCAGCCTCTGCCCAGGGAGATGATGGCTGGGGGACCAGAGGGAGAGGAGAGGAGGGAGAGGAGAGGAGAGGAGGGAGAGGCTGCAAGGTAGCAGGGATGCAGAGGGAGAGGAGAGGAGAGGCGGGGAGGATGGAGAGGAGGTGCACAGGCAACGTTAACTCCTTCCATCCTCACCACTTCACCACCAGGATCACTTACATAATGACACACAGTAGCCGGTATTGTCAGATATTGTCAAGTGTTTCCTATTTTATTATTCATGTATCTTATGTATCTTATTTTTTATCTTAATTATTATTTAGAGTTTTATTCAGTTTTTTATTAGTGTTTTTCTATTATCTTATCTTTGTATTTTATCTTAACTTATTATTATGTTATCTTTTTATCCTGTTTATTATTATTTAGAGTTTTTTCCATTTTTTTAATTAGAGTTTTTCTATCATCCTATCTTTTATTTTATCTAAACTTATTTTTTTAAACTTATTTATTATTATTTAGAGGTTTTTTTCAGATTTTTATTAGAGTTTTTCTATTATCTTATCTATTTTTTTATCTTAACTTATAATGTATTATTATTTTTTTTTATCTTATTTATTATTATTAAGAGTTTTTTATTAGTGTTTTTCTGTCATCTTATCTTTGAAATGTATCTGAACTTTTTATTTATTATATATATTTTTTTATGTTATTTATTATTATTTTCAGTTTTTTCAGATTTTTATTAAAGTTTTTCTATTATCTTATCTTTTAATTTCATCTTAACTTATTATTTATTATTATTTAATTTTTCTATCTTATTTATTAATATTTCGAGTTTTTTATTAGTGTTTTTCTATTGTCTTATCTTTTAAATTTATCTGAACTTAATTTTTCATTTTTTTATCTTATTTATTATTATTTAGAGTTTTTTCAGATTTTTATCTTTTTTGTATTATTTTATCTTAACTTATTATTTTATTTTTTTATCTTATTTATTATTATTTAGAGTTTTTTATTAGTGTTTTTCTATCATCTTATCTTTTAAATTTATCTGAACTTATTTATTATTATTTAGATTTTTATTTTAGTCTTCGCTTAGTGTTATCATATTATTTTGTTTAATCTTATTATTTTAGGTTATCTTATTATTTATTATAACTTTATTTTATTTTTTTAATTTGGGGCTCAGTCACATCATAATTCCAGCGTCCCTATACATTTTTGCATGCGCACTTATATGCATTTTAGGCCTCATTTACACCACAATCTCTGCATTTACTGTGCATTTCTGCATGCATTTTTGCGTGCATTCCGTATTTTAATTAGAGTTTATCTATCGTGCTATCTGTTATTTTATCTAAACTTATTTTTATTTATTATTATTTAGAGTTTTTTTCAGATTTTTATTAGAGTTTTTCTATTATCTTATCTTTTTTTATCTTATAATTTATTATTATTTTATTTTTTTATCGTATTTATTATTATTATTAAGAGTTTTTTTATTAGTGTTTTTCTATATCGTCTTATCTTTTAAATTTATCTGAACTTATTATTTAATATTATTTTTTTTTAACTTATTTATTATTATTTCCATTTTTTTAATTAGTGTTTTTCTATTGTCTCATCTTTTAAATGTATCTGAACTTATTATTTCATATTTTTTTTTCTTATTTATTATTATTTCGAGTTTTTTCAGATTTTTGTTAGAGTTTTTCTATTATCTTTTTATTTTTTATTCTATCTTAACTTATTATTTCATTTTTTTTTATCTTATTTATTATTATTTTGAGTTTTTTATTAGTGTTTTTCTATCGTCTTATCTTTTAAATTTATCTGAACTTATTTATTATTATTTAGAGTTTTTAGTCTTCACTTTGAGTTTTTAAATGTTATGTTATTATTTTGTTTTATCTTATTATTTTAGGTTATCTTATTATTTATTACTTTATTATAACTTTATTTTGTTTTTTTAATTTGGGGCTCAGCCACATCATAATTCCAGCGTCCCTATGCATTTCTGCATGCGCACTTATATGCATTTTTAGGACTCATTTACACCACAATCTCTGCATTTACTGTGCATTTCTGCATGCATTTTTGCATGCATTCCATTTTTTAATTAGAGTTTTTCTATCACCCTATCTTTTATTTTATCTAAACTTTTTTTTTAAACTTATTTATTATTATTTAGAGTTTTCTTCAGATTTTTATTAGAGTTTTTCTATTATCTTATCTTTTTTATCTTAACTTATAATGTATTATTATTTTTTTTATCTTATTTATTATTATCAAGAGTTTTTTTTATTAGTGTTTTTGTATTGTCTTATCTTTTAACTTTATCTGAGCTTATTATTTCATTTTTTTTTATCTTATTTATTATTATTTCGAGTTTTTTTTTCCTGATTTTTATTTATTTATTTATTTTCTGAGTTTTTATATTATCTTTTTTTTTATTTTATCTTAACTTTTTTTTTTTTTATCTTATTTATTATTATTTCGAGTTATCTTTTAAATTTATCTGAACTTATTTATTATTATTTAGAGTTTTTATTTTTAGTCTTCGCTTAGAGTTTTTAAATGTTTAAATTTTGTTTTATCTTATCTTATTATTTATTATTTTATTATAACTTTATTTAAATTTTTTTAATTTGGGGCTCAGCCACATCATAATTCTAGCGTCCCTATGCATTTCTACATGCGCACTTATATGCATTTTTAGGGCTCATTTACACCACAATCTCTGCATTTACTGTGCATTTCTGTATGCATTTTTGTGTGTGTTTACAGTCCTTTTTCATTGCACATACCTGCATTTGCAGTGCGTTTTCAGTGCATTTGTAATATTTTTTTTTTATTTCAATTTAAATTTTTTTTACTAAGTTCATGCACATTTGCGTTGTGTTTGCGCACATTTGCAGTACATTTGCGTGCATTTACACCTGTTTGTGGTGCAGAAAATGCAGTATGCTGTTTTTTTTTTTTTTTTTTTAAACACACATGAAAGCGCTGCAATGGTGTAAACTAGGCTCACCAGAATTCTTTTATTTTTTTTCGCATAAGCTTTTCACCCCGGTCACACCGATCACAACATTGATATCGTGCTACGTCACTTGAAGTAGCGCAATTTCAGTGGTAGTGCTCCTTCAGGTGCTACTTGGAAGACATCAGTGCGACTTCATGCACAGATGTCTATGCACGTCGCGCCTGAACTCGCAAAAAGTAGTGCAGGAATTACTTTCAAAATCGGTGCGACTCCGACTCGGTCAGAGCCGCACCGATTTGACCACTTTCCATGTGGACAATAGTGTGAAACTGTCAAATCGCATGTCAAGTCGCACCAGTGCGACCGGGGGGCTCTACTGTGTTTATGCTGCATTTAAAAATACACCTGACTGCATGCCTTTTGTAAACCAATCCTTAATGCATTTGCAATGCATTCCAGTGCACTTTTTCCCACTTGAAAAATATTTTTATTTTCCCCAGTTGCATTTCTGTGTGTACCAGTGCATTTACATGCGTTTACATGCATTTAGCCGCATTCCACTGGAAAAACTGCATGCTGCCATCCTTTTTTTTTAGAAAGAACTGGAGCTGAATGTACTGGTATGAACTAGGCTGATCCGAAATTTACTATGCGTGCATTCTGGATATACTTTAAAAAAAATTTAAAAAAAACACACTGGAAAGCATCTGATGTGAACCAGCCCTTTGATTTTTTTTTTTTACCTTTTTTCCTTTTTTAATATCTTACTATTATTTTATCTTATATTAATTTATATTTTTAGTTTTTTTATTAGTTTTTTTATTATTTTATCTTATAATCTTATTTTGTATTATTATCTTCTTATTATTTTATCTTATTTATTATTAATTTGATTTTTTTTATTATTTTATATTATTTATTATTAGTTTTGAGTTATTTTTAGCTTTTTTTAAAAAATTTTATTATTTTTATCTTATAATTGTATCTTATATTATTATTTATTATCTTATTATTATTTTATTATCTTATATTATTTATTAATAATTTGATTTTTTATATTATTTTATCTTTTTTCTTTTTAGTTTTGAGGTTTTTTTTTTTCGTTTTTTTATTCAATTTTTTATTATTATTTTATCTTATAATCTTATCTTGTATTATTATTTATTATCTTATTATAATTTTATTATTTTATCTTATTTATTATTAATTCGATTTTTTTTTATTATGTTATCTTATTTATTATTAGTTTTGAGGTTTTTTTAGCTTTTTTATCAGATTTTTTATTATTTTATCTTATAATTGTATCTTATATTATTATTTATTATCTTATTATTATTTTATCTTATTTATTATTGATTCGATTTTTTTATTATTTTATCTTATTATCTCATCTTTTTATTTATTCTTTGCATAAGCATTTTGCATAAGCTATTTACAGCACGGTGATGATGTCACTGCTACTTTTACAAGGTAATATCCGGATTTTCAAAGGTATTTGATGACCACAAAGTGAATTTATATGCGGCTTTTGATTTAAATGAAAGGGTTTGTGTCTGCAATATTCTGCCACTAGATGTCCTCGGTCATTTAACCCACGTCCTCTGAGCCCAGATAATCCCAGATCGCCCTCCAACCTGACTGGACAGTGAAAGGAGAAGCAGCACGGTGATGAGTTCATCTCTCTGTCTCTCTGCTCTCTCCTTCTATCAGCAGGCTCAACTAATAGGAGCCCCCTGGAGACAGGTGCTGCAAAATTAATTTTTAATCCAGAGATTCCCGCATAGAAATTTTTTCTTCTGCCGCTAAAAGTCCTCAGTATGACGGCCAGAAACAGTTAACCCAGTTCCTCTGAACCCAGGTCATCCCGGACGAGCCCCCAACCTGTAACTGAATAGTTAAAGGAGAAGCAGCACATTGATTAACTCACCTCTCTGTCACTCTGCTCTCTCCTCCTATCAGCATGCTTCTTCTCAGCACATGAACTGAATGGCTCCTTGTACCGCTTCTCCCTTTCCCAGTCTGAGATATTACCACCCTACCCACTTCCCCTGAGCCCAGGTCATCCCGGACATGCCCCCAACCTGTGACTGGACAGCTAAAGAAAAAGCGGCACATTGATAAGCTCATCTCTCTGCTCTCTCCTCCTCTCAGCACGTTTCTTGTCAGTGCATGAACTGATTGACTCCTTATACTGCTTCTTCTTCTTCTCCCAGTCTGAGCTCTGCAGTACAGGACCAGCAATAGACTGATACAGGGCCCCATTCAGGTACTTACATTCAAAAAATACATTTAACAATGTAGTAATGATTACAGAGCTGCATTCATTTGTGCCTTTATATCTTTCTGGGGTTCCGCTTTAACCCTGACCCTTGCCCCCGATATTACTTTCACACGCCGGATTGATGGTGTCAGTCCTGGCTTTGATTTTACTATTGCAGCGAAAACGTTTGATCCAAAACAAACCTCATAATACATCACTGACAACGACTCTGGCGCTCTCCTACATGCCGGGAGTGCTGAGCTACGAAAAAACAAGGCTGAGATTTTTTTTTTTTTTGCACTGAACGCTGCTGATTGCCTGACCGCACCCGGAATCAGAATATCAAATAACGACACCGATCATTGAAAGGAAGAGACTGGGATGTGCGTGGCCATTTTTTTTTTATCGGTTTCAACTTTATTCGTTAATTCTTACCTCCTTCTCCTCCAATTGGAATAGAAGCCCAAAGCTCTGGACTCTGGGCAGATATAAAAGACACAAATTATTGCAGCTCTGTAATCAATAATACATCCTATCATGTCAGTGTAAGTGCCTGAATGGGACCTGGTATCAGCCTTTCTTGCAGTCCCTGTACAGCAGAGCTGGAGTGTGACCTGGGCTCAGAGGAAGTGGGTAGGGTGTTAACATCTCAGACTGGGAAAGGGAGAAGCAGTACAAGGAGCCAATCAGTGCAGGTGCTGATAAGAAGTATGCTGATAGGAGGAGAGAGCTGAGTGACAGAGAGATGAGCTCATCGCTGTGCTGCTTCTCTTTTCACCGTCCAGTCACAGGTTGGGGGCTCGTCCGGGATGGCCTTGGCTCAGGGGGATGTGGGTTGAGTGTTGATGGCCGTCACACTGAGGACTTTTAGCTGCAGAAAAAAATTACTATGTGGGAATCTATGGATTAAAAATTTTAATTTTAATTTTGAATTTTGCTGCACCTGTCACCGGGTGCACCTGTTAGTCGAGCATGCTGATAGGAGGAGAGAGCAGAGGGACAGAGATACTTTCAGAGGACTCTCACAAAGCTGTACTGCTTATCAGGGTGGTAGGGCAGTGGATGACAGGTGTCCAAGAGATGCCATTGATGACTGCTGAACACGTTTTTTTGTTTTTCTCTTCATTTTAAAATGATCAAATGGCAGTTTTCCATTGCTGGGAAAGTTGCGATTCAGCCCCATCAAACTGAACGGGTGAGTTTGGCAGGCGGCGCCGCTTACCTCCCTCTGAAAATGCTGTCATACTGACCCGATGACTTTCTAGCTCACCAAACCCCAGAAGCTGTCTGCACGTAGGCAGGTGCAGTCTGTTTTCTCCACTGCAGGTGGCGCTCAACCACAGTGGCATCACAGTTGGAGAGCAAGTCAAGAGGAACACAGTTCCTCTATGGTTTCCTGGGTCCCTGAGGAAGCACCCAATCGGATGCTACTGCCCTAGGTGATCCTGGCAGCCATCTTGGGTCAGGCAGAACCTATTTAAGGCCCTGGCTCCCAGGTTTGGCACACTTCATGTGAGTTGGCAGTTTTGGGAAAGGTACCCCGCCTGTTAGGGACAGTACTAGCGGTAGGAAAAGATTCTTGACGAGGAGGGAAAGCATAGCTTCACAATTCTTTTGGACCTTATCCTGCTTGGGGACAAGATGGCCACATTCTGCCCTCTAAACAGATGCTGTCAACCTGGCTATTACCTGTTCTCTGCACATTTTTGGAAACCGTGCGTGTACCAAGTTGGGCAGGTGTCCCTCAGGGTCTGTGTGAGCTGTCGCTGCATTACTTCAATATCTAGGCAGGTGCGGTCTGTTTTCTCCACTGCAGGTGGCGCTCAACCACAGTGGCATCACAGTTGGAGAGCAAGTCAAGAGGAACACAGTTCCTCTATGGTTCCCTGGGTCACTGAGGAAGCACCCAATTGGTTGCTGCTGCCCTAGGCGATCCTGGCAGCCATCTTGGGTCAGACAGAACCTATTTAAGGCCCTGGCTCCCAGGTTTGGCACACTTTATGTGAGTCGGCAGTGTTGGGAAAGTGTCAGAAACCATAAAATCGGGCCGAGACAGAAGTTAAATCACACTTGTTTAATAATAAAAGTAAAAAGAACAAACATAGTCAAAACATAGCCAAAGTTCAGTAACCGGAACAGATAGTCAGCCAAGCCAGAAGCCAGGGATCAATGTAATGGAACAGCAAGCAGGATCTGGAGTCAGAAGGGATGTCAGCAAAGCAAGTCTTCAACAGGATCGCAGGAGATAGTTTCTGTGATGTTGACCAAGGCAAAGGCAGAGATCCACTGGACTGGACGGCTTAAGTAGGCAGGACTGGCGAGCAGGATATCATCAACAGGTGAGTAACTGTAGAGAGATAGGAGCTGGCAATTAGCCGACAGCTGAGCGGCCAGCTCAAAGAAGGAAGGGCTAAGCCCAGCCCTGACAGAAAGGTACCCCGCCTGTTAGGGACAGTACTAGAGGTAGGAAAAGGTTCTTGACGGGGAGGGAAAGCATAGCGTCACAATTCTTTTGGACCTCATCCTGCTTGGGGACAAGATGGCCACATTCCGCCCTCTATACAGACGCTGTCAACCCGGCTAATACCTGTTCTCTGCACATTGTTGGAAACCATGCGTGTACCCAGTTTGGCAGGTGTCCCTCGGGGTTTGTGTGAACTGTCGCTGCATTACTTCAATACAAGCTTTCTATTGCACCTGACTGTGTGAATTATTGCTGCTGCCACCGCACCGCGCTGCACCCCACCTACATGCAGATCTAGAAAGTTGGAGAAAGTCAGAAGCTGGTTCCAGGCTGGTGACTACACTAAAGCAGGATAAACATGAAAGCCAGGAAACTAGAGTTTTCAGAGGTCTATGATGACCACCTCAATATATCTCCTCCAGGTTTCCGGACTGTCATCTTAGGCCCCATTCACACCTGGGCGGCCCAACTCTTTTTTAGTGCGTTTGTTGCGCTGCGGCATAGGGAAGCCTATTCACTTGAATGGGCTTCCCGACAAACGCGCCTAAGTAGCTGGTTTTTTTTTTGGCACCAAGCCAAGCATGTTTTGCGTTACGCATTTTGTTGCGCCACAAACGCGAAACATGGGGCTGCTTAGGATATAATGACGCCCTCCGTAAGCAAGTTTTCGCAGCGTTTTTAACACATTTCCGCGGCCTTGGAGAAGTTTTGGTTATCGCTGCAGTCAGGAGGTTAGGAGAGGTCCCAGGACCCGGGGAATGTCACCTGCTCTAGTCATTAGTGACCCCGGCTCCGAACAAAGTGGTGACAGATGCCAAGGCAGAAGTGGCGGCCATCCGAGCCGAGGATAACATAACCGGCTAAAAAATTCCGCTCGTTTATTTATAGAACGATTAAGAGCTCATCCTTGGAGAGCGACCCTCACGTTACCGATTGGCTATGCCGCTATTATCGCTGGAAAATATAGTGGATTATTGATGAGCGTTTTGTCTTCACCAGGGAGGTGTCAGCATGATTTTTTTAAGATTGCGCCACACCAAAACACGTGGTACTGCGGTATCATGCATTTTGGCATTGATACTTAAGTACCGTGTGTTTTGGTGCAGTGCGATTTGTGCATTTTTTTTTTTTTGCCGCATTTCTCACAGAATTTAATTGAAATGAATGGGCTGCCTGTTGACGCATGTTTATAAATGCATTCTTTTTGGGCAAAAAAATAATAACATTTTAAGCTTGTTACCGGGGGGGTGAAAATACATGGAAATGCATCATACATGTGTTACTATTGACTTCTATAGACGCATGAAAGCGGGTCTGAGCACTATTCAATGCAGTGCAGCGATGTGAACACAATCTATAATATTACTTTTCATGACAAGTGCGTTTACAATAGACTCTGTTCTCTGTTTTGCCCTACATACAAGCCATCCTGCTTGGTAAGCTGGCCCTAGCATGATATTTCACTATGTGTCCCTATCAGATCCACCCCACCCCCTACATCAAGGGTCCTTATCAGAGCCCTGCCATCCCCTACATCAAGGGTCCCTATCAGAGCCCCCCTCCCTGCATCAAGGGTCCTTATCAGAGCCCTGCCACCCCCTACATCAAGGGTCCCTATCAGAGCCCCCCCCCTGCATCAGGGGTCCCTATCAGAGCCCCTCTAACATCAGGGGTCTCTATCAGAGCCCCCTACATCAATGGTCCCTATCAGAGCCCCCTTACATCAAGGGTCCCTTTTAAAGCACCCCTTACACCAGGGTCCCTATCAGAGCCCCCCTTACATCAAGGGTGCCTATCAGAGCCCCCCTATATCAATGGTCCACATCAGAGCCCCCCTTACATCAGGGCTCCCTATCAGAGTCCCCCTTACATCAGGGCTCCCTATCCAGAGCCCCCCTTACATCAAGTATCCCTATCCAGAGCATCCCTTACATCAAGGGTTCCTAATAGGACTCCCCCTTACATCAAGGGCCCCTATCAGAGCCCCCTTAGATCAAAGGTTCCTATCAGAGCCCCCCTTACATCAAGGGTCCCAGTCAGAGTCCCTTTACATCAAGGGTCCCTATCAGAGTCCCCCCTTACATCATGGATCCCTATCAGACTCCTTCTAAATCAAGGGTGCCTATCAGAGCCCCCCCTCACATCAAGGGTCCCTATCAGAGTCCCCGACTTACATCAAGGGTCCCTATCAGAGACCCTGACTTACATCAAGGGTCCCTATCAGAGTCCCCCCTTACATCAAGGGTCCCTATCAAAGCCCTTCTACATCAAGGGTCACAGTCCCCAACTTACATCAAAGGTTCCTATCAGAGCCCCTCTTACTTTAAGGGTCCCAGTCAGACTCTGTTTACATCAAGGGTCCCTATCAGAGCCCCCTTACATCAAGTATCCTTATCCAGAGCACCCCTTACATCAAGGGTCCCTATCAGAGCCAACTTACATCAAAGGTTCCAATCAGGGCCCCCCTTACATCAAGGGTCCTTATCCAGAGCCCCCCTTACATCAGGGTCCCTATCAGAGCCCCCCTTACATCAAGTATCCCTATCCAGACCACCCCTTACATCAAAGGTTCCTATCAGAGCCACCCTTACATCAAGGGTCCCAGTCAGAGTCCTTTTACATCAAGGGTCCCTATCACAGTCCCCCTTACATCATGAATGCCTATCAGACTCCTTCTAAATCAAGGGTGCCTATCAGAGTCCCCTATACATCAAGGGTCCCTATTAGAGTCCCCGGCTTACATCAAGAGTCCCTATCAGAGTCCCCCCTTACATCAAGGGTCCCTATCAAAGCCCCTCTACATCAAGGGTCCCAGTCAGTGTCCCCTATACATCAGGGGTCCCTATCAGAGTCCCCTTTACATCAAGTGTCTCTATCAGAGCCCCGTTACATCAAAGGTCCCTATCAGAGTCCCCTTTACATCAAGTGTGTCTATCAGAGCCCTGTTACATCAAGGGTCCCTATCAGAGTCCCCGACTTACATCAAGGGTCCCTATCAGTGTCCCCTATACATCAAGTGCCCCTATCAGATCCTGCCTTACATCAAGGGTCCCTATCAGAGTCCCCGACTTACATCAAGGGTCCCTATCAGAGTCCCCTATACATCAAGTGCCCCTATCAGATCCTCCTTTACATCAAGGGTCCCTATCAGAGTCCCCGACTTACATCAAGGGTCCCTATCAGAGTCCCCGACTTACATTAAGGGTCCCAGTCAGAGTCCCCTATACATCAAGTGTCTCTATCAGAGCCCCGTTACATCAAGGGTCCCTATCAGAGTCCCTGACTTACATCAAGGGTCCCAGTCAGAGTCCCCTATACATCAAGTGTCTCTATCAGATCCTCCCTTACATCAAGGGTCTCTATCAGAGCCCCATTACATCAAGGGTCCCTATCAGAGTCCCCGACTTACATCAAGGGTCCCTATCAGAGTCCCCTATACATCAAGTGCCCCTATCAGATCCTCCCTTACATCAAGGGTCCCTATCAAAGCCCCTCTACATCAAGGGTCCCTATCAGAGTCCCCGACTTACATCAAGGGTCCCAGTCAGAGTCCCCTTTACATCAAGTGTCTCTATCAGAGCCCCGTTACATCAAGGGTTCCTATCAAAGCCCCTCTACATCAAGGGTCCCTACCGATGCCCCCATCCCCCTCTTTACATTAAGGGTCCCTATCAGCGCCCCCCTTACATCAGTGCATTGCAGTACCAGACAATAAAACGCATGTTACCACAATGCGTCGGTATAAAGCCAGCCTAACAAAGATTCCTACTCATAACTGAATTGGTTTGTTGGCCCGACTGTAAAAACGACCATACTATGTCTTCCCCTTTGTGTATTCTAGTTGCTATCGGCAACAACTCCATTCACCTCCCAAAAATCAGAAGAGAACTGGCAATCAGATTTCCACTATCATTTGCTAAAGGGAAAAGTAGTGAACCTCTGACCGGTTACCATGGACAACAGACGTAGTGTTTACAATCATGACTAGGCCCTAGAGTTGCCACCTCATCCCCTCACCTGGACACCTTTGAATTACACAGATTCTGAGGCTAAATAAATGCAGATAAGGCACCAAGTGAGTTTAATTACCACCTTAATCAGCCACAGAACCCGTGTAATTAATGTGTGTTCGGGTTTAAAGGGATGAGGTGGCGTGGCAACCATACTAGGCCCCGATATCCCACCATGTCCCTCTCTCCTCAGGCACAGGCTGTTCCCGGCCCAGACAGGATGGGAGGATTTTCCTGGCCGCCTGCTGAAAATTCCTCTCGATGTGATTTTTCCATGTGTTTATGTCAGGACGTCACAGCGCATTCCAGACATTTCTCACACTGGCCGGTGGGGGGGGGGGGGGAGGAGGGGATCCTGACAGCCGTGCAAACCGCTGGATGTGTATGACAGACAGGACGAGAGAGCGCAGCGGTACCCGGGAACGCCACTTAGGCCTCATTCGCACTGCTGCTCCTAAACTAACGTTTTGGAAGCTTTTGGCTTTTTTTTTTTTTTTTTGCCTAAGCCCCTAAACGCACCCCAATAAAAGTCTACACTCACCGGCCACTTTATTAAGTACACCTTGCTAGTACCGAGTTGGACCCCATTTTGCCTTCATTCTTGTGGCATAGATACAACAAGGTGTTGGAAACATTCCTCAGAGATTTTGGTCCATAGTGACATGATAGCATCACGCAGTTGCTGCAGATTTGTTGGCTGCACATCCATGATGCCAATCTAGGGTTGCCACCTTTTCTTCAAGCCAAACCCGAACACTTTAGCCACGCACGGCAACATTTTATTTTTAAGGGGGAATGCTGTGGACTCTGGTGTAAAGGGGAACTCTGGTGTAAGGGGGGTTTCTGCTCACCAAAACTCCCACTTACATCAGAGTCCGCAGGGCACCCCTTACATCTGAGCCCCTCTTACCCTTAGTGTACTTATTCGCTTGGAGGCAGGAGAGAGAAGGAGGAAGTAATGCCGCGTACACACGGGCAGACTTTTCGACCGGACTTCATACGTGATGACGTACACCGGACTAAAATAAGGACGTTGATAGCCAGTAGCCAATAGCTGCCCTAGCGTCGGTTTTTGCGTGTCAGACTAGCATACAGACGAGCGGATTTCTGGGTCCGGCGGAGTTACGACGTAAAGATTTGACGCAAGTTCCAGATCTAAAGTCCGTCAGATTTGCGACTGGAAAAGTCCGCTGAAGGTCCGGTGAAGCCCACACACTATCGGATTGTCCGCCGGATTTGGTCTGTTGGCGTCCGTCAGACCAGTCAGGTCGAAAAGTCTGACCGTGTGTACGCCCCATAAGACTTTAGTCATGGACATTGAATGGTGAGTTCACTCACCCGAGGATGGAGGCTCAGGTTGCTGAGCTTCAAACTTCCAGCCCACACATCCCTTTCTTGAGGCACAGAATGCCAGGAATTGGAGTGTGGGTGGGCAGACAGAGGGGTAGGGGCAAGAGGAGGAGGAGCAGATCAAGCCCTCTCTCCTCTCCTGTCCGTGTATGGGGCCCACGTGCACACCTATGCACTCGGCAGTTGTGGTACTTGGTTACTTGGGGAGCCATGGTCCATTTTGAAAATTGTGTCCGGGGTTTCAGTTGGTCTGAAACCCAGACACACGATTCAAAACCTGGACTGTCCGGGTGAGTGCCGAACAAGTGGCAACCCTATGCAAATCTCCCGTCCGACCAGCTGTGAACACCGATCTCCCTGTACAGCTGACATCCGCTTTTCCTTCTCTCCCGCGGCTAACAGGCTAAAAAGCTATACAGGGAGATCGATGATCACAGCTGTCCCTCCTGCTGCACCGATCATCCCAGACTGTTCCCTGTATCCTCCTCCTCCAACCCCCCCTCCGTGTCCTTCTACCCCCTGTTCTTCACCCCCCCATACTTCTACGGCTCCCCTCCGTGTCCTTCACCCCCCACCTCTGTTCTTCTCTGGCTCCCTATCCTCCTCCTCCCCCCTCCCTCGTCCCCCACATCTGACTTCCCTCCTCTCCTCTCCCGCCGGCTGTGGGGATCTGTCAGGATGGAACGCGGAGGAAGATACCGGTCATTTACCGACCCCTTCCTTTTCTGAATTGGACACAGTGAGCGAGATCACTGCTGTGTCCTGTGAAAACCTGTGTGTTACTCTACTCAGTTTATGAATGAACAGGAGAAGAACAGCCGCTGTCTCCTGTCCATTCATCTTCAATGCTGAGAAAGGGACTGGGGAATCTGTGTCCTCAACCTCTTTCTCTGTCTCAAAGGGGAGTTGTCAGGGTTCTGTTTAGACCCTTGATATCTCACCAAAGCCCCCCCACAGGTATGTTTTGATTTTAAAAAAATGCAAAAAAATATAAAAAAAATTAAATTAAAGTAAACAGAAATGATAAAAAATGTAATTATAAAAACAATTATAGAATAAAAAACTACTGACATCACCCCCCTGCCCTACCAACACTGTCCACTGCCCCCCCCCCCCCCAAAAAAAAAGCATTTAAAAACAAAACAAATTAGATTGTAAAAAAACAATATGTAAAAATAGAAACTACTGACACCATCCACTGCCCTACTGACACATACCACATACTCCCCGCCCCTTCCCCAGAAGCACTGTGAAATATTAAAAATATTTTTTTTTTAAATTATTTGAAGAAAATAATAAACAACATAATTGTAAAAAATAATAGAGAAAAAAAAAAACTATGGACACACTGCTCTACTGACACTGTCCACTACCCCCACCCCCAATCATTGCGAAAAATAAATAAAATAAATAAATTGTAAAAAAATAATTAAAAAATAAAATAGTAAAGTAATAATAATAAAAATAAAGAACTACTGACACCGTCCTGCACAGACTACCCACCACCATACACTCCACACTGCCTATTTAAGATTACTACATTATGTACTATGTAAGTCATCTCAGACTCTATAAAACCCCACCCCATTTAAGCCACGCCCAATATGTAGCATGGTTTAAGCCACACCCACCTCCCTGAAATGAGTTTTTTGCAGGTTGGGATGTCTGGCTCTATCACTAGTATGCTGCCATGTTGGCGTCAGGAAAATAACCTATACAGTCAGATAGTAGATATAGTAGATAGTAGATATAAGTAGATATAAAGTAGATATAGATATAAAAAAAAATCTGTGCAGTTTTGTATAATGATCATTAGTGTTTTACCTGTAGGCCATTTGGGTCTCCTCAGAAGCCTAGCTAAAAATCAACTCCTAGTTAGCAACCCCCCCATGTCTTTCTTTTTTGCTAGGATGCGAATATCGTTGGTTTTCCCTCCAGCAATGCATCCACCGGTTTTCATGTCCTAACGAAACGTCAGGATATGGAAGTTACTAACTTGGAGTTTTTTACCCAGGTTTTCATTTGTACCCAAATGGCCTACAGGTAAAACAAACAAAAAAATGAACGATCATTTTAGAAAACTGCGCAGATTTTAAATATCTGCCGGGGCCCCTTGACTGCATAGGTTCTTTTTTTCCCGTTCATCCTCAGAGGCTCACTCTTATTTATGTCACCCATACCTGTTTCATGGTTTTCTTTTTTTCTTTTTTTATCTCGGATCTGCTCTTTCCTCCTCACACACTATCTCCCTTTACACTCACTTCTTCACCTGCACCTTGGTGTTGGGCTCTAGCAACTTCCCACAATATAGAGTATTTACAGTATACCCAATATATATTTTTAGGTATGAAGCCCACTCACACCACTATCTGGATCTTTGTCCTTCCTTCTCTTGAGGATCATATTTTATGCACCCGGTCCCTCCTCTGCGGGTCCCTTCCACAGCTCCCGCTACAGACAATTTGGACAGCCTCTGACTCCTCGTTCCCTATTTTCCAGACCTTATCACGATGTAAGTACTCATAGGGATGAGTGACTCTTTCCCTTTCTTCTTTTTGTACATTTTCCTCCCGTTGAGGGGTACAACATTGGATCATACTGCTCTACTCACGTTTTGTTTTTTTATAGATTTGAGTGCACCTGCCCCTGAAGAGTGGTATTATCCATGAAACACGTCAGCATAATTTTGATGCACTTATTCTCATGCAGATGCCCCTACTCAATACATTATCTTTAGTTCTCCATCTACCATGTACAGTGCCTTGCAAAAGTATTCACCCCCTTGGCATTTTTTGTGTTTTGTTGCCTCACAACCTGGAATTAACATGGATTGTTTGAGGATTTGCAACATTTCATTTACAGAACATGCCCACAACTTTGAAGATGTTTTTTTTTTATTTATTTTTTTATTATGAAACAAACATCAAATAGGACAAAATAACAGAAAAAGTCAATGTGCATAACTATTCACCCCCCCTAAAGTCAATACTTTGTAGAGCCACTTTTTGCGGCTATCGCAGCTTCAAGTCGCTTTGGATAAGTCTCTATAAGCTTGCCACATCTTACCACTGGGGTTTTTTCCCATTCCTCCTTGTAAAACTGCTCCAGCTCCTTCAAGTTGGATGGTTTGCGCTTGTGAACAGCAATCTTTAAGTCTGACCACAGATTGTCTATTGGATTGAGGTCTGGGCTTTGACTAGGCCATTCCAACACATTTACATGTTTCTCCTTAAACCACTCAAGTGTTGCTTTAGCAGTGTGTTTGGGGTCATTGTCCTGATGGTGTTCTTTGAGTGATGTGACGTGTTGGGTTTGCGCCAGACATTGCGTTTTCTTTGATGGCCAAAAAGTTCAGTTTTAGTCTCATCAGACCAGAGCACCTTCCTCCATACATTTTGGGAGTCTCCTACATGCCTTTTCAGTTTTTCACAAACTCAAAACGTGCCATTTTGTTTTTTGCTGAAAGTAATGGCTTTCTTCTGGCCACTCTGCCATAAAGCCCAACTCTATGGAGCGTACAGCTTATTGTCGTCCTATGTACAGATACTCCAGTCTCTGCTGTGGAACTCTGCAGCTCCTCCAGGGTTACCTTAGGTCTCTGTGCTGCCTCTCTGATTAATGCCCTCCTTGCCCGGTCTGTGAGTTTTGGTATGCGGCCGTCTCTGTTGTGCCATGTTCTTTCCATTTGGTTATGATAGATTTGATGGTGCTCCTAAGGATCATCAAAGATTTGGATATTTTTTTTATAACCTAACCCTGACTTGTACTTCTCAACAACATTGTCCCTTACTTGTTTGGAGAGTTCCTTGGTCTTCATGGCAGTTTTTGGTTAGTGGTACCTCTTGCTTAGGTGTTGCAGCCTCTGGGGCCTTTCAAAAAGGTGTGTATATGTAATGACAGATCATGTGACACTTAGATTGCACACAGGTGGACATCATTTCACTAATTATGTAACTTCTGAAGGTAATTGGTTGCACTAGAGCTTTTTATGGGCTTCATAACAACGGGGGGTGAATTTCTGAAAAATTGTTTTATGTATATATTTTTCTAATTTTACTTCACCAACTTAGACTATTGTGTTCTGATCCATCACATATAATTCAGATTAAAAAAACATTGAACTAAAGGCTGTAATGTAACAAATAAGGTAAAAAGCCAAGGGGGTGAATACTTTTGCAAGGCACTGTAATTTTAAGTGTTTTTACTACATCCAGGATTCGTTCCATACCACACAGTGATTGGCTGGTTGCTAATAATGTTTGTTTCTATATATGGTCAGTAATATGTGATTAACAATTTTATTCATTGCTGCGTGTATCATGCAAGAAAAAGAGGGTTTGGGACTTTAAATGAGGTGGATGTAGCATGGCTAAAAGATGAGTCAGTGTATTAAGACATGTTTTATTCATGAAAAAACATGACGTGGCAATATGAGTACATATATAGTAAATAAGCAGAACAATCACATATATTTGACCAGATATTCATAAAGACAATCATAGCAACTCGGAGATGACATATTGAGGTATTGGACAATTGTCCATAGTAAGTAATTGTTTGAAAAGCAGCATCGTGGGTAGGGTTCCCACCTCATCCATTTAAATCAGAACACATATTGATTACACAGGTTCTGTGGCTGATTAAGGTGGTAATTAAACTCACTCGGTGCCTTATCTGCATTTAATTAGCCTCAGAATCTGTGTAATTCAAAGGTGTTCGGGTTTAAAAGGATGAGGTGGCAACTCTAATGGTGAGGTAGCTTGGGAGTGGATGAAATAAAACCATCTAAAAGAGAAAATGGTGCATCAAAATTGGCCCAACGCACGTTTTGTGGTTTCCTACCACATCATTAGGGGCGAGTTCACTACATCATCAGGGGCGAGGGCACCACATCATCAGGAGCGAGGGCACCACATCATCAGGGGCGAGGGCACCACATCATCAGGGGCGAGGGCACCACATCATCAGGGGCGAGTGCACCACATCATCAGGGGTGAGTTCACTACATCATCAGGGGCGAGTGCACCACATCATCAGGGGCGAGTACACTACATCATCAGGGGCGAGTGCACCACATCATCAGGGGCGAGTGCGCCACATCATCAGGGGCGAGTGCACCACATCATCAGGGGCGAGCACACTACATCATCAGGGGCGAGTGCACCACATCATCAGGGGCGAGGGCACCACATCATCAGGGGCGAGTGCACCACATCATCAGGGGCGAGTTCACTACATCATCAGGGGCGAGTGCACCACATCATCAGGGGCGAGTGCACCACATCATCAGGGGCGAGTGCACCACATCATCAGGGGCGAGTGCACCACATCATCAGGGGCGAGTGCACTACATCATCAGGGGCGAGTGCACCACATCATCAGGGGCGAGTGCACTACATCATCAGGGGCGAGTGCACCACATCATCAGGGGCGAGTGCACCACATCATCAGGGGCGAGTGCGCCACATCATCAGGGGCGAGTGCACCAAAATCTGTAAAAAATCATAAATAAATGATATGGTCCACCCAAACACAAGGGAGACTATATATGTAAAGGAGGGAAGAAATTAACTCATCCCACG
Source organism: Aquarana catesbeiana (assembly GCF_042186555.1). Classification (NCBI taxonomy): domain Eukaryota; kingdom Metazoa; phylum Chordata; class Amphibia; order Anura; family Ranidae; genus Aquarana; species Aquarana catesbeiana. The sequence continues at coordinate 45,614,726 of NC_133324.1, forward strand.
AAGTACTTACAAATCAATTAAAGCGGAGTTCCACACAAAAATGGAACTTCCGGAATCCTCCCTCCCTCCGGTGTCACATTTGGCACCTTTCAGGGGGGAGCAGATACCTGTATAATACAGGTATTTTGCTCCCACTTCCAGGCATAGATACCCGCACCACCCGCAGGTATCTACACCACTTTCCGTCCCCCTCCCCTGCTGTCTTCTGGGAGACACACAGGTCCTAGGAGACAGCAGGGACCAGTGGGAACGCGCAGCGCGAGTCGCGCATGCGCAGTAGGGAACCAGGAAGTGAAGCCGCAAGGCTTCACTTCCTGATTCCCTCACCGATTCCCTCAGCAAGGTGGTGGTGGCAGCACCTGAGAGCCAAGGGACAGATCGGCTTTGGGTGCCGACATCGCGGGTGCCCTGGACAGGTGAGTGTCCATATTTTAAAAGTCAGCAGCTACAGTATTTGTAGCTGCTGACTTTAAAAAAAAAAAAAAAAATGGCGGAACTCTGTTTTAAGTCTAGACCATGTGAACATGAAAACTGGCGGCTGCTTGAAATGTTCTTCCTGGTTGCTGAGGAAGGGGCCCGCAGGAGAGCCGGACGCACATTATGATCCCCATAGAAAAGGAAACAAGTGGTCAAAAAGAAAACCATTTGGGCTCCAATGCTGTAAAAGTGAATAAATCAGGTAGACTATGAATATATGAAGGTGTATTATATCATTGAAAAGTACTGAACAGTAAATGGAGCAAAAACACCGAGATAAATTTGGATACAAATGAAGTGAAATTGTGAAAAAAAAGGGGGCATACCTGTCCAGAGAGAAAGGAAGAGTGCAGAGGATATAGAAAAAATGATGAAGGACAGTCAATGCTGTCTTCAATCAAACACTTAAAAGCATAGGCAGAAAGCCCAGCCAGGTGATTACTCAAAGCTGTGGGCCCCTTCCTCAGCTCCTGGGAAGAACATTTCAAGCAGCCACCAGTTCTCATGTTCACATGGTCTAGACCAGTGGAGGCTGGTGCTCAAAATTTTTTTGGGGGAGCAAACAAACTGAAAAATACTGAACCTCCCCCATCAATTGCAGCCTTACTGTGCCCATCAAATGCAGCCATTGTGCCCATCAAATGCAGCCATTGTACCAATCAAATGCAGCCACTGTGTCCATCAAATACAGCCACTGTGCCCATCATACATCATATGCAGCCACTGTGCCCATCAAATACAGCCATTGTGCCCATCAAACGCAGCCACTGTGCCCATCATATGCAGCCATTGTGCCCATCAAATGCAGCCAATGTGCCCATCAAATGCAGCCACTGTGCCCATCATATGCAGCCATTGTGCCCATCAAATGCAGCCACTGTGCCCATCAAATGCAGCCATTGTGCCCATCAAACGCAGCCACTGTGCCCATCAAACGCAGCCACTTGTGCCCATCAAATGCAGCCACTGTGCCCATCAAATGCAGCCATTGTGCCCATTATATGCAGCCACTTGTGCCCATCATATGCAGTCACTTGTGCCCGTCATATGATGCCAGGTGCGTCCCCTGGCTCGGCTGTCAATTCACTAACCCACCCCCCCTTGGCCAGTCCAAGCGGGGCTCTGCTCCACTCCTGGAGTAACGGGGCTCTCCTCCTCAACGGGAAGTGGTGGCTGGGGCTCCTGTGTCTCCTCGGCTCTTCAGGCTTCCTCCGCCATGTCTCCTTTTCCGCCAAATCATTAGGCATCCAATAGGATCGCCTAATGCTTTGGCCAATCGGGAGACAGGTCTCACTGACCTGCCTGTTGATTGGCAGGGAGGAGTGTTAGTGTGAAAATAGTGAAAATTAATTCGCTATGCCACACAGCAGGGTGGGATCGGGACACAGTGCTCTGCGCCCCGAGCCCACCCTATTTTGAAGCCTATTAGAGCCTCTGGCTCTTATCATGTGCTTCAAAATACACACACCCTGCCTATTCCCGCCATAGTATTTCATGTGTCCGGTGTCCTGAAAGGGGCCGGGCACATGAATAGGGAGGGTGGCGGAGGTGTCGGGGGGGCGGCGCCCGTGCGCCCACAATTCTTGGGCTGCCACTGGTCGAGACTTAATTGACATGTAAGTACTTAGTGGGATGAGTTCATTTCTCCCCTCCTTTACTTATATATTGTCTCCCTTGTGTTTGGGTGTGACCTTGGACCATATAGTTTATTTATGTTTTTTTACAGACATTGGTGCACTCGCCCCTGATGATGTGGTGCACTCGCCCCTGATGATGTGGCGCACTCGCCCCTGATGATGTGGCGCACTCGCCCCTGATGATGTGGCGCACTCGCCCCTGATGATGTAGTGTACTCGCCCCTGATGATGTGGTGCACTCGCCCCTGATGATGTGGCGCACTCGCCCCTGATGATGTGGCGCACTCGCCCCTGATGATGTAGTGTGCTCGCCCCTGATGATGTGGTGCACTCGCCCCTGATGATGTGGCGCACTCGCCCCTGATGATGTGGTGCACTCGCCCCTGATGATGTAGTGTACTCGCCCCTGATGATGTGGTGCACTCGCCCCTGATGATGTAGTGCACTCACCCCTGATGATGTGGTGCACTCGCCCCTGATGATGTGGTGCACTCGCCCCTGATGATGTAGTGTACTCACCCCTGATGATGTGGTACACTCACCCCTGATGATGTGGTGCACTCACCCCTGATGATGTGGCGCACTCGCCCCTGATGATGTAGTGCACTCGCCCCTGATGATGTAGTGTACTCGCCCCTGATGATGTAGTGTACTCACCCCTGATGATGTGGTGCACTCACCCCTGATGATGTGGCGCACTCGCCCCTGATGATGTGGTGCACTCGCCCCTGATGATGTAGTGTACTCGCCCCTGATGATGTGGTACACTCACCCCTGATGATGTGGTGCACTCACCCCTGATGATGTAGTGTACTCACCCCTGATGATGTAGTGTACTCGCCCCTGATGATGTAGTGTACTCGCCCCTGATGATGTAGTGTACTCACCCCTGATGATGTGGTGCACTCGCCCCTGATGATGTGGTGCACTCACCCCTGATGATGTGGTGCACTCACCCCTGATGATGTGGTGCACTCACCCCTGATGATGTGGCGCACTCGCCCCTGATGATGTAGTGCACTCGCCCCTGATGATGTAGTGTACTCGCCCCTGATGATGTGGCGCACTCGCCCCTGATGATGTGGTGCACTCACCCCTGATGATGTGGTGCACTCACCCCTGATGATGTGGCGCACTCGCCCCTGATGATGTGGTGCACTCGCCCCTGATGATGTAGTGTACTCGCCCCTGATGATGTGGTACACTCACCCCTGATGATGTGGTGCACTCGCCCCTGATGATGTAGTGTACTCACCCCTGATGATGTGGTACACTCACCCCTGATGATGTGGTGCACTCACCCCTGATGATGTGGTACACTCACCCCTGATGATGTGGCGCACTCGCCCCTGATGATGTGGTGCACTCGCCCCTGATGATGTAGTGTACTCGCCCCTGATGATGTGGTGCACTCGCCCCTGATGATGTGGTGCACTCGCCCCTGATGATGTAGTGCACTCACCCCTGATGATGTGGTGCACTCGCCCCTGATGATGTAGTGCACTCGCCCCTGATGATGTAGTGTACTCGCCCCTGATGATGTGGTGCACTCGCCCCTGATGATGTGGTGCACTCGCCCCTGATGATGTGGTAGTAAACCACGAAACGTGCATCGGGCTAATTTTGATGCACCATTTTCTTTTTAGATGGTTTTATTTCATCCACTCCCAAGCTACCCCACCATGCTGCTTTTCAAGCAATTATTTACTATGGACAATTGTCCGATACCTCAATATGTCATCTCCAAGTTGCTATGATTGTCTTTAACCACTTGCCGACCGCCGCACGCCGATGTACGTCCCTACTTTGGGGCACTGATATCGGTCGGTCGGCTACAAGATAAAAGTGGTCTCTGCGGCAGATTCACCGCAAGGTCACTTTTATCTGTGGCGGAAGAGGCCTTCCCCTCCCGCCGCGATCCGGTGCCCTCTGGCACTTACCGGAGCCGTCGGCAGCGGTGGAGGCGATCTCATCTGTCCCCAGGGCTGACATGGAGACGAGTGAGGGGAAGATGGCTCCCACCCATCTCCATGACACTGCAGGGCGGAAGCGACATCAAAACGTCACTTCCGCCCATAGCTCTTAAAGGGCCAATTTATTTTTTTTATTTTTTTAAATGATAGTTTTTATTATTTTTTTTCTATTGCATTTTAGTGTAAATATGAATATGAAATCTGAGGTTTTTTTTAACCCAGATCTCATATTTAAGAGGTCCTGTCATGCTTTTTTTCTATTACAAGGGATGTTTACATTCCTTGTAAAAGGAATAAAAGTGACACATTTTTTTTTAAAAACGGTGTAAAAATAAAAAATAAAAGGTAAAATAAATAAGAAAAAAAGTTTTAAACGCACCTCGTCCCGCCGAGCTTGCGTGCAGAAGCGCCCGCATATGAAAATGGTGTTCAAACCACACATGTGAGGTATCGCCCTGATCGGTAGAGCAAGTGCGCAATTTTGAAGCGTGACATGTTGGGTATCAATTTACTCGGCGTAACATTATCTTTCACATTATAAAAAAATGTATACAAAAGATACGCTGCGCTAAGGTGAAAATATCAATCTGGAGATTATTAATGCATATGAGGTATACTGAAAATACAACATAAGCGGCTTATCCAGCCACAGCAAGGCACAAAGGATATATAAGAAAACAAGTGATTTTAAAGTGCAATGTGTAAATAATATAATATAATATACTAGATGTATACCATTAGAATGATACCGTTAGAATTCTCACTCATTGTGTGACACTTGGCACTTTGTTGTATTTTTGCACTTATCACTGCAATATATTTATGTATATTTTTTCAGATTATATAAATGATTTTTTTTTTTCATTCATTATATATATAGTTAGTAGTTTAGTAATCGCTACTCTCATTCTAATGGTATACATCTAGTATATTATTTACACATTGCACCTTAAAATCACTTGTTTTCTTATATATCCTTTGTGCCTGGCTGTGGCTGGATAAGCCGCTTATGCGGTGTTTTCAGTATACCTCATATGCATTAATAATCTCCAGATTGATATTTTCACCTTAGCGCAGCGTATCTTTTGTATACATTGTATTGCACGGCATATGAAACGTTTTCTGCGCGGGCAGCTAGGTGATTTCCACATTTGAGGCAATATACCATTGTGGCTCGCAAAATCCCCTTTTATCTAATCATATAAAAAAAAATTGGGCTAACTTTACTGTTGTCTTATTTTTTAGTTCAAAAAAGTGTATTTTTTCCAAAAAAAAGTGCGCATTGTAAGACCGCTGCGCAAATATGGTGTGATAAAAAATATTGGAACGACCGCCATTTTATTCTCTAGGATGTTAGAAAAAAAAAGTATAATGTTTGGAGTTTCTAAGTAATTTTCTAGCAAAAAAAAACTGTTTTTAACTTGTAAACAACACATCTAAAAAAAAGAGTCCCGGTCTTAAAGTGGTTAAGAATATCTGGTCAATAATATGTGATTGTTCTGCTTATTTACTATGTATGTACTCATATTGCCATGTCATGTTTTTTCATGAATAAAACATGTCTTGTTACACTGACTCATCTTTTAGTCATGCTACATCCACCTCATTTAAAGTCTCAAACCCTCTTTTTCTTTCATATACTGTAGATAGGGATGGAGCTGTGTGATCCCACACTCCACATTTAACCTCTTGCTTACTGGGCACCTAAACCCCCCCCCCCCCCCCCCTTCCTGCCCAGACCAATTTTCAGCTTTTAACACTGTCACTCTTTGAATGACAATTGCGCGGTCATACAACACTGTACCCAAATGAAATTTTTATCATTTTTTTCCAACAAATAGAGCTTTCTTTTGGTGGTATTGGATCACCTCTACGGTTTTTATTTTTTGTTAAAAAAATGAAAAAAGACCGAAAATTAAAAAAAAAATATATATATAAAACCGTTTTATATTTTGTTAATAAATTTTGCAAACAGGTAATTTTTTTCCTTCATTGATGTACGCTGATGAGGCTACACTGATGGGCACCAATAGGCTGCATTGATGGCCACTAATAGGCGGCACTGGTGGGCACTGATGAGGTGGCATTGGTGGGCACTGATGGGTGGCACTGATAGCTGGCAATGATGGGCACTGATAGGTGGCATTGGTGGGCACTGATGGGTGGCACTGATAGCTGGCACTGATGGGCAGTGATAGATGGCAGTGATGGGCACTGATGGGCACTGATCAGCACTGGTAGGTGACACTGATAGGCAGCACTGCTGGGTGGCACTGATTGGCACTATTGGTGGGCATTTATAGGTGGCACTCGTGGGCATTGATGAATGAATGACTTATATAGCGCTACCTATGTGAACTGAATTGGCTCAGGGCGCTTTTGCCACCGGTGTCCATCTGCGGTATAGCGCGGTCCTTTACCCCGTAGGGTCCCGACGCGTTTACAGGTGCACTGATTGCTGCCACTTATGCACTGGTGGGCACTGATTCGTGGCACTGTGTGGACACTAGCAGGTGGCACTGGAAAGCGGTATTGGTGGGCACAGAGGAGGAGGCTTTGCCTCTTCCTCTTCGGGACCGATGTCCCTTACACTAAAGCCGGTGATCAGCTTTTCTTTCTTCTAACGCTGTCAGCATGAGAAGAAGAAAAAAAAAAAAAACGATTACCGATCTTCTGTTTACATGACGTGATCAGCTGTCATTGGCTGACAGCTGATCATGTGGTAAGGGGTCGGGATCGGCCCTTTACTCCGATCTGTGATCACCCGAGTCTCGGTGACTCAGTGATCACAGTGCGCTCTGCAGGGGGGCATGGTGAGACTGCAAAGGGGAGGACGTCTATTGACAGCCTCCCGGCAAGGTAGATCTGTGCTGTCGCCGTCGTTCGGCTATAGCGCGGATCTGAAGGAGTTAAAGTCCCACCCCCTTCTATTTGTTTCTGCGTGTATCGTGTCATTTTGCCATGTTCCTCGTTTCACCAATAAAAACACGTTTTTGATATCTACTCATCTTCTAGCCTTGTGTAATCACCTCATTTAAAGTCCCAAACCCCGCCCCCCCCTCTCTTTTAGCCTTTAAGGCCGGCCATACTTGGTTAAAATTCCGAACAAATCTTCTTTTGAAAATCTTTTTCAAATAATTTTTGTTGGAATTTCGCACCATTAGTGGGACACAGCAACGGGCGATTTTCGTGCGGATTTAATAGATAGAAGGCTGCACAAATGACTGAAGGTCCATTAGATGCTCCGTAATGTGAGACATGGAACAATTCCATGTATTTATTACTTCTCACAGGGATCACAGTCCCCCCCTCTGACAATCCACCTTTCTTCTTCAGAAGGATGGCACCATCTTGCTTTGGGCATCATTCAGGGATAATTTCTACTCCCCCCGGGGCTGAGTTGGCCACAACCATGTAAATCTTGATGCCTGTGCAGTTCTTGGCGGTGTTCACAAATGTTTGACACAGAACAGACCCTGCTCCAGCCTCTCATGTTAGGACTTGCTACACATTTTAAAATGCAGAGTCTGATCACTGGGTGGGAGGGGGGGGGGGAGCATACCTCCCAACATTTAGAGATGGGCATGAGGGACACCTACCAGCAAACATATGTAGGCATGGGACACGCCCCCGCCACACCCTCTTAAAAGGAGAATTAACCCCCAAAAAAGGTTAATTAAATCCACAAGGGCTTTTTTTACCACTACTATTACTTTATATCGGCTTTTAAAATTTACAAATGCAGCAATTTCGAATTTGGATGGAAGGTTTAGCGCTGGGAAACACTTTTTGAAAGATAAAAAGTGCATTTTATATACAACTATACAGATGAGACCAAAATGAGGCACAAATGAGGAGGAAAGAGGGACAGAGGGACATTGTTCCAAATCAGGGACAATCCCTCGAAATCCGGGACAGTTGGGAGCTATGGGAGACAGAGGAAATGCTTCTTCCTGAGGACGTCATCTCAGCCTAAGGCAAAGTCTGGACAAAGATTGGAGCTTGAGTGTTTTTGGCGAGCAATGTCAGGAATGTAGTCGAATTTACTGACCGCTCTGTTTAACAATATGTCTCTAATGCAGGTTCAGACTTGTGTGATGTCCGACATCGCGTGTGATTTGCGATTTGCATCGCACTGCAGAGCAAATCACAAGCGATTTCTCTGTGCGATGCAAATTCAGCCATGCAGATTGTATGGATGAATTTGCGTCGCATTTGGACCAAAATCGCACAGGATCCTTTTTTTCTTGTCACACCCATGTGATCTGATTCCTGTCCGAATCCACAGTTCACACTGCGATCTGTAAACCGATATGGGGGGGTGTCATCAACTTTCTATTGACACCCGCAGCAGTTCGCGTAGGGCAGTGTGAACCGTCTGCGAGTTCTATGCGATGCGGGAACCGGAACAGGAAGGAATCGCATAGGTTCCCGCATCGCACGAGTGTGAACCGAGCACAAATGTCTGTAGAATATTAGAGAGGTGCTTCTGTAGGGGATTCTGCTGCGCCTGCTATGAGTCTCCAAGCCTGGGGGAGGGGGGGGGTGCCCTGCTGACCCCTGCTGGACAGTCCTAGTCTCTGCAAAATGTATTCGTGAACCAACAAAGGCCATTCTCTTAAAGCAGACCCTTCAGTCATTTTTTCCATCTTTCCATCTATTAAATCTTCTGCCCTTGTTGTTTTAACCACTTTAAGACCGAGACTCTTTCTGAGATTTGTTGTTTACAAGTTAAAAACAGTTTTTTTTTTTTGCTAGAAAATTACTTAGAACCCCCAAACATTATACTTTTTTTTTTTTCTAACACCCTAGAGAATAAAATGGCGGTCGTTGCAATACTTTCTGTCACACCGTATTTGCGCAGTGGTCTTACAATGCGCACTTTTTTGGGAAAAAAAATACACTTTTTTTTAAATAAAAAATAAGACAGCAGTAAAGTTAGCACAATTTTTTTTTTTATTGTGAAAGATAATGTTACGCCGAGTAAATTGATACCCAATATCACGCTTCAAAATTGCGCCCGCTCGTGGAATGGCGACAAGCTTTTACCCTTAAAAATCTCAATAGGCGACATTTAAAAAAATTCTACAGGTTGCATGTTTTGAGTTACAGAGGAGGACTAGGGCTAGAATTATTGCTCTCGCTCTACCGATCGCGGCGATACCTCACATGTGTGGTTTGAACACTGTTTTCATATGCGGGCGCTACTCACGTATGCGTTCGCTTCTGCACGCCAGCTCGGCAGGACGGGGCGCGTTTACATTATTTTTTTCTTATTTATTTTACCTTTTATTTTTGTATTTTTACCCCGTTCTTTTGAAAAAAAATTGTGTCACTTTTATTCCTATTACAAGGAAAGTAAACATCCCTTGTAATAGAAAAAAAGCATGACAGGTCCTCTTATATATGAGATGTGGGGTCAAAAAGACCTCAGATTTCATATTTACACTAAAATGCAATAAAAAAAAATAAAAATAAAAAAATGTTGTCATTTAAAAAAATACAAAACAAAAATGTCCCTTTAAGAACTATGGGCGGAAGTGACGTTTTGATGTCGCTTCCTCCCTGCAATGATATGGAGGCGGGTGGGAGCCATCTTCCCCCTCACTCGTCTTCATGTCACACAAGGGACAACATCCGATCACCTCCGCCGCTGCCAACGGCTCCAGTAAGTGGCGCCGGGCACCGGAGCGCGACGGGAGGGGGCCCCTCTCCCGCCGCCGATAGAAGTGATCTTGCGCGAATCCGCCGCAGAGACCACTTTTATCTTGAAGCGGACCACCCGCTGAAGAAGAGGATACCGGGGTTATGGTAGCTGCTACCATAACAATGGATTCCTCTTCAAAGTACCGACATATAACAGCGGTGGGCGGTGCACAAGTGGTTAACTTTGGATAGTAAAACACTTTTTTTTTCTGCCAGTAAATCCCTTATACAGCCCACTTCCTGTTTCTTGTCTGGTAAAAAGTCTAGGCTTATGACATCATGCACAGCTCTCCCTCTTACTCTCCTGAGAGTTTGCCAGGAAGGGAGGGGTGAGTCATAAGAGGGCCAATGAGAGCTGCCTCTGTGTAAACTCAAGAAGTGAACAGGCAGCACTTTCAGGTGCCCACAGTTAAAATGGCTGCAGCCAGACTCAGTGGAGGGAGATTTCTGCAGCATATTTGGCAAGTACAGAATCACAGCATATATAAAATAATATGCAAAGTGGTTGGAGGGAAGCTTCAGAATGGCAAAGATGTTAAGATGTTTGTTTGTTTTTTTTTTTTTTTTTTTTTACAAATTATGTGAGCAGACTGCAGTTCCTCTTTAAGCAGAGACACTAGGGAATAAAATGGCGACCGTTGCAATTTTATATGCCACGCAGTACTTGCGCAGCAGTTTTGCAAACGCAATTTTTTTTTTTGGAAAAAAAAATATATACTTTAATGAACTAGAAAAAAAAAAAAAAAAGTCAATAGATACTCCAATTTTTTTGGTATAATGTGAAAAATGATGTTACATTGAGTAAACAGGCACCTAACATGGTCACCCTTTAAAATTGCGCACGCCCATGGAATGGCAACCAAGTACTTAAAGTGTTACTAAACCCACAACAGTAAAATCAGTCTGTATATGTAGTAAAACATGCTTGTTATACTCACTGTGGAACCTGATGGGTTAATCCTGCGCGTTGTGTAAAAAGCCTGTTTGATCCTGTATGCACAGATCCTCTCCTTCTTCTGCAGTCCCCAATCCATCTGCTGTTAGTACAAAGCCTTGGGGGCACTCTGCACATGCTCAGTTTGGTGTGTGTTGCTATAGAGTATTTTTTTTTTTCTTGGGAGAGGGCATGTGATTAGCACAGGGCCAATCAGCACTGTCCAGACAGAGGGTCAGGGGTCATGCAGGCCCATAGGACAATCAGGGGAGAATGAAAACTCCTCCTACAAGCTTTAACCAGACACTGATAGAAGTCACAAGACTGCTATATACTACTGATGAGAAAAGGTATTTAGCAGTTTATTTTTACTAAAATAATTGCGTTTCCATGTTCTGTGTGCTGGGGGAGACCAGATATAGTGAATGCAGGCTCCTGGGTTTAGTAACACTTTAAAAACCTCCATACTAAACATTTAAAAAATATTACAGGTTACCAGTTACAGAGGAAGTCTAGTGCTAGAATTATTTCTCTCGCTCTAACGATCGCAGCGATACCTCACATGTGTGGTTTGAACACCGTTTACATATGCAGAGCGCGACTTACGTATGCGTTTGCTTCTGCGCGTGAGCAGGGAGGGACTTTACATTTTTTTATTTTGCTTTTTATTTTTACACTGCCCCTTTTTTATTTTATCACTTTTATTTCTATTAAAAGGAAATATAAACATCCCTTGTAATAGAAATAAGAATGACGGGTCCTCTTTATTGAGAGATCTGGGGTCAAGAAGACCCCAAATCTCTTGCAAAATAGTATTGTTATTATTTTTTTACTACAAAAAAAAAATGATTATGGCCCCGGGAACTGGAAGTGACATCAGACGTCGCTCCGGTCCTCCAAGGGCATTGAGACGAGTGGTGGCCATCTTGGCCTCACTTTTCTCACAGTCCAGCTAATGGCCGCATCGGATCGCTTTCGGGCTTCACCGAGGGGTCAGGTAAGCCTAGGAACAGGGGGGTCCCGCCGCTTCTCAAAGTGATCCCACGGCAAATTCGCCCGCGGGAACCACTTTTATGTGAAAGAGAACTAGCCGTAAGTAAAAAAACAACCCCGATATTTAACGTCAAAGTAATGATGGTTTTTTTTACTATGGACCAGTAAGTGTTAATCTTGGATGGGGAAAAGCAGTGCAAGAAACCAATCAGTTTTTTGTATTGATATATATATATATATATATATATATATATGTACCAGTGTGCTGAGGAGAGGAGAGAGCAGAGTGACAGAGGGGTGAGCTCATCACTGTGCTGCTTCTCCTTTCACTGTTGGGGGCTCTTCCGGGATAACCAGGTTAGGGGCTCGTCCGGGATAACCAGGGTTCACAGGTGTCAGGGCTGGGCTCAGCCCTTCCTTCTCTGAGCTGGCCGCTCAGCTGTCGGCTAATTGCCAGCTCCTATCTCTCTCCACAGGTACTCAGCTGTTGATGATATCCTGCTCATCAGTCCTGCCTACTTTAGCCTTCCAGTCCAGAGGTTCTCTGCCTTCGCCTTGGTCAACATCACAGAAACTATCTCCTGCGATCCTGTTCAAGACTTGCTTTGCTGACATCCCTTCTGACTCCAGATCCTTCTTGCTGTTTCACTACATTGATCCCTGACTTCTGGCTTGGCTGACTATCCGTTCCAGTTACTGAACTCTGGCTATGTTTTGACTACGTTTGTTCTTTTTACTTTTATTATTAAACAAGTGTGATTTAACTACTTCTGTCCCGGCCTGATTACATGGTTTCTGACAACAGGAAGTGGGTTGATTGTTGCTGGGCATCATACTGAAGACTTTTAGCTGCATCTCTGGATTGAAAATGAATATTGCAGCACCTGTCACCATGTGCAACTTTTATGGTCAGTCTATCATAGCTGAGGAGAGCAGAGAAGCAGGAGGAAAAAGCAAAACAAGTTTTCCCTGATCTGTCCCCTGCACAAGACACACAGTCAGTCTGATTTATTGAATGAGGGAGGAGGCTTAGACACAACAGTTTGTGAGGGTGTCAGGTCCTGGGTTTGCCTATCTGCTGCTTTCATATTACAAGTTAAAATCTTTGACCAGAACACCAGGAGAGACAAACAGTAAGATCACATTGCAGCAATATGGTATAGCAAATAATAAGCTCAGAGTCACAGGGCAGCAATACGGGGCACAGCGAGGAACAAATACGATTATTTTCATAAGATCTTCAGCTCCATCTAGTAGACAAAATGTGTTATTTTTCCTGATTGAGGTATTTCATAAAATAAATGACTGCATTTCAGCCACTAGATGGAGCTGACGACCATAGGGAAATAGGCGGATTTGAGAAAACACAGGAAAAGTTTGTGCAGGCTGGGAGAAGGCTTGTGATGTTCGTCCAACGAATGTTTTATAAAATAGACCCCCCCAAGATTCAAGTAAGACTTTACAAGCCCTCTTGTGTTTAGACAATACATTCTCATCCCGGAGTTCGGCTTTAATGCCCAACACATCTTCAGAGAGGAAATCAGACATTCGCAATGTTTTATAACCATCATTTATTCATCAATGAAAACATATTTGTATTGTACATTAGTTACAAAAAAACAAGAAACAGATACAATGTGTGACAGTTGTTTTTTTATCTTTATCATCATAAAAAAAAAAAATTAGAACATATTTCATAAAACTGATATAAAATTACCTGTCAGCTGCATACAGCAATGGCCGCCATTTTGTGGGAGGAGCTAGTGAATGAGGATGGACTTTTGCCCAGGTCACTGCTACATGTAACCGAGACTCATAGGAGGAGATTGACTAGCAGGGGAATCCCATATAGGAAACTTGCAACCTAGCAGGCCAATAAAGCTTCTCGCCTTGATGCCTTTTCCCTGGCAGCATGAAAGGTTGAAGCCGATTGGTTGCTAAAGCCAAGAGTGAGATGCTGTAACTGCCCACCAATCGGAATTTGCAATTGAGTGGCTTAAAGTGAAAACTAATTTCTGATTGGTTACAGCCCACCACGGCCCTCCGACGAGGTGTACTGAGTCTAATAAATGTGGAAAAGGCGGGGCCTGTTCCCCAAAATGGCTCCCATTGCTGGATGAAGGTGACAGGTACTCTTTGGCACTTTGGGCGGAATTTTTGTGTGCGTTCCTAACTTTCAAGTGTCTTATTTTTAGTGCAAAGTATCTACACGCAGGAAGGATGAGAAGGTTTCTGGAACACCCTGGGGAGCCATAGACCTGGGGGAGGACTGGCTTCAAAGGGCAATCATATTTATTCCTGGCAGTGACCATGTTTGCCCTATTTTGCAAAAAATGTTTTACCCCTTTCTTGGTGCTTCAAAGCGTCTCCAAACCTCCATAGAAGTCTATGACAAAGCTCTCTTACAGCACCTTCAGTTTCTGAGAGGCTTTTTCGGCTTTGTTTTGGAGGTATTTCAAGTATCAGATCTCCCAGGATGCACTGGTAAACCAACAAGTGAACCGTTAAAGCGTCATCAGCAGCCGCTTCTGGATCGTGTGGATAGATATTCTGGGAGTGTCTGGTGCAGATGTCACATCTGGTGTGTTGCATGGAGCAGCGGGGAAGGTGAACGGGGTTCGGACTGGAGCGGAGCAACTAGCAGACGGTACATTTGGTGTGCAACATGGGAAAGCTATAGCAGAAGGTGGGCTGGGACAGAGAGAGAGAGAGAGAGAGAGAGTCGACTGAGAGACAGAGGATCAGCTGATCATAACGAATGACCCGAAAAAATAAAATATAAAATGAAACGAAAACCAAAACCAGTGCACATGTCTAGTACCAAATAAAAGACATATATGTCCTTATATAACCAATGCAATATTTTTTTAGGGGGGCCAATTGAGTTATTCTCAAGGTAATCGAATTATACTGAATTTGGTCTGAGGGTTTAGGCTTCCATGACCTCTATGATGAAAGGTTACTTGGCCAGCAACATGCCAGCTGTCTATGCTCCAGCATTGTAGGAAGGCTGAATGTGGATAGGTAGCCCCGGGGTCTCTGGAGTGAGACAGGGAAGTAGGTACCGGCCCCTTATGGTGCCCTCCCCTATGGATTGTGTATATGTGTTGGATTTTACTTTAATTTGTGCAAATACTATAAGTTCCCTTTGCTATAATTCTGTGAGCGTGACGTGATGATGTCACTCCCATGACGTGATGACGTCCCTCCTGTGACGCAATGACATCACTCTCGTAACACGATGACGTCACTCCCATGACGCGATGACGTCCCTCCTGTGATGCGATGATGTCACGCCCCTGACGCGATGATGTCACGCCCATGACATGATGACGTCCCTCCAGTGACACTATGACATCAGGCCCGTGATGCGATGATGTCACGTCTGTGACGCATACACGTCACTCCTGTGCTCCCAACGCAGAGCACACTGTGCACGACATCACTGGCTGCTGCAAATGTGAACATCTCCAAAACAGACCATTTTCTTCCCTTTTATAACGGATACGTCATAGGGCCTGTACACGCAGGAGGAATGTAATTGTCAGGAAAGTAATTCTGGGTTTTAGGACCAGCGTCATTGTGCGAACATGGTACAGCTCGTAACGGCATGGAATGATGGATGTTCTATGACACAATAGCGGCGCGGTTGCTTTAGATCAGGGGGTTTTCATTATTTCACTAGGTCTCTGTGCTTCTCTATGCAATGAAGGCAGGCTGGTGGGAGGGATCAGCTGGATGACTGAGTTTTTGCCTTGTTGGCAGGCTGAGCTGAGTTCTGGTCCAGGCTTATTTTAGTCTCAGTGATATCATCACTGGATCTCTGTGCTTCTCTATACCATGCATGCAAATCATGGCTGGTGGGAGGGGCCAGAATAGTGCTGTACATAGCTTCCCAAAAACATCCCAGCCCCCTGTGCCTCAGTACTCCTTTCAAGAGCCCCCACTCCTGATGCAAGCAGTGGGCGGAGTTATGCAAATATGAATGCCTTGATAGGTGGGTGTTCCTGATGCTGAGCCTCCATGATGGACAGAACTGAAACCCAACAAATAAAAAGTGTGAACTTGTAGTTCTGCAACAGCTGGAGGGCCACAGGTTGAGCACCTATGGGCTAGATCAGTGGTCTCCAAACTGTGGCCCTTTGCTTGCTTTTATCTGGTCCTTGGGGCACTATTTCATCCACTGAAACCAACAATGGGGCATAAATTCCTCCTCCCCCAATGAAGGGGCACAATTCCTCCCACTGTCACCAATGATGGGGCATAATTCCTCCTCCCCCAATGGAGGGGCACAATTCTTCCCACTGACACCAACGATGGGGCACAATTCTTCCCACTGACATTAATGCTGGGTCTCAATTCCTTCCAATGACACCAATGATGGAGCACTACTCCTCCCACTGACACCAATGATGGAGCACTACTCCTCCCACTGACACCAATGATGGAGCACTACTCCTCCCACTGACACCAATGATGGAGCACTACTCCTCCCACTGACACCAATGATGGGGCACAATTCCTCCCACTGACACCAATGATGGGGCACTACTCCTCCCACTGACACCAATGATGGGGCACTATTCCTCCCACTGACACCAATAATGGAGCACTACTCCTCCCACTGACACCAATGATGGGGCACTATTCCTCCCACTGACACCAATGATGGGGCACTATTCCTCCCACTGACACCAATGATGGGGCACTATTTCTTCCAATGATGGGGCACAATTCCTCTCAATTACACCTACAATTGGGCCCAAATACACCAATAGGGCGCAATTCCTCCTAATGCCACCAAAGACAAGGCTTTGTTTTTTTTCCCCACTGACATCGGGGCCTTTTCTACTCCCAATGCCCACAGACAGGCCCCCCTAAAGTCTGAAGGACAGTAAACTGGCCCCTTGTTTAGACAGTTTGGAGACCCCTGATCTAGATGATGCTGGACGTCCTTCAGTTAAGAAATGAGGGCTCTACCTGACTTGCTGCAGCTTCTATTGCACATTGTGAGAAGCTCACAGTGTGCAGTGAAGTCAGAGGGAGCCATGTCAGTAAAGGAGGAGAGGAGCCGGTACAACTGTGCAAAGACAGCCAGTAACAGAGACACATGGACAGCTATGGGGTATTGCTATCTGAATCAGTTGTGCGCACTCAGGAGCTGGGAAACGGGTCAATCACTTGACAAGGCCGCAACTGGCAGACTACAAGCGATCTCTGACAACCTGACACCCTACTGAAGTCACATAAAATGGAGGGGGGGGGGCAAATATAATTTTTTTTTTTTTTCAAATATAACATTTGTTTAATAATTAGGCATGCACATTCACATTAATTAATATTAAACTTAACAAAATATTCTGAGAACAGCCATGACAGGTTCTCTTTTCCTGTGGTTTTGGTTTATGTACAGCATCCAAAATAACAGTAAGGTAAGGCCATACACAAGAGACAACCTCACTCAGATGGAAGGCAGCACCAGATTGGGCCAATATCACATTGCAAAATATATACACCTCATCGATTGTCAACCTACAAAAAAAAAAAAAAAAGCGCAGGCAGCGATGGAATTTCAGTAGAGTTAACCTTATTTCCCTAATCACATATATTACCAAAAGTATTGGGACGCCTGCCTTTACACACACATGAACTTTAATGGCATCCCAGTCTTAGTCCGTAGGGTTCAGTATTGAGTTGGTCCACCCTTTGCAGCTATAACAGCTTCAACTCTTCTGGGAAGGTTGTCCACAAGGTTTAGGAGTGTGTCTATGGGAATGTTTGACCATTCTTCCAGAAGTGCATTTGTGAGGTCAGGCACTGATGTTGAATGAGAAGGCCTGGCTCACAGTCTGCACTCCCAAAAGTGTTCTATCAGGTTGAGGTCAGTCATGTTCCTCCACTCCAAACTCTCTCATCCATGTCTTTATGGACCTTGCTTTGTGCCCTGGTGTGCAGTCATGTTGGAACGGGAAGAGGTCATCCCCAAACTGTTCCCACAAAGTTGGGAGCATGAAATTATCCAAAATGTCTTGGTATTCTGACGCCTTAAGAGTTCCCTTCACTGGAACTAAGGGGCCAAGCCCAACACCTGAAAAACAACCCCATACCCCCCCCTCCACCAAATGATTTGGACCAAGGTCCATAAACACATAGTTGAGCGAGTTTGGGGTGGAGGAACTTGACTGACCTCAACCTGATAGAACAACTTTGGGATGAATTAGAGTGCAGACTACGAGCCAGGCCTTCTTGTCCAACATCAGTGCCTGACCTCACAAATGTGCTTCTGGAAGAATGGTCAAACATTCCCATAGACACACTCCTAAACCTTGTGGACAGCCTTCCCAGAAGAGTTGAAGCGGTTATAGCTGTAAAAGGGCGGGCCAACTCAATATTGAACCCTACGGACTAAGACTGGGATGTCATTAAAGTTCATGTGTGTGTGTAAAGGCAGGCGTCCCAATACTTTTGGTAATATAGTGTAGATGTGTGTTAAGTGCGCCTTCTAGTGGCCGTCTGATGCCACGCATTGCACCAGTTCTGAATAAGAGAAAGGTCAACCGGTCATGAGGTCAAGTTGAGGGGCCAAACCCCGGTACGGCCTTTTGTGACTGACACATTAACACAACTGCTGTAAAATACAAAAAAAACAGAGGCGTACAAAATTGAATAAAGAGGCGCCCATTTTGAATCTGAGTTTTCCCGGCTTCCATAGGAACATCTTAAATTTAAAAGGGAAAACGCAGTTTTCCAAAAGGCCGCCGCGGTATCCGAGTGCAATAGCAGACTTTTTTAAAATAACCAAAACCTACAAAAATATACCTCCATTTTTCTTTGGCGATGTAGTGTTTCTTTTAAGTTACAAAAATCGAATGTCCAAAAATAAAATAACAGTTCTGCGTCCAAGATGGCAGCCACGAGGGGCCGCCGTGAGTAAAACATGGCTGTGCGTCCAAATCCTTCCAGCACCAGGATTCTCAGACATGGCAGAAGTTTAGAAACCGTCCATAATCTGTGTTTTGGTTGTCCATTAGGGGGCGGCGTGGCGTTCACTGTCCCGGCCGGCTCCTCGCTCTCCGGTTCCTCCTCCAAGCTAGTAGTTGCGGTTCCTCTCGTTTGGGGAGAACTTTCCTGTCTGATGGAAGTGCATCCTGGGACGAATGTTCCTGCCGGAGGTAATGAGGTCTCCGTATCCCTGTTGGTGGGAGAAGGCGTAGCCGGAACGGCGGGAACTGGTGCGACGGATCCGTGCGCGGCGAGGGGGAGGGGCCGGGCGCTTCTTGGCTTCTCTGATTTTTTTCTGGACCTACAAAACACACACAGCGCTCATTACTTAAGTTCTTTTAACTGTAGTCTATTTCCATTGGGTACACGTTTACAGTATATTGTTATTTCAATGTTACAGTGATCACATTTTGCATAGGGGGGATAGGGGACAATAGAAGGGGGCTGGCTGCTGCACTCCGAAACTCTGATTGCTTCTACTGTGCTGATGCTGAGGCTAAACAGCAGGGACACTGTCTGGGCATTTTGTCAGGATGCTCTGGGGGGGTTTGAACACCCCTGACCCCCCCCCCCCCTTATCTACGCCCCTGATAGGGTAGGAAAGGGTTCTAGATCCTGGTTTCTTCTGCCATCTGTGGGGACATGTCAAATCACATGCCAAATCGGCGGCTATTGCCGGCAATAGCACTTTCCGAATTGGTGCAAAGCCGCATTTGTTTCTGTACTACTTTTGGCGACTTCAGGATGCGATTTCAAAGGACACCTGTGCAGAAACCCGCGCAGAGGTCTATGAAATCGCCCCCGAAGTTGGGACTGACATGCCGGAATGAAACAGTGCGAGTTCAGCTGAACACTCACCATTTCATTCCCACTGTCAGTGTGAACCTAGGCTGAAACGCCACGAGGTGAGATCTTGCATGGAGCCCCAGACCGAGTGAGACTGACAGTTATTTTGTGTTTCTTCCATTTGACAATAATCACATCAACTGTTGTCACCTTCTCACCAAGCTGCTTGTCGATGGTCTTGTAGCCCATTCCAGCCTTGTGTAGGTCTACAGTCTTGTCCCTGACATCCTTGGACAGCTCAGCTCTTTTTATTTTGGCCATGGTGGATAGATTGGAATCTGATTGCTTCTGTGGACAGGTGTCTTTTATACAGTTAACAAGCTGGGATTAGGAGCACTCCTTTTAAGAGAGTGCTCCCAACCTCAGCTCATTATTTGTATAGAAGACACATGGGAGCCAGAAATCTTTGTTGATTGATAGGGGATCAAATACTTATTTCACTCATTAAAATGTAAATCAATTGTCACATTGTCCCACACAAAGTGTCACTTTATATTACATGCAGTTCCCCATCCCTCTGTACTGCAAATCATACTTCATATCTTTGTTACACACTGTGCCTCATACCTTCACACTGATATTCAGGGCACCCCGATATTGAGGTCACAGTCAGGGCCAGCCCTACCATGGGTCCCAGTGGGTCCATTGGACCCAGGCAGCACTTTGAGAGGGGCAGCAAATTGAACCACAGCCGCCTCTCCTTCTCTTCTATTTACCCAGCAAATTGATGACCAAGATTTTTTTCCAGCAGTTTTGTGTGTCATGATGACAACTGCCCCCCCAGGCCGCTCTGCCTGCCCCTATACTGCCTAGTCTGTCTATATACTACCCTAGGTAGTATGCTAGGGGGCATCTAGGAACCCTTAACTTCTGAGTTTGAAGTTCGGGGGACCTATGGCTGCTTGGTTTTTTCCATGGATTTACCCATGGCCCTATTTGTACTTGTTGTTAGCCCTCCAATGCTTCTTACTGCAATAGCCAGCTATAGATGTGAGCAAGTGGCGGCTTTTTGTATCACCGTCGCATTTTTTTGGTCAGGCAACACACTGACTCCTTTGATGCCATTGTGCTACATGCTGGGTGTTCAGTGTGCCCCTGTACCTTTAAGAAGGGGTGGCTCCCCTTCAGTCCACCTGCTCTCACCTATCCATCAGAATGCATGTGCCTCCATTGTGGGGATACTCATAAGTTAGTGTTTGGACCACAGATACCGGGGTGCCTTGACGAGGCTCTTGACATGGCTTACGCATGCATTTGCAAATGTGTGCAGACCAAACACCTGCTTTTAACACATACTGTTAGACAGGTTATTTGGTTGTCTGCGGGCTGGTGGTAAGTTAAGCTTGTTTTTTTCCATGGAGTTATCCTTGGCCCTGTTTGTACTTGTTGATAGCCCTTCAATGCTTCTTACTGCGATAGCCAGCTATAGATGTGACCAAGTGGCGTCTTTTTGTATCAGAACCCTATACTAGCCTAGCCTGTCTATATACTACCCTAGCCTGCCGCTATACTACCCTAACCAACCTCTATACTAGCCTAGCCTGTCTATATACTACCCTAGCCTGCCGCTATACTACCCTAACCAACCTCTATACTAACCTAGCCTGTCTATATACTACCCTAGCCCACCCCTATACTACCTAACCTACCTCTATACTAACCTAGCCTGTCTATATACTACCCTAGCCTGCCACTATACTACCCTAACCTGCCTCTATACTAACCTAGCCTGTCTATATACTACCCTAACCTACCTCTATACTAACCTAGCCTGTCTATATACTACCCTAACCTGCCCCTATACTAGCCTAGCCTGCCCCTATACTACCCTAACCTACCTCTATGCTAGCCTAGCCTGTCTATATACTGCTCTAGCCCACCCCTATACTGCCCTAGCCCACCCCTTGGAATTGAACATAATGGTATGTCATATAATTTTGCATACAAAGTGCTGTTGCATGTAAATCTGACTTCCTGATAAATTTAATTTTAGTTTTAATTATCATGATATAAAATAATAGATGTGGGGGCCTTTTGGTGGGCGTGATTTTTTTTTTTAGGTGGGGGGCAGCATTTCATTCTTGGACCCAAGCAGCACAATGTCTTGGGCCAACCCTGGTCACAGTGCAGCAGACTAAAAGTGAAAGGTAGGGAGGGGGCGGCCCAGAAATATGTGATTTTGAAGGGATATCACAAGATTTAGATCTCTGCCCTTCCACTTCTCTAGCCAAAACATCTGGGTAGAGTTACCCTTTACATTGGCATTATCTGTAGATTACAGACATGGTCTCACCCTGTCGCTGAAGGTGGGTTTTAGCATCGACCTCAGGAACCTGTAGGCCGCCACGGGCAGGACACACAGGACGATGGTCAGGAAAATGGTGAGCCAAATGCTGGGCTGGTTCAAAGAATTCCGCGCAGTTCCTGTAAGAAACACAAATACATCAACTTTCAACTTATATACAATAACTTCAGTCTAAATGTATGTCATCTACATAAAGAATTCAGAGTTTGCCTTGGCATCAGCCTGTTACAATCCATGTACAGCAGAGCTCAGATTGGGAGAGGGAGAAGCAGCACAAGGAGCCAACTGGGTGGTAATATAGAAAATGCTTAAAGGAGGAGAGAGCAGAGTGACAGAGAGAGGAGCTCATTAGTCTCCTTCTCCTCTCACTGTTCAGTCACAGCTGCTCCTAGTACATAGACCAAGCTGTTAAAGATAGCACTTGGCATGTACTAATGATATGAAGCCAGCTGGACTGGCCCCAATCATGTGACCACTCTGACAGCCAATCACAGTGCTCACAGATTGGGTAGACCTTCCCATCCACCCGCACGATAGCCCAGAAAACGGGACACCGGGGCAGGTGGGAGGGGGTTAAAGGTGGCATGTTATGAAAGAAGCATGGAGACTGCCATTGCTTCAGTACCTTGAATAACTGTGTTAAAAGAAGTATCCAAAAAAGGACTTTCCCAATCTGCATCCTTGTTCTGAGTCAGTAACTCAACTTATTGAACCCATTGGGTGAGCCTAATGGGCAGGTAGCTAGCATCTCCAAAGAAAGTCAATGTCTTCTGACAGGTTTATGTAAAGTTCAAGCAACAACATTTACTGTCCTGCAGAAATATCATCACTTACCCATAAACGGGAACGAAGCCGTGAAGATCAGATACATTCCATCGCTGTACATGGTAAAACTAATAGCAAAGTAGACAGCTATGCTGCCCCAGATAAAGAACTGGTTGACTGCTGTCCAGTATGCTGTATCAAGGCCAATCTACGGAAACAAAATTGAGATGGTTATGCCAGGGCAAAACTACAATTTGTGGGGCCCTATAGTAAAATTTTGATTGGGCTCCCCAGCAACTTCTCTCTGTGACACCTGGCAAT
Organism: Aquarana catesbeiana; assembly: GCF_042186555.1. Taxonomy (NCBI): domain Eukaryota; kingdom Metazoa; phylum Chordata; class Amphibia; order Anura; family Ranidae; genus Aquarana; species Aquarana catesbeiana. Next base: position 45,637,685 of record NC_133324.1, read on the forward strand.
GACAATAGTGTAAATGACTGTAACATAAAGTATTTCTAAATCAGTGCTGCCTAGGTTGACTAGAATACCAGATGCCTAGGATGACCAGTAGACTAGATGCCTAGGATGACCAGTAGACTAGATGCCTAGCATGACCAGAAGACAAGGTGCCTAGGATGACAAGAAGACAAGATGGACTAGCATTACCAGAAGACCAGAAGCCTACTATAACCAGAAGACCAGATGCCTAGGATAACCAGAAAACCAGGTTCCTAGTATGACCAGAAGACTAGATGAGTAGCATAACCAGAAGACCAGATGCCTAGTATGACCAGTAAACCAGCATGACCAAAAGACCAGATGCCTACTATAACCAAAAGACCAGATGCCTAGGATAACCAGAAAACCAGATGCCTAGTATTACCAGAAGACCAGATGACTAGCATGACCAAAAGACCAGATGCCTACTATAACCAGAAGACCAGATGCCAAGAATAACCAGAAAACCACATGCCCAGAATGACCATAAGAAGAAATGCCTAAGATAACTAGAAGACCAGATCACTAGGATGAAAATAAGACCAAATGCCTAGTATAACCAGAAGACTAGATGCCTAGGATGACCAGAATACCAAATGCCTAGGATGACCAGAAGATCAGATGCTATACCCAAGATGTGCAGAAGACCTGATGCCATGGATAACCAGAAGTCTAGATGCCTAGGATGACCAGAAGACCAGATGATTAGCATTACCAGAAGACCAGATGCTTACTATGACCAGAAGACCAGATGACTAGCATGACCAGATGCCTAGTATGACCAGAAGACCAGGTGCCTAGGAAAACCAGAAAACCATGTGCCTAGTATAACCAGAAGACCAGATGCCTAGGATAACCAGATGCCTAGGATGACCAGAAGCCTAGGATGACCAAAGACCAGAAGACCAGATGTGTAGGATGACCTGAAGACCAGATGACTAGGATATACAGAAGGCCAGATGTCTAAGCTGTGCAGAAGACAAGATGCCTAGGATAACCAGAAAATAAGATACCTAGGATAATCAGAAGAACAGATGCCTAGAATGACCAGAAGAAGAGATGCCTAGGATGACCAGAAGACCAGATCACTAGGATGAAATGAAGACCAAATGCCTAGTATAACCAGAAAACCAGATGTATAGGAAGACCAGATGGGATACCTAAGATGTGCAGAAGACCAGAAGCCTAGGATGACCAGAAGACCAGATTCTAAGGCTAACTAGAAGACCGGATGCTTAGGGTAACCAGAAGACCAGATGCCGAGAATGATCAGAAGTCCAGATTCTAAGGATAACCAGAAGACTAGATGCAGAGGATGATCAGAAAACTAGATTCTAAGGATAACCAGAAGACTAGATGCCTAGGATGATCAGAGGACCAGATTCCAAGGACGACAAGAAGATCAGATGCCTAGGATGACCAGAAACTCTGAAGGACTTCAAATCTACTTCCAAATATGGGATATGCAAATGAGATATGTGACTAGCAACAGCATGATCCTATGCATCGAGCATCAGCTCTTCTTCATTGGAGACAACAGAAAACCTCCCTAGCGGGGCTTCGTTTCCACCCTTTCGGCCCCATAGCAGCCATGTGGGCTGCTATGGCTATAGTTACACAAAAAACCCTATAAACTAACAAAGGACTTTAAAGGTACCTTTTGGTACCTTTAAAGTCCTTTGTTAGTTTATAAGGTTTTTTTTGTGCAACTTTTTGGTAAGATGTGGTACCGGACAACTTTGTCCAAATATTAGAGGACCTCTTATGATGCCCTCCTCCCGCTAAAAATTCTTTCATATGGCTACAGTTACCCCGCTGGGTGACGTCATATCAAATTATGATGAGATGTTACTCCTGTAGACCTACAAATCCCCTCTTGCCCTGGCAGAAAATGTGATTTTGTGCAGTTCCACAGCAGTCTAGCCAGTTGCACACTTGCGGTGTCAGGCCATTTAGGGTACATTGTTGGAATCATTTACCTGGGCTGACACCACAAGCACAAGACACGTCTGAGCCATCAAGGCGAAGGACTGGTAGTCAGACAGGGCCTTCCCGTCGTCCCTCACTGTGTCATACAGCGCCCCATAAGGAATGAAGAACAGGACGAGGGAGCTGTACACCCCATGTATCACACACTTCACAAACTCCTTGATGTTGAAGTAGTGGTTTTTCTGTCCAGGTTCATACAGCTGTGGGTACTCCATGCTCCAACGGTCATCCACATCCTGTAAAAGACACAGATTACTACAGAGCCCCTCCCAATAACATATTGACATTTTTCGATTCCTATGCTCCGACTGGTTAATTCGTTAAAAGATGGGAAACAATAAGAAGATATAAACCTTGTTACAATGTTTCACATTAATTAAATGTACTGTATGTACAGGGCTGGTGCAAGGATTTTTGACACCCTAGGCGAAACCTCATTTTGCCGCCCCCCCCCCCCCCTGCTCCACCCCTGACTACACCCCCTTTGCCTTGCCCATGTATACCCCACCTTTTTAATGAAGTGCCCATCAAAGGCAGCCCACCAGCGCCCATCAAAGGCAGCCCACTAGCGCCCATCAAATGCAGCCCACCAGCACCCATCAAATGCAGGCTCACCAACGCCCATCAAAAGCCACTTCACCAGCGCCCATCAAAAGCCACTTCACCAGCGCCCATCAAAAGCAGCCTCACCAGCGCCCATCAAAAGCAGCCTCACCAGCGCCCATCAAATGCAGCCTCACCAGTGCTCCATCAATAGCAGCTTCACCAGTGCCCATCAAAAGCAGCTTTACCAGCGCCCATCAAAAGCAGCTTCTCAAGCACCCATCAAAAGCAGCCTCACCAGCGCCCATCAAAAGCAGCTTCACAAGTGCCCATCAAAAGCAGCTTTACCAGCACCCATCAAAAGCAGCCTCACCAGCGCCCATCAAAAGCAGCTTCACAAGTGCCCATCAAAAGCAGCTTCACCAGCACCCATCAAATGCAGCCTCACCAGCACCCATCAAATGCAGCCTCACCAGCACCCATCAAAAGCAGCTTCACCAGCACCCATCAAAAGCAGCCTCACCAGCGCCCATCAAAAGCAGCTTCACCAGCGGCCATCAAAAGCAGCCTCACCAGCACCCATCAAATGCAGCCTCAGCAGCGCCCATCAATGCAGCCTCACCAGCGCCCATAAAAAGCAGCTTCACCAGTGCCCATCAAATGCAGCCTCACCAGCGCCCATCAATGCAGCCTCACCAGCGCCCATCAAAAGCAGCTTCACCAGCGCTTATCAAAAGCAGCCTCACCAGCGCTTATCAAAAGCAGCCTCACCAGCGCTTATCAAAAGCAGCCTCACCAGCGCCCATCAAAAGCAGCCTCACCAGCACCCATCAAAAGCAGCCTCACCAGCGCCAATCAATGCAGCCTCACCAGCGCCAATCAATGCAGCCTCACCAGCGCCCATCAATGCAGCCTCACCAGCGCCCATCAATGCAGTCTACCAGTGCCCATCAATGAATGTTTGCGTGCTTCCATTTATTCGGGAGTTGGCTGTGCCTCTGACACTATGTGCAAACGGAGCGGCGGCTGCCTGCTGATGCTGAGACTTAGTTGCTTGCTGCAGAGAGAAAAGAGTAGGAACACCAGTGGCCGGGTGCCCTAGCAGCAGTACGCCCTAGGTGGCTGCCTAGTTTGCCTAGAGGTAGCACCAGCCCTGTGTATGTATACCATCATATGGGCTGCTATATAGGCAACATGTTTGGAATGTTATTGATTTGGTCCAAACTTGGACACTTGCCATGTAGGACCTCCCAAACATAAACATTGCACATAGTAACTTGTTTATGTAAAAAGTTGCACAAGCAGCGCATCAACAATAACAAGAGACATCAATTCCTGTTGTTTTTGAACCCCTTATTTGCTTTTCCACAACCCAGACTTTTAAATATCTCACTGTGGAATGCTGAGACTGTCGCCCCACTTTGCACAACAAGACATTACAAGGATTCAGGGAACAACAACATTTTTCTGCAAAGTCATTGTAGCAGGAGAACTTGTTATTATACAGTCAGGTCCATAAATATTGGGACATCAACACAATTCTAATCTTTTTTGGCTCTATACACCACCACAATGGATTTGAAATGAAATGAACAAGATGAGCTTTAACTGCAGACTTCCAGCTTTAATTTGAGGGTATTTACATCCAAATCAGGTGAACCGTACAGGAAATACAACAGTTTGTATATGTGCCTCCCACTTTTTAAGGGACCAAAAGTAATGGTACAATTGGCTGCTCAGCTGCTCCATGGCCAGGTGTGTGTTATTCCCTCATTATCCCATTTACAAGGAGCAGATAAAAGGTCCAGAGTTAATTTCAAGTGTGCTATTTGCATTTGAAATCTGTTGCTGTCAACTCTCAGTATGAGATCCAAAGAGCTGTCACTATCAGTGAAGCAAGCCATCATTAGGCTGAAAAAAAGATTAGAATTGTGTCGATGTCCCAATATTTATGGACCTGACTGTATAAATAATCTAACATTAGCATATTAATCACTAGTAACCATTAGTAACACATATAATAACATTTTTTTCCTCTTTATCAGTTACACAGTACGTTTATTTTTATAGACCATACCTGATCGAAGAGGCTCATGCCCAGCACAGGCAGAGAGGTGTACATCAGATTATACAGTGTGATGAACCACTCGTCATAAACCGTCTGTGAAGACACAGGATGTGCAGAATGTCAGTGATACAAAATCAACACTAGAGGGCAGCACAAGATCATAGCAAGAATAACGCTGATATCGGCGTAGTTTTAAAGGGAAACTGACATGTTTTGCTGACTTGTCTCTGAAGTCAGGGGATTATAATCTCCATCTTCTCCATCATCATTATTTTCATTTTTTTTTTTTTTAATTAACCACTTGCGGACCACTCGTCGTCGTTTTACGTCGGTACTTTGATGCAGAATACCGGGGTTATGGCAGATATCTGTCGGGCACCCACAGTTACAATGCAGGCGCCGCCGAGCGGAGGGGGAGACGAGCGGGGCTTCGTGTCCGATTATTAAAAGTCAGCAGCTGCAGTATTTGTAGCTGCTGACTTTTAATTTTTTTTTAAGCGGAACACCGCTTTAGAAGGGGAATTTTTATTTAAAAAAAAAAAAAAAACATTTTTTTTTTATTATTATTATTATTATTTTATTGCATTTAAATGTAAAATGTGAGATCTGAGGTCTTTTTGACCCCAGATCTCATATTAAAGAGGTCCTGTCATGCTTTTTTTCTATTACAAGGGATGTTTACGATTCCTTGTAATAGGAATAAAAGTGATCCCAAATTTTTTTTTTTTTTAAAGGACAGTGTAAAAATAAAAAGTAAAATAAATGAAAAAAAAAAAAGTAAAAACGCCCTGTCCCACCGAGCTTGCGTGCATGAAGCCAATGCATACATAAGTCGTGCTCCTTATATGAAAACGGTGTTCAGACCACACATGTGAGGTATCTCCGCGATCGTTAGAGCGAGAGCAATAATTCTAGCCCTAGACCTCCTCTGTAACTCTAAACTGGTAACCTGTAAAAATGTTAAAACGTCGCAAAATGGAGATTTTTAAGAGTCAAAGTTTGTCGCCATTCCACGCAATTTTGAAGCGTGACATGTTGGGTATCAATTTACTCGGCGTAACATTATCTTTCACATTATAAAAAAAAATTGTGCTAATTTTACTGTTGTCTTATTTTTTAATTTGAAAAAAGTGTATTTTTTTCCCAAACAAATTGCGCTTGTAAGACCACTGCGCAAATACGATGTGACATAAAGTATTGCAAGGACCGCCATTTTATTCTCTAAAAAATATATATAAAGTATGGGGGTTCTAAGTAATTTTCTAGCAAAAAAAATTATTTTAACTTGTAAACACCAAGTATGAAAAATAGGCCCGGTCCTTAAGTAGTTAAAAATTATTTTTTTTACACTTTTGTAAAAAAAATTTAAATTTAACTAACAAGCCCCCTATGTAATAGCATTGGGCAGGTGACAGGTCTTCTTTTATTAAACCCCCAATGTCTCCTCTGCCCTCCATTGCAGCAAATTAACATCCAGTATGGCAATGTGCAGTCCGGAAGGGGTGCCTGGACCACAAGATATATATATATACATACACACACACACACACACACACACAACACACTATATTGCCAAAAGTATTGGTACACCTGCCTTTACACGCACATGAACTTTAATGGTATCCCAGTCTTAGTCCGTAGGGTTCAATATTGAGTTGGTCCACCCTTTGCAGCTATAACAGCTTCAACTCTTCTGGGAAGGTTGTCCACAAGGTTTAGGAGTGTGTCTATGGGAATGTTTGACCATTCTTCCAGAAGGGCATTTGTGAGGTCAGGCACTGATGTTGGACGAAAAGGCCTGGCTCACAGTCTCCACTCTAAACCATCCCAAAGGTGTTCTATCGGGTTGAGGTCAGTCAAGTTCATCCACCCCAAACTCGCTCATCCATGTCTTTATGGACCTTGCTTTGTGCACTGGTCCAAATCATTTGGTGGAGGGGGGATTATGGTGTGGGGTTATTTTTCAGGGGATGTGTTGGCCCCTTAGTTCCAATAAAGGGAACTCTTAAGACCTCAGCATACCAAGACATTTTGGACCATATCATGCTTCCAACTTTGTGGGAACAGTTTGGGGATGGTCCCTTCCTGTTCCAACATGACTGCACACTAGGGTTTCCACCTCATCCCTTTAAGCCGGAACACATATGAATTACGCAGGTTCTGAGGCTAATTTAATGCAGGTAAGGCACTAAGTGAGCTTAATTACCACCTTAATCAGCCACAGAACCCGTGTAAATAATATGTGTTCGGGCTTAAAGGGATGAGGTGGCAACCCTACTGCGCACCAGTGCTCAAAGCAAGGTCCATAAAGACATGGATGAGCGAGTTTGGGGTGGAGAACTTGATTGGCTTGACCTCAACCTGATAGAACACCTTTGGGATAAATTAGAGCGCAGAATGGGAGCCTGGCCTTCTCGTCCAACATCAGTGCCAGACCTCACAAATGCTCTTCTGGAAGAATGGTCAAACATTCCCATAGACACATTCATAAACCTTGTGGACGGCCTTCCCAGAAGAGTTTAAGCTGTTATAGCTGCAAAGGGTGGGCCAACGCAATATTGAACCCTACGGACTAAGACGCCATTAAATTTCATGTGCGTGTAAAGGCAGGTGTCCCAATACTTTTGGTAATATAGTGTCTATATATATATATATATATATATATATATTTCTCCTGTGCATTTAGCTGCTTATACGGAGTTCAGACATACGGACGTCCTGTTGGGAGAGCAGTCGTTCTCCTCACCTGAGCAGAGAAGCCGCAGAAGAATCCGTACCAGAAGTGGACCAGGGTGAAGGTGAAGTTCTTGTAGAAGAAGTAGCGGAGAAACTGGCACATTCGGTTGTAGGACCAGCGGCCGTGTACCAGGAGGAGGCGCTGCAGGTACCGGAACTGGGCAAAGGAGAAGTCGCTGGACAGCACAGCCTGCATACCCTCCTGTCCGCTAATCCCCACCCCGATGTGAGCGGCTGTGGAGGAAAGGTCAGATATGTACAACTCTGTATGTAAATATGGAACAGAAAATACAAAAAAGAAAACTACCGCAGCCACCACATTTAAGGACTGGTAAGCAGCAATATATTATGCTTTTGGTTTCTGGGTTAAGAAACGTTATATAGCCCAAATCCATAACATTTTTAAACAAACAACAACAAAAAATTCAAAAGTAGCAGCATGCACTCTTCTCTATTGGGCAGGCGCCTCTCTGTCAGCTTTGTCAACTGTCCAATGGCACTGCACTCCACATCTTCCATCTGCTCAGCCCCCCTCTTCTCCCAGTCTATATGACATCCAGCACCACTCAACCCACTTCCTGCAAGGGCGTCATGGGCCCGCCCCCACAGGGTGTCATAGACCCACCCACTGCCTCCCTGGGCTCGCCTTCACGCTGAGACAGAGAATGGGATCACATCACGATATGGTGCCCTTCTCGGCACCACTGACCTCACATGACCGGACCAAAGACAGCTCCATAAAAGGCTCATTTCCTTTTTTTTTTAAACACAGCAATAGAAGATCTGGATTTCCGCATGTTTTTAACACTCATTGTGTTCCCACTGAGGAGATTTTTATTGTCTGTCCGACAGCTGGGATTTGGACAGGACGAGAGGGATAATCTCCCTGATGGTGACACACACACAGGAATACAACATTTTCCTGGTTCTCCTAGAAATGAGTGTTTCTTCACCTCAAATACAGTTCTTTCTGACACCAGACAGGAAGTAGGGAGATTGTCATCTCGGGTTCTGATCATGTTTATCCTGATACCCATCAAACACAGAGAAAATGGGGAGATTTGTCCTCACTTCCTCTTCTGTCTGGTTCCTGTCCAATAGACAGAACTTCATGTTCTGTCCTATGACTGTCGAATAGACAGGAAATGCGGAGGTTTTCCCTCACTTCCTCTTCTGTCTGGTTCCTGTCCAATAGATAGAACTTCGTCTTCTGTCTTCTCGGGTTCTGATCACGTTTATCCTGACATCCATCAAATACAGAGAAAAAGGGGAGATTTGTCCTCACTCCTTTTCCTCTGATGCATGTCAAATAGATAGCAAGTGGGGAGATTTCAGTTCCCATTCTGTCTACTTCCTGTCCTATAGACAGAACTTCCTGTTCTGCCTGATGCCCATTCAATAGACAAGAAGTGGAAAGATTTTCCCTTACTTCCTGTTCCGTCTACTGCTTGTCCAAAAGACAGGAATCTTGGTGGTTTTCCCTCACTTCCTTTGATTTAAAACTCCCATCCAGCAGACTTTTCCCCTATTTCCTGTACCTTCTGATGCCCATCCAATAAACAGGAAGTAGGGAGGTTTTCCCTCCCTTCTTATTCTACCAAATATGTGTCCAATAGACAGCAAGTAGGGAGGTTTCCCCTCACTTCCTCTTCTGTCTGGTTCCTGTCCAATAGACAGAACTTCCTGTTCTGCCTGATGCCAATTCAATCGACAGGAAGTGGGAAGATTTTCCCTTACTTCCTGTTCCGTGTACTGCTTGTCCAAAAGACAGGAATCTGGGTGGTTTTCCCTCACTTACTTTTCCTTAAAACTCCCATCCAGCAGACAGGAAGTAGGGAACTTTTCCCCTATTTCCTGTTCCTTCTGATGCCCATCCAATAGACAGGAAGTAGGGAGGTTTCCCCTCCCTCCTTATTCTACCAAATATGTGTCCAATAGACAGCAAGTAGGGAGGTTTCACCTCACTTCCTCTTCTGTCTGGTTCCTGCCCAATAGACAGAACTTCATGTTCTGTCCTATAACTGTCGAATAGACAGGAAATGGGGAGATTTTCCCTCACTCCCTGTTTTGTCTGGTTACTGTCCAATAGACAGAATTTCATCTTCTGTCTGTCAAATAGACAGGAAATGGGGAGTTCTTCCCTCACTTCCTCTTCTGTCTGGTTACTGTCCAATAGACAAAACTTCCTCTTCTGTCTTATGCCTGTTAAATATCGAGAGGAAATGGGGAGATTTTATCTCACTTCCTGTTTTGCTTGATGCCCATCCAATAGACTTGCTGTTCTGTATGTTACCTGTCCAATGGACAGAAAGCAAGGAGATTTTCCCTCACTTCCTTTTCTTTCTGACCACCATCCAATAGACAAGAAGTATGGAAATTTTCCCTTGTTTCTGTTCTGCCTGATGCCCGTCAAATAGACAGGAAGTGGAAAGAATTTCTCTCACATCCTCATCTCTTTTTTATTTGACACCCAACCAATATACAGGATTTCACTAAATTTTCCCTCATTTTCGCTTCTGTCTGGAGTCCATCCACTAAGCGGGAAGTATGGAGAATTTCCCTCACTTTCCCTTCTGTCTGGAGTCCATCCAATAAATGGGAAGTATGGAGAATTTCCCTCACTTCCTGTTTTTTATGATGTCCATCCAATAGGCAGAAAGTGGGAAGATTTCCCCTCACTTCCTGTTCTATTTGATGCCCATCCAGTAAACAGGTAGTAGGGAGACTTTCCATCCCTTCTATTCTGCTGGATGCGTGTCCAATGGACAGGAAACAGGTGTATGTTCCCTCACTTCCATCCAATGGACAGGAAACAGGGCTATGTTCCCTCACTTCCATCCAATGGACAGGGAACAGGGGTATGTTCCCTCACTTCCATCCAATGGACAGGAAACAGGTGTATGTTCCCTCACTTCCATCCAATGGACAGGAAACAGGTGTATGTTCCCTCACTTCCATCCAATAGACAGGAAGCAGGGTATGTTCCCTCACTTCTATCCAATAGACAGGAAACAGGGGTATTTTTCCTCACTTCTATCCAATAGACAGGAATCAGGGGTATGTTCCCTCACTTCCATCCCTCACTTTTCCTTCTGTCTGGAGTCCATCCAATAAATGGGAAGTATGGAGATTTTTCCCTCAATTCCTGTTTTTTATGATGTTCATCCAATAGGCAGAAAGTGGGAAGATTTCCCCTCACTTCCTGTTCTATTTGATGCCCATCCAGTAAACAGGTAGTAGGGAGACTTTCGATCCCTACTTATTCTGCTGGATGCGTGTCCAATGAACAGGAAGCAGGGGTATGTTCCCTCACTTCTATCCAATAGACAGGAAGCAGGGGTATGTTCCCTCACTTCTATCCAATAGACAGGAAGCAGGGGGATTTTCCCTCACTTCTATCCAATAGACAGGAAACATGGGGTATGTTCCCTCACTTCCATCCAATAGACAGGAATCAGGGGTGTTTTCCCTCACTTCCATCCAATAGACAGGAATCAGGGGTGTTTTCCCTCACTTCCATCCAATAGACAGGAATCAGGGGTGTTTTCCCTCACTTCCATCCAATAGACAGGAATCAGGGGTGTTTTCCCTCACTTCTATCCAATAGACAGGAATCAGGGGTATGTTCCCTCACTTCCATCCAATAGTCAGGAAGCGGGGTATGTTCCCTCACTTCTATCCAATAGACAGGAATCAGGGGTGTTTTCCCTCACTTCCACCCAATAGACAGGAAGGAGGGATATTTTCCCTCACTTCCATCCAATAGACAGGAAGTGAGAAGAAATTTCCCAGTTAGGATCACAGTAATAAAAGGTCATCATAGGATCTAACCCCTCCCACTATACCTAAATCCAAAAATTGCCCCCAAAAAGTCCCAGCATACATTGTGAGCCCTGATGCCCATTCCCACCTCCCAGCAGACATGTTTCTCTGACATACTTTTGATCATACTGACGTCGTTAGCGCCATCTCCGATGGCCAAGGTCACGGCCTTCTTGTACTTCTTCACGAGCTGGACCACCTGCGCCTTCTGGAGAGGGGTGACTCGGCAGCAGATCACGGCCTGACACATACACGCTGTCCTCAACAGCTCCACCTCCATCTTCTCCTCTAGAGCGTAAGCCTGTGAGACAAGACCGCGAGACTGGTCAGGACCGTGGAGGGACCGAGGTACATAAATGAAAAAAGGGAGGGTGGCAGGTAATGTGCTGGTCCAAAATGTTTCCTCTTAAACCACCAGCCCCATGATGAAGAGCATATAGGCGGACTTCTCATCTTGTACCTTATTTCAGTTCCGGTGATTTTTGGCCTTTGCGAAGGCATTCGGTGCTCACTAATGGCCGGCAAACAATATGGCCCACTGGCTTTGGCCTTCACTTACCAGGCTGTGCCCATTGATGATAATCCCATACGTGTCGTCTCCCTTCAGCTCATCGTCCGGAATGACCTGAGTCTTCTTCTTCCATCCTTTCTTTATCTGAACGTCCATGTCGTAGCTGTCCAGGAAGGTGTCCGGGTTCATCTTCCTCCGAGCGGTCCTGGAGAGACACGATATAGGACCGATAAATAAGAAAAATAAATAAACAACGAAATAAACAAATAAAATAGAGGAAAAAAAATGAAAAAAAAAAATAAACAAACAAATAAATAAACAACTAAATAAATAAAACAGGGGGATAAGATAAGACAAATAAATAAATAATACAGGGGAGAAATAAAATAAGAAAAATAAACAAATAAAGAAATAAAATAGGGGTTATAAAATGAGACAAATAAATAAATACAACTAATAAAAAAAATAATATAGGGGAAAATTAAAAGAAGAAAAATAAACAAATAAATAAATAAAATGGGGGAGGGGGGATAAAATAAGATAAATAAACAAAATACGGGACAAATAAAATAAAATGAATAAATAAATAATATAGGGGAAAAATAAAATAAGAAAAATAAACAAACAATCAAATAAATAAAATAGGGGGGATACAATAAGACAAATAAATAAATAAAATATGGGGCAAATAAAATAAAACAAATAATATAGGGGAAAAATAAAATATTAAAAATTAATAAATAAACAAATAAATAAACAAAATAGGGGACATTTGGAACATTTGATGTGTTTCCTGTCAGGTACGTAGACTGACACAGGCTGCATTTAGTTTATATTAAGGACATCCTTCTAAAGATCCCCTTATATGTACCCCTCAATACACAGCTCAGCTGGATGGTAGAAAGGTATCGCTAAAAAGCACAGAAGGAATGGAAGCAATGGTTGAATGTTCTACCTGAGCTCATCCAGAACCTCCTCAGGACTGGTGCCTTTGATGATAAAGACTTCCTTCATCTCATCCTGCAGCATGTTACAGGAGTAGCCGATGTTCTCAGCCGTCTCTGGAAAACAGAAGACTTGTGTACAGATTACCAAAGGAAGCCCAAGAACACCACAACATAACCACACAGGTACTCGAGGATCATTACGAGCACATAGGTCTATAGGCTACTTTGGAATTTTTCAGCTCAAGCTCCATTGTTCCCCATGCATCGTCCTTTCACAAAGGTGAGATCACTCACAGTACACAAATGTGTGCAATTTTTTGCAAAATCCTACACACACACACGAACAGTTTTGAAGACTGTCTTCAAAATCATTCTAAATTACTTTTATTTTTTTATTTCACACTGTAAGCCTCCTACCAGCCATGTCCTGCCTGCACTGTATAGAGAAGCACAAAAGCCCTGTGATGACATCACTGGGTCTAAAATAAGGTATCTAATGAAAATGGAAAAGTTTAATTGGCATCACCAGTACAGGAAGGGACAGCGGGCATTGAAGACCACACAGATGTCCCCATCAGAGAGAGTGATCTCATCACCTCCTGTAAAGTGAGGATACATCTGTTGGGCTTTAGGTGGCCCCAGGATGGTCACCCATCCCATCGTTCTCCAGCTGTCATTGGAGGAGAAGTCTTAGGGACGGCTCACAGAAGTGCCTCTCACCTTGTTTGTCCCCGGTGAGGACCCAGATCTTAATGTCGGCCTTGGTCAGGACCTCGATGGTCTGGGGGACACCATCCTGCAGTTTGTCTTCTATGGCAGAGGCTCCGATTAACTGCACAGAGGGGAATGGAGGAGACAGCTACAGTTACATTGTATAGCTTTATGAGTTAAACCCTTGTAGTTGAGTAATCTAATTCTGCTATCATTTAAAAAAAAAAAGGCTGTTCAGTGTAAATGCGCTATATGCTGCCTTATGCAAGGACAGCCATTAGAGGGAGCTCCTACAATTTTTCATCATCAAAACAGCAAGCATGCTAAAGATTAAAGTGGTTGTAAACCTCAGACACGAAATATGAACAGCGCATATCCCTCAATAGTGTGTACTTATCTCTATCCAGAGCACTAAGTGTCATTTCTGTCTGCTGCCTCGTTCCTCTGCTATCAGCATGAGTCACTTCTAACGCGTTTTCCTGACACCATGAGAAAGAGGTCACAGTGATTGGCAGCCTCAGCTCTGTTCCTGGGGGGAAGGAGGGGGGGGGGTGTTCCTATCCCCCAGGAACGGGGGAAGGGACACTGGGCTCTACAGAGTGTGACTTCAGCTCTCTGCCCTCAGTTTTCTGATTGCTCAAACTTTATAAATTCTGGACTTTGAACGGATGAAGAGAAGATAGCAGATAAACAGGTGCAACTTATGTAGGAGGATTTATCATCTCTGTGTGTCACCTGAGACCAGTCACTTCACTGGGTATATGTAAGGGTTTCCAACTGAAACAGATTCCTGGTAAATTTTACGATAAATTACAATGTGCGCTCATTGGGAAGGTCAGTGACACCACTGTATTCCTTAGCTATAAAATGAAATTGGTGTCACCCTCCTGACTGTCTACAAACATTTTTTGTCTGGAGATAAATATTCATGCAAGCTGATCGAAATTTCACTGCATGGTTTCAAATCGATTAATTCCTGTATCATCTTGCTCCATCTAGTGGCCAAAATGCGGTACAGTTTTCTGCAACACTTCAGCGAGAAATTTTGCAGCATTTTGGCCACTAGATGGAGATGATGATACAGGCATTAATCTACAGTAGCCTTTCTCAACCATCTTACCCCAGGGGAACCCTTAAAGTAATTTTCAGGTCTCGGGGGGAGCTCCTGATAAAACCCATTAATTGGGGGTCAGTGGGAACAATGCCCCTTACTTTGGTGGTCAGTGAGAAGAATGCCCTTTTTTACAGTGGTGGTAAGAATGGCCCCCCTTACAGAGAGCTATAAATATCATTGGTATCATACCACTGGCTCCTCCAAGTGGCATTGGCTCAAAACTATGTAGGCACCATCAAATAGGTGGTAAATCAGCCACAGCTCAAGGAACCCCTAGCCACCTCTGGAGGAACCCTGGTTGGGAATGGCTGATCTACAGTATTTAAAAACATACAGTGACATTTCCTTCAGCTTGCATGAATGTTTCTGACATTCCTGTAATGAATGTCTTATAAATAGAACCCTTAAAGTTTATCTCCTTGCAAGAAGTTTCTAGACAGCCTGGAGGGTGGCTGTGATTGTGATGGCATTATTTATCGTAAGAGCTCCTTGATGTTTTACAAAGTTCTCCTGGTCAGTGATAAGGCAGGAACTCCATAAGAACAGGGTGCTGCTCATTAAACAAGCCAGTTGAAGCCATACTAAGACATATGAGCCCCAGAAAAGTCATCTATTACTTAGAACAGTGATGGCACCCTACAACGTAATGTCTCTAGAAAGATAGATGTGAACCTTCAGGTCCCTCTCGATCTCTTCATACAACTTGGACAGCTTCTCCTCGCGGTTTTCCAGTGATGTACTGGCCTCGTGGTGCCGTTTCTGCCAGTCTGCAAAATAGGTCTTGTCCAAATCTTTGTATGCCAGGACCAGAGTGCGTAGGCCCTCGCCAGCAAACTCCTATGATGGCGGGAAGAGCGAGAGAAGGACAAGGAAGGATAAACAGTCAGGAATAAATTGATAGATTGGACATTTTTGATGAGCGAGTCTATAGTCCTTATTAAAAGAAAAAGTGATATTTTAGTTATATATTATATGGCCAAGGTTTGTAGACCCCGATCATCACACCTATATGGGCTTGTTGGCTACAACTATGGCATATAATCACACACATAGGTTGGACTTGATGGACTTGTGTATTTTTTCAACCTCACCTACTATGTAACTACGTAACTATATGAGTTAGCCCCACCTTTGTGATTACACCAGCTTGTACTCTAGGAAGGCTTTCTGCAAGATTTATAAGGTCGGCTACTGATGTCGGATGAGAAGACTTGCCTCACAATTGGCATTCCAGTTCATCCCAGAGGTATTCAGTAGGGTTCAGGTCAGGGCTCTGTGCAGGTCGTTTAAGTACCTCCACACCAAACTAATCAAACCATGCCTTTATGAAACTGACTTTGTACTCAGGGGCAGTCACGCTGGAATAGAAAGGGGTCTTCACACAACTGTTATCAAAGTTTGGAAGCGTGCAATTGCCTAAAATGTCTATGTATGCTTTAGCATTGATTGTGTAATGCATTGGAAATATCAGAACTCAAAAGGTAGAGCCTGGAGGTAAGTTGGAACCTGGTGGTCTGAGTCAGCTCCTGCCTTTTTACATGACATGGGAGCCCCCTCATAATTGAACCAGCAGGTGTACAGACCTGGGAACTCAGCTCAGGGACAGTGGGAACCCCTCATAATTGACACAGTAGGTGTACAGACCCGGTAACTCAGCTCAGGAATGGTGGTAACCCCTCATAATTGACACAGCAGGTGTACAGACCCGGGAACTAAACTCAGATATGGTGGGAACCCCTTATAATGAGCACAACAGGTGTACAAGCCTGGGAACTCAGCTCAGGGATGGTGGGAACCCCCTATATAATGGGCACGGTAGGTGTACAGTCCCAGGAACTCAGCACGGGGATGGTGGGAACCCCTCATAATGGGCACAGCAGGTGTACAGACCTGGGAACTCAGCATTTACCAAAACATTAAAATATAAGTTTTAGTGGACATGACTTACATTCAGATGGTCGGTGGTCACCTCCTTCAAGTCTGCACTTGAGCGGTCAAGAAGTTCGTAGACAATGGTGTCGGCCCCCTTGCAGTAAAGGGTCAGACGCCCCTCTGGGCTCCGCACTGCCAGAAGGAAAGAAAAAAAAATAGGGTGATACAACAATGAACCCTAACAGCACAGCCTACAAATATGGTTGATGATTAGGAAGAAGGAGAACAATCAGAAGATCCCATCATAAATATGCTTATTTTGGTTTTTTGCTTTTGTAGAATTCTGGAAGAAAAAGTTCTGCCCACCAAGTTGTAGATCTTTAGTAGACACAAGAGCCTATGTGCCACCATGTTGTTCTCGTATTTCCTTTTTTTAAAAAATGTTTTTTCTCATAATGGCAATTTCAAACAACGTGATTCGATGCGACTATGGACCTACACTCAAAGACAATGCAATTGCAAACAGAAACAATGGCTTTAATCTAATTTCAGGCTTTAGTTCAGGGAAAGAAAAAAAAAAAAGAGCATATAACTTGGTATTATAAAAAGCCTACTGTGTTAGTACTGTATAGGATTCTCTTTGAAGACCTCCCATGCTTTACAACACCCATTTATAGATTTAGGTGTCATTTCCAAGGCCATGCCAATCCCATTACTCACCAATCACAGACATCCTTTTGCGCTCATTGTTGAAGTCCAAAATAGCCAGCAAATCGTACACTTTGGTTGTCTCCATCTCTACCACAGTGACGGTCTCTGGTGTCCGGGTGCGAAACACAAAGCCAAAGTTCCTGGCAGCTGTCACCAGAGCGCCCTCGTCTGGAGACTGGGCTTGGTACACCAGTTCACCTAGGGTGGACACAAAGACAGGGTAAGAAGTGTCTGTGGTGGCTCTGTTACATCCTACAGTCAACTTATTAGATATAGGGGGGGGGGGATCACTGAAGGGCCCCACATAATGCTAAGTATATGCTCTGCTAGAGAAGACTGTCAGAGACTATACTACAGGAGATGGTCAGAGACTGGAGACATGTCACAAGAGACTGCTAGAGATCACTGCCAATACAGCCTAACAAATCAATGCTCCCACTACTGACTGGTAGGGTCCAATGGTCACCGAACAAGTTCCAAAGGAGTGCAGGATAGTCACGAGCATTAAAATAAAATATTTTCCAAGAGTTCCACTGTTATGCTATTCAACGGAATACAACTAGAGATGAGGTTTGGATTCACCACAACTGTGGGTCTGAAATTTGCACTCCTGCTAAATTCTGGCCTAGCCTTGTTCAATAAAACTGTCTTGAATTTTCCAATGCTCCATTATCTGCAGTCTCCTAATTCTTCTAGTGAAGCCCAGCCTGTATATTTACACTCTAGTACATTGTGGACAATTCTCCTTCATTATATGTCCAGCTGCTGGCCAGTTTTACACTGCTCTATTATCTGCAGTCTCCTAATTCTTATAGAAACAAACCTTGGCTGTATTATTTGTCTCTAGTACATTTTGAAAAATTCTCCCTCATTAAAATGTCAAGCAGCTGGCCAATTTTACACTGCTCTTTTATCTGCAGTCTCCTAATTCTTGTTGAAAAAAACCCATCTGTATTATTTGTCTCTAGTACATTTTGGCCAATTCTCCCTCATTAAAAATGTCCTGCTGCTGGACATGTTTACACTGCTGTATTATCTGCAGTCTCCTAATTCTTGTAGTAATTCTTCCTCTATTGTCCGCAGTCTTTTAATTCTTCTAGTAAAGCCCCAGCCTGTAATTTTTTTTTGTACATTTTGGTTGATTCTCCCTCATTAAAATGTTTAGCTGTTGGCCAATTTTACACTGCTCTATTATCTGCAGTCTCCTTTTTCTTGTTGAAAAAAACCTTGCTTGAATTATTTGTCTCTAGTACATTTCGGCCAATTCTCTCTCATTAAAAATGTCCTGCTGTTGGCCAATTTTGCACTGTTCTATTATCTGCAGTCTCCTAATTCCTGTAGTAAAATCCCTGCCTGCATTATTTTTCTGTAGTAAGTTTTGGCCAATTCTGCCTCATTAAAAATGCCCTGCTACTGGCCATTTTTACACTGCTGTATTATCTACAGTCTCCTAATTCTTGTAGTAATTATTGCTCTCCTAATTCTTGCTCTATTATCTGCAGTCTCTTAACTGGTTCACACATCTCCGGGGCGGCTGTGGAGCAGATTGAACAGGGGTCCTGTGCGTCCTTGGCTCAGTTTCAGGTCCGAATTCAGGAAAAAATTTGGGCCTGATTCATCCCTGAAACAGAGAACAGGGACGCACTGGACCCCTGCTGTGAGCCACATCCAAATTCAGTGTGAACCCAGCCTTACACCACTCTGTTATCTGCAGCCTCCTAACTCTTGTAGAAAAAACCCTGCCTGAATGATTTGTCTCTAGTACATTTCAGCCAATTCTCTCTCATTAAAAATGTCCAGCTGCTGGACAATTTTACACTGCTCTATTATCTGCAGTCTCCTAATTCTATTAGTAAAACCCCTGCCTCCATTCTTTTTCTGTAGTAAGTTTCAGCCAATTCTCCCTCATTAAAAATCTCCTGCTGCTGGGCATCCTTGTAGTAATTCTTGTTCTAATTCTTGCTTTATTATCTGCAGCCTCTTAATTCTTCTAGTGAAGCCCCAGCCTGTATTTTTTTCTCTCTAGTTTCGGTCAATTCTCCCTCATTAAAATGTCCAGTTGCTGGCCAGTCTCCTAATTCTTCTAGAAGAAAACCCTGCCTGTATTGTTTACTGCACAGATCCATCTTACTCCAAATCTATACTTTAGGAGCTGACCATCACTGCTCAGTGCTATACAGTCCATATAGATTCTGGAAGTCTAATGGTTGACTTCTCATTCATACCAGGCTTCTTTTCCTCAGACATTGCGGTGTGGCACAAGGCAAGCAGCCGGAAGAACTCGTGAGTTGCCCGGTCCCCAATCTTCACTGACTCCACCAATCGATGATCATGAAACACAAACTTGGGGTCAGCCAGAGAGTTGAAGGAAAAATCCACCTTTTCTGTGTACTGTAAAAAAGGAAACATTGTATGAATATCAATCTGTTTCCTTTATGTGACTGTCACAGTTCATTTTACAGAGGATTAGATATAGTTTAAAGCTAAGGTTTAATTTGCTTATTTGAATTTAGATTTTTAAAATTTTTTTTTCTGACATGTTGGTGTTCTATCTTTCACTTGGATGTTAAAAGTTGCACTGAGTGAATACTGCTGGATAAAACAAAAACGGTGTCTGTCTTCATTTCAGGCTGCATAGCAACAAAATGTGATTATTTGATTCTTTTCCATTCACTGTATCTTATTGCCTGAATTCTGATTGTAAAGATTATATAATGGAAAGCTTACCTCATTAATCTCCAGTCTATTCCCAGCATAGTCAAACACGTCCCCTGCAGAGAGAAGTACAGAGCCAATGAGAAATTCTTGCAGCGCACCATTTAATACGTCTTTTATCAAATTGCTCTATATTAAGGAGAAATGATGGTGAGGTGAAGGGTGGGGGGTGAGTGACGCCATCACTTGGCTTTGGAATGACTGCAGCCCCCAGCAGCGGGAAGTACCAGTTCAGTTCTCATAGGAAATTCCCAAAAGATACAATAAGTGGTCAATGTATATAACATTCATAAGGGCACCACTGACGTTTGCCATATTATCTCCTCCTTATAGATATCTCCTACAAGTGTCAGCTCCATCTAGTGGCAATAATGTGATATTTTTTTGGATTGAGGTATTTCAGGAAAAAGACCTCATTATGGCCACTTGATGGCGATGAGGGGGATAATTATATTACAAGCAATACGGTAAACATTTGTCATGCTCATGTGAATGGCTATAAAATCTGCACAGCTAATATTTTATACATAGACCCCTAAGCAACACATAATTCACCTTGCCAGTAACCAGGCAAACCAACAAACTGAAAATTTTCTGATTCCCCCTGAATATATATAAGTAATTGCTATCTGTTAATTGTATTGTACAATGGGAAAAGGAACACCCCATCAAATGGTTTATTTTGTAAATGGGAACCCCTCATAATGGGCACAGTAGGTGTACAGACTCAGCAACTCAGCACAGGTATGGTGGGAGCTCCTCATAATGGGCACAGCAGGTGTACAGACCCGGGAACTCTGCACGGGGATGGTAGGAACCCCTCATAATGGGCACAACAGGTGTACAGACCAGAGAAATCAGCAGAGGGATGGTGAGAACCCCTCACAATGGGCACAGCAGGTGTACAGACCCGAGAACTCAGCATCAGGGATGGTGAGAACCCCTCATAATGCCAGATCTCTTCCAAGGAAACTTCTTGAGAAGCGGATCATGAGCTCTGCTTTTTGCGATCCACTGGCCTTGAGGGATTGCCCAAGCCTGGTTTTGGGGGTGGGTTTGCGATTGATTAATTTGGAGAGAATCCCAATGAAGTTTAGGGATCAGGCTTGGCTTGCCTTTCATGGAAAACTATATTTGAAGGGCAACTTGAAGTTTCTTTCCATGAGTGATCGGGGCTGCCCGAGAGTGGAGTGTGGAGGAGTGGTGGAGTCCATGGATCACTTTCTACTTCAGTGCCCTTTTAATATATAGGTGTACAAGAGGGTGGGGAGGGCTCTGAGTATACCCTTCCTCCCCCATATGAGTTATGCAGAGTAGGTGTATGGGGCATTCCAGACTCGTTGGGATTATGACTTGGAAAAACTTTTTTTAGTTAGTCTAGTAGTCCGTTATTTCACGTAGAGTGCACGGTGTCAGGTATCCTTACGGAGTAAAATCCTCCCTGTCGAAATGATGATGCAGGACATTCTGGGTGAAGTAGGGAAGATTCAGGGTCTTGAGAAAGACATGTGGCAGTAGGAGGCCTGGATAAGGACGTGGAGGAATATCAGGTGTCATGTACCTGGTGGTGAGCCTGACGTGTAGAGGAAGGCCTCTCGTACAGCCCCAGCTAGTGAGACACCGATAGTGGGACAGCAGACTTAGGAGCGCGGTGAGGTAAGAGTGCCTATGATCAGTCCAGAAGTCTGTGCAAGTAGTAGCCGGGAACCCACGAACTGGAAGCTGAAAACAGCAGGCAACAGGCAAGCGGGATGGTAGAAAGGCTGGCAGACTTGGCAAAAGGCAAGCAGAGGTACACCACAGGAAGCAGGAACTGTAGCAGGCTGAATAGCAAGGAGCAGAGTCAGACGAGCAGGGTTGACAACAGACAGGCAGATCAGACAAAAGCAACAAGCAGAAGTGTAGTCAGGTCACAGGCAAGTTTTGGCAACAGACGGGCAAATCAGACATAAACAGCAGGCAGAAGGGTAGACAGGAACAAGCCGGATTGGTAGCAGAAGTCAGTACACACAGGAATCAGGATTCAGGAAAACGCTGTAGGCCAAGCAGCAATTAGCCAGTACTGAAGCTGCGTTTAAATAGGCCGTCTGGCGCCAGTTCTGATGACAGGCGCACTCACGCGTTTACTGATGCATTCGTGGCTGTTCTGTGTATTCCTTGTTGTCACCTGCGCACAGGTGTGCACCTGAGAAACAGCAGCTGTACTCCACAGACGACTTCCCTGACATCAGGACTCTGTAGCCACTGCCTGTTGAATCTCGGGGGGGGGGGGGGGGGGGGGCTTTTCTTTGTATTCTTGTTTCACTCCCCTAGATTTTCAGATCAAATATATTTTTGATAAAAGGCTACATGCATGGTGACGGTGATGTTCCTTAGTCTGGCTCTCCCGTAGGGCTAATGTTGTGCACAATTTGGTTTGCACCATTTATTATGTTCCTGTTTTTTGTTTTGTATAGTCATATTCAATTATTT
The DNA here is from genome assembly GCF_042186555.1 of Aquarana catesbeiana. NCBI lineage: Eukaryota > Metazoa > Chordata > Amphibia > Anura > Ranidae > Aquarana > Aquarana catesbeiana. The sequence goes on from NC_133324.1 coordinate 45,659,914, forward strand.
TGTAAATATGTTTTATTTATTTATTATGGTTTTATTGTATATAAGTTGTTGTTTTGTAAGATTTTTTCAATAAACAATAATGGACACACCTGGGAACTCAGCACAGGGATGGTGGGAACCACTCTTAATGGACACAACACATGTACAGACCTGGGAACTCAGCACAGGGATGGTGGGAACCCCTCATAATGGGCACATCAGGTGTACAGACCTGGGAACTCAGCACAGGGATGGTGGGAACCACTCTTAATGGACACAGCACATGTACAGACCTGGGAACTCAGCACAGGTCTCTCTTTGACAGTGAGGTTGCTAGTTCCTTAGCTCCTGTGCTTCCAGAGACCAGGGGCTGAAGTTGCTTCTCTGCCCCAGGAGGGATGCTGGATCCTGGGGAGGACCCTGGCAGGGCCCCCTGGATAGGCCTGTGGAAGATACTGGGTCTGGCCCAAGGAGTGATGAGTCCCTGTCTGCCTTTAGACAGAGGATTGTTGGTAAGCTTGAGAAAGAAGAGGAGAAATTATTGATTTTAATGGCTGAATTTAGGAAGAAAAAACAGATTTGTGCCAAACTATACAGCAAGAAGAGACCGGCTCTGAGGCCTGAGTTGAAGGACTTGGAACAAGCTGTGAAGAAGCAGAAAGAATTGGTGAGCTCTCTGAAAGAGAATAGTAGAATATTTAAAGAAAAATATAGAAATGAGGAACGATTCAACCGAATGAGGAGAGGAGCCGCTTCCTGCATGGAAAGTGACCCACTCAGTGAGGATATGCAGGTACAGACAGAGTCAGCAGAGAGTGAGAAAGTGGGCCCGGAGGATGAGCCCAGCTCTTCAACACCTTAGGCATCTGCTGAGCCCTCAATGGCAGAGGCCTCTGTCTCCCTCCCTCTGCAGCAGCAATATGGAACATCTGAGCAGGAGGTTGAAGGTACTGGCATGCTGGAATTCATCTATAAGCTGGAATCCCCTCCGGGTGTGGATTCCCCAGATGAAGATGAGAAGACGAACACTGTTCCTCACCCTGTGAAACAGAGACCTGTAGCGAGAGCAAGATCCACCATGAAGTCTGCAGCAGCTGGGGGGGAAGTCTGATCCCACCATCAGCCATGACATCGCAAAGGTAACAACACAGCAAGCAGGTACAATGTGTGTGCAAGATGGTGATGTGGACTTTATTGATGACAATGAGCTTGCTGAGGGTTGTAGTGCTACAGGCAGTCAGCCCAGACCCATAGACAATGTGCAGTATGAAGTGCAGTCTGAATTACCTGCTGAAAACAAAGCTTCAGATCAAACTGGTGAGAGTAACTGTCAGCTTCTGGGGGAAGAGTCTGCAGTGAGGAGCTCCATGGACAATACAGAGACTTTGCCAGGACCAAACACAGCGGCTGTTCCAGAGAATGGTGGAGGAGATGCTGGGTGCGGTAGTGCTACAACTCTCCAGGAGTCTGCAGTAATTAAGACTGTGATTGATCCCAGGAAAGAAGCTGAGTGTTCAGAGCAGGGGGAGAGGGCGGGTCCTGCCTCTGCTAATCAGAAGAGTGCTATCCCAGCTGATTCAGACTCTCTGCCAGCAGGTTTGAATGTGTCTAAGGACAAGACTGCAAATGATGGTGGTGTAAGAAAAACTTATGCTGGTGTTGCTGCTACAGGATCTGGGAAGGGGCAGCAAGTAGGGAAGGAATATGAAAATGTTTTATCTTCCTCCCTGTTTAAAAGGAGGAATGTTGTTCAATTAAAATGGGAGGGCGGTGGAATCCCCCCACATAGGAGGGCAGTGGTGGATAAGATTTTGCAGATGGGGTTCAGGCCTGCAGATATCTTCGCCCGGATCAGTCCGGCAGGTTCCTATGAATATGATTTGTTCTTTATCCGTCCAGAGTCTTTGGACATATTTTGGGAAAAATATGAACACGTGTGTAGGGGCCTGCTGGACTGGAAAGGGCTCATCCCCAAGCTTATATCACGCCAGCCCCTCATTAAAATGGTGACAGTTCTTGTACGCAATGAGTCCATATCACAAGGGGATTTAACTGTATGGTTGAGGAGCTATGGAGGTGTCCTGAGCCCTCTAAAGAAGATTTTGGACGATCAAGGAATATGGACGGGGGTGGTCTGTGCAGTTAAAATTAAAAGTCATTGATAATGTTGTCCAGCATCAGCCATCCTCAGCTTTCCTGGGGAGGGACAGGCAGATCATCTTCTACCCGGGCCAGCCAAAGCTATGCAATAAGTGTGGTGATAAAGGGCATCTTGCGTCCTCCTGTCCGGTGATGAAGTGCTCTCTGTGTCAGGGTATAGGACGTTTGGCAAAGGACTGTAATATTGTAAGGTGCAACCTGTGCAATGCGGTGTGACATCCTTACAGTCAGTGTCCTGAGGCAATGCATAACAAGCCTGAGCTCATGAGAGAGTTCTTCCGCCTGGACATGGAGGATGCTCAGAGCTCAGCAGCTGGAGTGCCTGTGAGTCCATCTGAGTCTGTGCCAATACCCAATGTTTCTTTGTCTTCCCAGTTGCCCCAGTCTGTGCTAATACCCAGAGTGTCTGTGTCTTCCCAGTCTGTGCATTTACCTAGTGTGCCAGTGTCTTCCCAGTCTGTAGGTAAGGTTTCAGTTACCAAGAATGTGTCCAATCCTTCTGTGTCTTCTAAAATTGCAGAGGCAGCAAGAGGTGCTGAGGCAGGTGCATCACGTGCAGTGTCAGTCCCCCTCCCCCGACGCTGCAGGGCTTCTATTGAGGATCGTGGGGTGCAGAGGAGTGGGGAAAATGGTGAAGAGGCTGGCCTGGTGGTAGATAAGGGAAGGGAGAGTGGGGGGGGGGGTGAAGGGGAGGATAGGTGTGGGGAGGCTGTTGACTCTGGTTTGTGCAAGGATGCAATGGAGTGGTTGGAGGATAAAAGGAGGAGGGGCAAAAGAAAGAAAAAAAAGAGGTACAGTTACCTTAAGTCCTAAGGTTTTGCCTTTGGAAAATAAGTTTAAGGTCCTGTCAGATGATGATGATGAATGGGACTCGTTGGGTTCAGCATCCTCTATGGATGATGAGTGCCAGGGTGCAATGAGGTCCGCTGGTTCTCCAGGGAGAGGGAGTAGTCAGGCTAAGAAACGGCTGCCTCAACTACCCTTATGGCAGTTCCCACTCCGTTTTTATAAAAGGCTACATGCATGGTGATGGTGATGTTCCTTAGTCTGGCTCTCCCGTAGGGATTATGTTGTGCGCAATTTGGTTTGCACCATTTATTATGTTCTTGTTTTTTTTGTTTTGTATAATCATATTCAATTATTTTGTAAATATGTTTTATTTATTTTTTATGGTTTTATTGTATATAAGTTGTTGTTTTTAAGATTTTCAGTAAACAAAATTAACCCCTCATAATGGACACAGCAGGTGTACAGACCTGGAAACTCAACACAGGGATGGTGGGAATCCTCATAATGGGCACAGGAGGTGTACAGACCTGGGAAATCAGCACAGAGATGGTGGGAGCCCCTCATAATGGACACAGGAGGTGTACAGACCCGGGAACTCAGAGATCTGCCCAACAGAACCTCTGAGAGTTAGAAGACACAGTTTGGTGGCATCCACCAAACACTGAAACACAAATTTCAATAAGTCATGCAATCCTCTTGCTATGAGTCATACAGTGTAAATCCAAGTTTGGTAATGAGGCTGAAAAAATATTTCACTCAGATATAAACACTGTTAGTGCAGAGCACCAAGAAAATGATAACTTGCTATTTATTTATAAACATTGATAAAACACTTGAACATTTTTTTCTAGACAGTTAATAAGTTTACCTAAGTGTCAGATTTGATCTAAATCTTCATATAGTCCCATTTAAAGCTGACCTAAACTCCATTATACTTACCTCCCCTGCGAGTACCCTTGTAGGACCTTCCATCTTCCCCTGGTCTTCTTTTGGGTTTGATGTCTTTGGCTATCTTGGTTGGCTGGTTCGGGGATCACGCAACGCCCACGCAGTCTGTCCTGCCACCAAGTCATGCCGAGATTGTACACTGAGCTGAGGTCACACAGTGTATCTCTGCCTTACTACAACATGTCTTTAGGCTTTCTGGCATATTTATACTATATATATAGATAGATAGATAGATAGATAGATAGATAGATAGATAGATAGATAGATAGATAGATAGATAGATAGATAGATAGATAGATAGATAGATAGATAGATAGATAGATAGATAGAAAAAATAATGACAACCATTTGCCACCCACTCACCGTAGGAGTTGCTATTGATGGAACACTTGTTGAAGGTCATAACGTTCTGGGTGAGAGTCCCGGTCTTGTCAGAGAAGATGTACTTGATTTGCCCCAGCTCCTCATTGAGGGTGGTGGTTCGGGCCTCTGCTGGGGTGTCCTTCTTGGGGTAATACATCTTTCGGTCCCAGTTGATGTAGTAGCTGTTCCCCAGCCGAATGATCTCGACACTGTTCGGAAGAAGATAATGACATCCACTGAGAGTTTGGCCAACACAATGACAAATCTGCATGTCAATCTGCATATTTTTGATTGGGGAAGATGCCAGTTGATTACATCTCTTACCAACCATTAGACATGTGCAATTCTTTTTATTACACTTTCAAAATTTGGAAGAAATTTTCCTTATTCGGAGATTCGGATGTATCCGAATTTCCCAATTACAACAGTAACAAATTTCAATGAATCTGAATTTAATTATAATGAAACAAATTATCCGAATTGGAAAATGAATTTAAATTCAAAAATGTATTTGAAAATTAATTTGAGTCTAAAATGGAAACATATTGCAATACAGTAGGGTATAAAAGTGCAATAAGATGAAGATTCCTTTTCTGCTTTATAGAGTAGAATATAATAAAATAAAATAGAATAAGATAGAAAATAAAAGGATAGAATAGAATAGAATACAACACAATAGGTTATAAAATAAAAAAAATAGAATATAAAATAATAGAATAAAACAGAAAAGAATAGAATATAAAAGAATAGAATAAGACCAAATATAAAAAATAGAATAAAAATAGTATAGAATATAAAATAATAGAATAGAATATAAAAGAATTAAATAAAACAAAATAGAAAATAAAATAATGGAAAAGATTAGAATAAACAAATTAGAAATCCAAAATTAAGGAAATATTTCCATTGTGTACATCTCTACTATTTCTCAAAGGCGTTATGCTTCTAAGTACATGAACAAGTTCACACCAAATAACTTTATAATGGATGTGGACAATACAGGACATCATAATAGAGGAGTCCCTGTCAGTAGACAGTCGCCTTCTGAGCTCCATTCAACCCCAGAGCCCCATCTAAGTCTACCTTCAACCATAACAGTTCCAGCACTGGTCTTACCTTACGTAGAGTGAGATGGGCACCACGGTATTCAAGATAATGACATACGACCAGAACATTAGGAACCCTGAGAATGCTGCATTGGTAGTGCCTTCTGGCCATGGGAGATACACCTGAAAGTAATAGCCTTGCTTGGATTCCCAAATCCCATTGCCGATAGCCAAGATGATGCACATGACAGCCAAGAAAACAAAGATCTGCCAAGAAATGGAAAGTCACATTGAAGGATCTTCATTTCTTGAGCCAGGACCCAAACAAGCCCTCCACCAGCAGGTCATCTTTTGTGGATATCTACATGGGTAGCTAAATGCCGAGACACTCATTACTCCACCTGTGTGTATGTATGTGGAGATACCTGCAAAACACGCATTGCTTGGTAAACACCGGGCTAGGCCAGTATTGCGTAGAATTCAGTATAACCACTAATGGCAAATGTGGTCATTCAAAGATGATCAGAACAGATGCCAAAGTATTTTTCAGGTATCTACCGGAGCCTGATTGGAACTATAGAAATGGCTTAGAGACACTACAAAATGTATTCAACATTACTGAACAACTCCAATTGTGATGTGACCAACTACTACCAGCTATTTTTTTATCACTGGATCATAAAGGCACACAAGTTTTGGCACCCTTAGAACCCTCCCCCCCCCCCCCCCCCCCCACCCACACACACACACACACACACACACACACACACACACACACAGCCAGTATCAGCTCTTTTACACTGGACATTTCCTTGTTTCCTTGCCAATGGGTAAATGAGATGACTATTTCTACTGATGAAGGGAAAAAACGTGCGGCCTTAAACTATACTGGGAAAAGCCCTCTATTTGCCTCTGGTGTCTACTCTGCCTGATGGTAAATCCAACTCTGGTAGCAATTGTACATTTTTACACTCCAACAAAATCTTCTATTTTACAGGCTTGATCCCAAAAAAAACAAGAGAAGTGACATAGATGGGATAATAGCTAGTGAATTTACAGAGATCTTTGTAAACCCTTGGAACGAGGCAGCATTGTAAGAAAGAGGATTTGCACCCTAAAGTGGGAAAATTTTATCATCGCTATCCTGGTATCTGATAACAATTCACACGTTTAGTCATGTAAATTGAAGAATTAACATCTCTGCAGACTTTTTGACACCAAGGATGGGATTATGTAACTAGAACGAGGTGGTTCCATAGCTTCCACACCTCCCACCCTGTTCTTGAACAATCAACATCTGCCTTGACATATTCAATGGTGATTGGGTTGGGTTGTCTCCCAACACTCACTGGAACTGAAGAAGTGGCTTGGAGAAGCAACAGAACGTCTTCAACATTTCAGAACAAGTCTAGTTGGATATGACCGACTACTACTAATACCATGACCTGGATATATGAGAACCTTCACAGATATGTACAAGTGAAAAATACCCCTTTGGTTCCTGAACTGCTCTCTATGGGCCCAACCATGTCTCGGTGAAGGCAAAAGTTCCTATTTCCAAGTGTTTTTGCACCCATAACTAAAACAAGGTAGTTCCACAACATTTACACCTTCTATCCTGTTCTCCATGCTGACAATCAGCATCTCCCTTGACACATTCCATGGTGATTGAATTAAGGTGTCAGTGCTACATGTGGGGTTGTCTTCCTGACACTCATTAGAACTGAAGACGTGGGTTGGAGAAGCTATGAAATGTCTTCAACATTACAGAACTCCAGTTGAATGTGACTACTACCAGCCAAACCAAGACATGGACATGTGAGAACCTTCACAGCCATGTACATGAGAAATATGCCTTTGGTTCCTCAAAGTGGTTGTAAACCTCAGACATGAAATATGAACAAAGCATATCCCTCTATAGTGTGTGTGCTTGTCTCAATCCACAGCACTGAGTGTAATTTCTGTCTGCTGCCTCCTTCCTCTGCTATTAGAATAAGTGACATCTGAAGAGCTTTCCTGACACCAAGAGAAAAATGGTAACAGGGGAGGGCACAGCCTGTGATTGACAGCCTCAGCTCTGTTCCCTATGTGCTGTGTGAAATGGGGGGGGGGGGGGACGACCCTTCCCTCCAATCAGCTCTCAGAGCTCTCCTTACTGATGTAACATCAGCTCTTTGCCCCCTGCTTTTCAGAGCCCATGTGATCAGTTATTAAACCAGTCATTTGATGACTTGACAGTTTGGTTGAGAGCAAGACCAGCTGTGGCAGTTATCATTCCCAGCAAGCCGTGAATATAACGGTTCTGGGAAACCATTAAATTGGTGGATTCGGTCCTGCTTTAACTGCTTTCTACGAGCCCAACCCTATCTCGGTGAAGGCAAAAGTTCCTATTGCCAAATGCTTGTGCACCCATGACACCTACCCATAGGACCAAAACATTCATAAGACGGTCGATACTGGTTCTCTTTAGGGTGGTGCGTCCGCTGTTCTGCATCAGCTTGGTGTCTGGCCCTGTGAAATGATAAAAGGATGGAGTACTGGTTACTCACGTTCAGAGAATTGGACCTTTACTCCCAGCTCTAATAGAGGACATAGAACAGACCTGCGAAGATGACCATGCCAAAGCACCACTCTGTGTTCCTGATGGTGCAACCACGTAGCAGGATCTTGCCATTGTCCAGAGAGTATTTCTCCCCCTGATAGGTCAGAGTTCCGGTGAAAGTGTCCAATCGGTTATTGGGAGCCTCGCACGCGATTTCACCTACAGAGATGGAAGAAGAATCCTACAGAATTATCTTGCATTTTAAAGAGAATTCATAAAAGTTTAATAGAAAGCTGAACTCCAGGAGAAGACAGTTTTAAAAGCATTGTTACATCCAGCTAACATAAGTACCTGATCCTGTCCTTGTTTCAGCAGCTTCCTGCCATTCCTAACACAGCAGCCTTGGGAAAGGGAGGGAAACAGTAGAAGCTAATCAGACCAACAAGGAACATGCTGAAAGGAGGAGAGTGTTGCTACTGTTTCATTGTCCAATCAGGAGACTGTCCAGGGGTGCAAGGAAAAGCTATACGCTTCCCCATGTCCATTGGTGGACTGTTCCTACTATCCTCACGTCCAGAGCCGGTCCATGGGTGTAATGATGTCAGGAACAGTCCATTCACAAGACTGCTAGCGTGCAGGGGGGGGGGGGGGCAGAAGCGGTGGATTAGGTAAGTATATCTCCATTTTGCAATCCCCTAGACAAGAAACAGGCAATTAACCCATACAGCCCCACTGAATTGGAAAATAAAAATGTTGCCTGGAGCTCTTCCTTAACTCGAGAGTGGTGCCATCCTCCCACTTGGGCTTTCAGGAGAAGTTATGCAAATATCCAAATGATGGTTGGATGTCAGTTTTAGAAGTGGACGTTCCTTGGCAGACTATTATTACATGCAGACCACTAGGTAACGCCTACAGATGAGGATGAGCCTCCATGATTGGTTCTAAAGCCTCGTACACACGGTACGATTGTTGGCCAACCGAGTGTCTGATTTTTGTCAAAAAGGCGTGTGTCAGGATCTTGTCTTGCATACTAACGGTACACAATTGTCGTGCCACAAACGCGGACGTAGTGACGTACTACGAGGAATTTCAGCTCTTGAGCGCCACCCTTTGGGCCTCTTCTGCTAATTTCGTGTTTTGTGAGCATTGATTCCGAGCATGCGTGTTTGTACTTTTGACTTTTGTGTACTGACCATACGAAATCTGACGTCAAACCCTTGTCCGCTGAAAAGATTTACTAGCCTGTCCTTCAAAATTTGTTGCCCGAAAGTTGGACAACAATTGTCAAAAGGAGCGTACTAATGGTAAGATTTTAATACAACAGTCTGTCAACAGACAATCCCCTGCCAACAATCGTACCGTGTGTACGAGGCTTAAGACTTTATATTGCTTATCTAATTTTGGTTCAATACAGGGTGCACCCCAGAGCACTATGGGTTACCTAAGCAAAAAGTGAACCAGGAGCGGTTTGCCTTCACACACTCTGTCTTTAGCTGTAATTTCATATAGAGCCAACTGTACATAGAAGAAAAAGGGAGGGAGGGGGTGGAGCCACGGCTCTGACTCATTCAGTAATGTGCATACAGTACATTCCAGATTGAGCTGTTGAGCTCTGTAAACAAGTTTCTTTTCCAGTAAAGCCATGGTTGGATTTCCGTTTGAACATTCGTACAGAAATTCTGAAAAATTGTTCATCAGAACGTTCTGTCTTGTCATCAGAAAGTCAACTAACTTAGTTTGAAAAACTGTAAAAATGTAATCTGGGCCTGGTACATGAATGGAATCCCAAATGTGTTAAACAGGTTTAATATGTGATTGTTCTGAAAGGAAAACCACATTCACAGTTAGAATTTCTCGTTCTTCTAATGTTCTTGTCACTACAGTCAAAAAGAAGGTCAATTTGACCCCCTAACCATTAATAAATTGAACAAAAATGTTCATACAAAATTCTACTGGTGAAGGTCCAGTTTAGGGAAGTTTAAAGAGATTTTGGTTGCTTTGCCCTTTCAATCCCCATTCACTGATACTCATCTCCCTCACCACCCCAATCTTCTGCCAAAGCCATACCCTGAGTAAGCATTGTGTAGGATAGTGCTGGACCTTTCACAATATTAACTTTTTCCTCTTCATATGTTCAGGGCTGGGGGACAAGCATGTCAGGTCCAAGCACCACATCCTGGGAGGAAGTCACATGCTTCTCCATGCCCAGAAGAAATGGCTATTTACAGTGGGCTTTAATAGGGCAATAGATCGAAGAAGGAACAGGGTGAAGGTGAATATCAACAGACGGAGAGTTGCACTTACAAGAGACCCTGTCTGTTCTGAATGGGCAATATGACAGGTGCTCTTTAAGACTAGCCGGCTAAATTTTAAAGCCAGTCTAGAGTGCCACCTTTTGGCTTAAAAAAAGTCTGAAACATTCATTAGCGTCATAAATGATGTGTACCAAGCATACCATCAAATTGTGACAACTGGTTCAGGTCCTCCCCCATGTCTGCTGATATGGTCAGTGCCTGCTTCACCTTGAGGTTGGTTTCCCTGAAAGAAAAGTGCATGAAGTGAGAAGCTTTTCCATGAATGTGAGAGACTGGGGTCCTAAATCATCAAGCTGTTACCACAATTAAAATATATGTTCTTTTTTTTTCTGAACTCATAGTGCAGTGTGCAAAAAAAGTGTACTTAGGGTGCGTCATATGGTTCCCTTACTTCCTTGACCCCCTGGAGTGCACACTCGGGTCCACCTAGCCAAAAGGTCAGGAGGACACCGCTTCTGATGATCAGCCAAAACAGATCAACGAGTACTGGGTTCTCCCAAAGAGAGACCCCCCCCCCCCAAGGCAGGGTAGGAAAGAACCCAAGGATCACATCTCCTCCCCCCTAGATTTTGGGGTAGGCCCGAAGACCTACATCCTACAATCCTGAGTGCATATAGATGCAATTGACAAACTTGATGAAGAATAAATAAATAAATAAAAATGGCTAAGCCTTGAGGCCTGGTATGTTAATGCAAACCTTCTTTGGGGGATTTTTTTGGGGGGATTTTTTTTGGGGGGACACAATAGAAAAAGGTTAGACTCCCTTTTGGGTGTGTGTTACTGTCTGTATCCCCCCTTGAGGAGATTCACCCTTCTGGTGACCATTGTATCATGAAGAGAAAGTGATGGGAGATGTTATTCTGGTGACCACTGTCTATGATGGGAATACCCTTGAGATTTCCTTCTACTTTCTGTTGTGGTTCCAAGACTCAGCAGGACACAGACAGTAAAATTGAACCTGATAGGGGTTTGAAACTTTTGCTACTCCGTAAAAAAAAAAAATCTCTCTTTTGAAAATTCTAGCTCCCTGGCTGGTATGCGTACCCCAAAGAGACTGGAACCCCAGTGACATTCTTGACCAAATATGGTTGTGTCCTTGTTTGATCAATGACACCACCTGAGGGAGATCCCACCCCTTTGTTTGATGTGTGATTTTATTTACTATTTACATTTTTTGGGAAATAAGTACAGGAACTATGTACCACTTACTCTTTCACAAAGGAAGGATCTAGGGGGCCCCTTATGGTTAAAGGGAGCTTTCAGATTCTGATAAGCCCCCTGTCCGCAGCCCATCTCAACCACTGGGCCAGGCTAGTGGGGAAGAGGCCCTTGTCCTCATCAACATGGGAATAGGGTGTTGCCACTGCCATTGCCAGCAAGGCTTCACGGCCAGATCCCTGCTGAGCATGTGCAAAGTGCTCTGCGCTAGGTTACTGGCCCAGCAGCAGGGGGAGGAGGATGGGGCCAAACTTGTGACATACCTCGCTGTGGCGAGGCCCGACGGAAGTGGGGACAGGGTACCTGTCACAAACAGATAAGTGGAAGTTCTACTTCAAGGTTCCAGGGTTTTACCTTCTTTTCCTCTAAGCCCTTCACCACAGGCCCTTGTCCTCATCAACATGGAAGTGCATGGGAGTGCTTCATCAGGTGAGGCCTCCCTAAGGTTCCAGGGTGTTACCTCCTTCTCCTTTAAGCCCTTTGCCTGCAGACCCTCACAATCACTAGGCCAGGGTTGTGGGGAAGAGTTCCTTGTCCTCATCAACATAGAAATAGAGTGTTTGATCAGGGGGGCCTCCTTAAGGTTCCAGGGTTTTACCTCCTTTTCCTCTAAGCCCTCCACCCACAGAACCCCATAAACCACTAGGCCAGAATTTTGGGGAAGAGGCCCTTGTACTTATCAACATGGGGACAGAGTGCTTCATCAGGGGGGCCTGCTTAAGGTTCCAGGGTTTTACCTCCTTTTCCTCTAAGCCCTCCACCCGCAGAACCCCATAAACCACTGGGCCAGAATTTTGGGGAAGAGGCCCTTGTCCTTATCAACATGGGGACAGAGTGCTTCATCAGGGGGGCCTGCTTAAGGTTCCAGGGTTTTACCTCCTTTTCCTCTGAGCCCTCCACCCGCAGAACCCCATAAACCACTGGGCCAGAATTTTGGGGAAGAGGCCCTTGTCCTTATCAACATGGGGACAGAGTGCTTCATCAAGGGGGCCTCCCTAAGGTTCCAGGGTCTTACCTCCTTTTCCACTAAGCCCTCCGACCGCAGACCCTCACATCCACAGGGCCAGGGTTATGGGGAAAAGGCCCTTGCCCTCATCAAAGTGGGAAAAGATTGCCTTATCAGGGGGGCCTCCTTAAGGTTCCAGGGTTTTACCTCCTCTCGCCCTCAGATTCCCACAACCACAGAGACAGGGTTGTGGGGAAGAGGCCCTTGTTCTCATTAACATGCGGACAGAGTGCTTCGTCGGGGGGGGGGGGGTCCTTTCTCAATGTTCAGGTCATGTGGTCTGGCATGGTTCAGGAAGAGGCATTTGCTTGTTCCCACCCTTCCTGGTCAGCCAGATAGCCAGTAGGCTGCATTCTTGAAAAAGGTTCTAGTGTGGATTTTAGGGGGGAGGGGGGTTTTCTATGGCGCTGTTCCCTGTCCCTGTCTAATGTTGGTGCTGCACTGAGGGGGATATGACATAATACACAGGGAGCAGAGACCACTTGTTGAGGTGGATGAGGTTGTAGGAGAGCTCGGCACTTACCCATCAAGCTCAGCGGTCTCAATGTACACCAGGCTGTTGGGTTCGCTGCTGGACAGTAACAGCAGATCTGCCTGAAAACAAGAGAGCATTGAGATGCTGTACAGCATGCTGGCATCACAACCGACTTTTATAAAAGAAATTGCTCTAAGGCCCATCGCCACATGATATTATAATTATATTTAAAAGAAAATAGTCAAAAAAGACATAAAGGAAAGATATTCTAAAAAGGGAGCATGCTAGAATTTAGAATGAATAAGGGTTTTCATATCCTGTATCAATAAAAGTATTGTTTGGTCATTTTAGTATCATGTGATTACTATCTATTGATATTAGGATGGTCATGTGATATAAAGTCATTGTTGTGTACAGTGTGAAGTTTAAGGGTTGTATTTATAAAAAAAAAGTGTACATAGCAATTGGCCAAGTGAAAGTGCATGTACATTCGTTCTGTGCAAATGGGGTAAAAATCAAATGTTATTGGGCTATTCCCTGTGCTGGTTGATTCTTTTTCATTGATTTAAAACAGAAAATGTCCTATCTGGCCACTAGATGGCGCTACGTATTGGGAAATTCCTAAGAGACTTAGCGCCATCTAGTGGAAACATTTGATATTTTCCATTTTAAATCAATAAAAAACATTCAACCAGTAACTTTTTTTTCCATTCACATAGAACAAATGTATGTGCACTTTCACTAGATGAATTGCTATGTGGAACTTTTTTTTTTTTATAAATAAACCCCTAAGTGATACTCTGAATCTGAATTCTGGCCAAACAGCTAAATACACAGATAATATACATATAAATGAGCTTTTTTTTATCTGCCAAAAGATTTAGATTTCTGTCCATTCAAGTCAGATATTTACACAGCTCTGCCACACAGTACAGCCTTGTTCGGCAATACCTGATTTTTCTCTCCTGCAATTCAGTAACATTTAAGGAGTTTTATCCTTTCCCCAGCCTGTGATTGGACAGTGAGAAGCAGGAGAAGCAGCAGACTGATCTCTCTTTCTCATCTTTCTGTCACTTGGATCTCTCCTCCTATCAGCATGCTCTTGCTAAAAATGGAAGGTCCACTACCCCTCACCAAAAACAAAAAAATTAACAGTAAACAATGCTTTAAAAAGGATCTAACAAAAAATACATTAGGAAGCCTTAATCCCGCGGGATGCATTGATGACGTTACTGTGCCTTACCGCTGCCTCAGCCCATTGCAGGAATTAATTCAGGGACTGCAAAAGGGTAGCAAATAAAGAGTATCACTCAGGGGTATAGTCGTGAAAAAAATTAGCAGAGCTATTCTTCCTGTGAAACTGCAAGTACATTTGTTCTATTTAAATTTGGGCAAAAAAGCAAAGGTTACTAGGCTGTTTTCTCTCCAGGTCGAATCTTTTTCATTTGTAGAATCGTGCAAATTAGGAAAATACTGCATGTTGGCATCTAGATGGAGCTGGTGATCATAGGAAGTATATATTTATCTGCTATGGTTGTTATCGCCATCTAGTGGCCGTAATGCAGTATTTTCCTCATCCACGCTATTCTGTATGAATGTAAAACATTTAGCTTGGAGAGAAAATAGCCCCATTCGCACAGAACGCATGTACATGCAGTTTCACAGGAAGAATAGCTCTGCTGATTTTTTTTAAACTCTCTTATTGATAAATGGCCAACAACACTCTGCCACTACTGAGATCATTGTCATTCCAATGTAGCCGTCAGAATGGTCCCATGGCAGGGTACAGACAAGCAACTCACCGTCACAAAGTTGTTGTTCTCTAATTTGATGATGTCGCCCACCTGGACGTTCATCCATTTCTCGTTGCTGAACCTGTTGGAGGAACAGAAACCCGGGAAGTGAGATTGGAGGGTGCACTAAGTAACATCTGATAGAAGACAATAAGGACTGGTACAAGGACTCTCAGGTTGAGTCTTTTATAGGGGTTGAATCCAGCTAAGCCTTGTGGTTGCCATCAGAAAAGGTGAGGGCAAATTTTATGTTAGAGCCCATTCACACCATTCCTGTTGCCTTGCATTACGTGCGCTAGTGTTCCGTTCAGGACAATTGCAAGACCTCTCCTCCAGCTACCGGTGGGAGTCATGGTACAACTTATCCTCTACATCCATGGTTTTGGTAAATTCTTCCAAAACCTTCCCTGTCCCAACAGTAAAGTTGATACACAACAAAAGTATTTTGATGCAAAAAACATATGCTAATGGTAGAAGGCTCTGCATGGGGCTGAATGTGGGGGGGGGGGTGGCAGTTTTAGAGGGGGTTAGGGGGATTCTGCAGTGTGGACCTGTAGGGGGTGTGGTTTCTGGAGGGAACTGGGGGAGCTCTGTGGGAGTTTATGGGGCACTATGGGACACTGTTGAAGTTTAGGGACACTATGAAGGGATGGAGGCTCTGTGGCAAGTTGGGTCGAGGGGCACTTTAGGAGGTTGGGGCGCACTGTTGGATACCGTTAGAGGTTGGGGGCACTATGAAGGTCTAAAAGCTCTGCAGAAGTCTGGGAGCACTGTGGGAGGTTAGGAGAGCACTGATGGACACTATTGGAGGTTGGGGACACTATGGAGGCCTGGAGGCTCTGCAGCGGGCTGGGAAGGCACTGTAGGAGGTTGGCAGCACTGTGTAGAATGAGGGCTCTCAGGGGGCCTGGGGACCACTATGGGAGGTTTTGGGCACTATCGGAGCCGGGAGGCACTGTGTTCTGCAGCAGACTCGGTGGCCTTGTAGGGGTGATGCTGTGGGAGGTTGGGGGGGACTGTTGAACACTGTTGGAGGTTAGGGGCAATAAAAAGGCCTGGAGGCCCTGCAGCAGGCTGGGGGGCACTGTAGGAGGCTGGGTAGGGCCGTGGTGGCTGAGGGCTCTCTGGGAGATTGGGAATCACTATTGGATATTTGGGGAGGGGGGTACTATGGGAGCTGAGAGGCATTTGGGAGGTTAAGGGATCTGCAGCTAACTGTAGGCCCAGATGAAGGGGGGCCACGGCCCAGCAGTGGGCTATGATCTGGTGACTGGGAATAGTTGCTCTACACCAGCCTCTCTTGACTTGACTCAACTGAAGACACAATGACAACTCAATTGAAGACACAATGACAACTCAACTGAAGACACAATGACAACTCAACTGAAGACACAATGACAACTCAACTGAAGACACAATGACAACTCAACTGAAGACGCAAAGACAACTCAACTGAAGACACAATGACAACTCAACTGAAGACGCAAAGACAACTCAACTGAAGACGCAAAGACAACTCAACTGAAGAGGCAAAGACAATTCAACTGAAGACGAAATGACATCCCAACTGAAGGCACAATGACAACTCAACAGAAGACACAATGACTAGACACAATGACATCTCAACGGAAGACACAATGATAACTCAGTTGAAGACGCAATGACAACTCAGAGCCCACAGATCTGCACAGATCTCGGTATGATATTTGGTAAAGAAGGTTTGCCCAATGCAGTGTAGATTGGTCAACCTACAATCACTTACCCTCCTTTGCTGAGCACCTGAACTGTGCGATTGTTGACCTGATTGTCACTTTTGTGCCGATACTGCAAAAAAAGAAATATAAAATGCTAAGCTTTACATGGACACGAGTTCCACTTGGTATAGAAATTAGCTAAATCATTGAGTATTTGGCCCTGACAATATCTCAGGAGGTCAAAAAAATAATGCTGATTGAATATAAAAAGCAGGATATTTTTATAGAATAAAGAGCTCTAAATAAATTAAAAATAAGAACTTTAAAGGTCCTATTAAAAATTCTGTGTGGTTGCCTCATTTTTAAGAAGAGAATTTCCCTTCACTTCCTGACCTGGATACACAACAGGAAGTTAGAGGGAAATCTCCAAAAAGGGAGAGGATACCTCTGGAAGTTATGTTCTTCATTGGGGTACCTCAATCTCCACTGTGGTCTCATAGGAGATATTTCTCTTTACTTCTTGATCTAAATACACAACAGGAAGTTGGCGGAAATCTCCAAAAAAGTGAGAACATCCACCAGAAGTCATGTCTCTGTTAAAAGATTCCCTCCCCACCACTGTGTTCTCAGTGGGATTTACCTTCTCTTCTTGACTTCGTTATGAAACAGGAAGTTGAGGGAAATCTCTTAAATTTGAGGGAGATTCCACCGGAAGTCGTGCAACCATGGAGTGATTCAAGCCCCACCCACCCCACTGTGGCCTCCTAGAAAAGATTTCCCCTCGCTTTCTGACCTGGATACACAGCAGGAAGTCAGAGGGAAATCTCCAAAAAGGGAGGGGATACCACTGGAAGTTATGTCCTTCATTGGGGTACCTCAATCTCCACTGTTGACTCATAGGAGATATTTTTCTTCACTTCTTGATCTAAATACACAACAGGAAGTTGGAGGAAATCTCAAAAAAGTGAGAACAACCACCAGAAGTCATGTCTCTGTTAAAAGATTCCCTCCCCACCACTGTGTTCTCAGTGGGATTTACCATCGCTTCTTGACTTAGCTATGAATCGGGAAGTTGAGGGAAATCTCTTAAATTTGAGAGAGATCCCACCGGAAGTCGTGCATCCACAGAGTGATTCAGCCCCCAACCCACCCCACTGTGGTCTCCTAGGAAATATTTCCGCTCACTTTCTGACCTTAATACACAACAGGAAGTCAGGGGGAAACCCCCAAAAAGTTGGAAGATCCACCAGAAGTCATATCTCTGTTATGAGATTCCCTCCCCAGCACTGTGTCATCAAAGGAGGGATTTCCCTTCACTTCCTGACTTAGTTACAAAACAGGGGGAAATCTCCAAAAAAGTGAGAGAGATCCCACCAGACGTAGAGTCCCTATGTGTCCTCAAAGGAGGGTTTTCCTTTCAACTTTCTGTCCTAGTTACAAAACAGGAAGTTGGGGAAATCTCCAAAAGCTGAAGTCATGTCCCCATTGAGAGATTCATCCCCCCCTACGCCCCACCCACCCCACTGTGACCTCATAGGAAACATTTCCCTTCACTTTCTGACCTGGATACACAACAGGGAGTCAAAGGGAAATCTCTAAAAAAGTGAGGGAGGCCCCACCTGATGCCACATCCCAGTTCAGAGATTCCTACCCACCACCCACACTCCTTTTCCAATGAGTGCAGTAACATTTAGGTAACATTTCCCATAAGTTTCTATCCCAGTTGCAATGGTCTTCAAAACTAATATAAACCTTTGCAGAGGCCATAACCATTCCAAACTCCATCTAAAACCAGACTAGACAAAGTTTTGGTTGGAATTATACTTTAAACCTGTAAGTAAGAGCTATACGTCAACCCCCAATACAGTCCACACCCTTCACACTACTATAACCTGGAGTCTAAGGGAGGGAGCCTCTTACATAGTCATCCGTGGCATCTTTCACAGCAGACACAGCTAGCACCAGTACCAGCGGGACCACCGTAGTGAACCAGGACAAGGAGGAGACTTGTGGAATGAGCTGATAAAAAAAAAAAAAGGAACACAAGTTAATGTAGAGATCTGAGACACCACAATGACTTTGGCAATACACAAGCACAACCTGTAGGTGGCGACAAATGCCATTATAACATAACAGACCTAGACTCATAGACATTAAAGGGAATATGTAGTGGGGTTTGTGCGTTTGTCTTTATTTAAAGCGGAACTTCACTCTCCCAATCAGCATTGATTATTTGTAATCCTCATGCTCCTAACATTAGTAAATAGATAGGAAAGTATATCAAATTCACTTGTTTTAAACTTTGTTTGTGTTTTTTGGTTTGTGGTGCTCAGATGCAGTGAAGGTCTGCTTTAAGCCAGGGTTAAAAAACAAACAAACAAAAAACCAAAATACAATGAATTTTTTTTAAAACATATTTTTATTACCAGTTGGGTATATTCGAAATATTGCATATTTATATTTTGCAGTTTCCATATAAGCCAGCAGGTGGAGCTTTAGTCTTCTTTTCATGTGTTTTCCTATCTTCTCCGCTCCTGTTTTGTTTATAGAGCTCAATAGCTCAAGTCGAAAGTTAGAACACATAAGTCAACAAATCAGAGCTGTATTTTCTGCCTTATAGCAGTGGTTTCCCGACTTTCTAAACACAGGGCCAGTTTACTGTCCTTCAGGCTTTGGGGGGGGCAGACTGTGGCCAGCGGGAGTGGAGAACGCCCCAGAATTTGTGGGAGTAAGCAAACCTCCATCATTGATTTTAGTGGGAGGAACAGGGCCCCATGGTTGGTATGCAATAGAGGAATGGTGCCCCATTGTTGATTGTAGTGGGAGGAATGGTGCTCCATTGTTGGTATTCAATGGAGGAATGGTACCCAATTGTTGGTATTCAATGGAGGAATGGTGCCCCATTGTTGGTATTTAATAGAAGAACAGTGCCCCATGGTTGGTATGCAATGGAGGAATGTTGATTTCAGTGGGAGGAATGGTGCCCCATTGTTGGTACTTAATAGAGAAACGGTGCCCCATTGCTGGTATTCAATGGAGGAACAGTGCTCCATTGTTGGTATTTAGTGGAAGAACAGAGCCCCATGGTTGGTATGCAATGGAGGAATGGTGCCTCATTGTTGATTTCAGTGGGGGGGGGGGGATGTTGCCCCATTGTTGGGATCTAAAGAAGAAACGGTGCCCCATTGCTGGTATTCAATGGAGGAACAGTGCCCCATTGTTGGTATTTAGTGGAAGAACAGAGCACCATGGTTGGTATGCAATGGAGGAATGGTGCCTTATTGTTGATTTCAGTGGGGGGGATGGTGCCCCATTGTTGGTATTTAATGGAGAAACCGTGCCCCATTGTTGGTATCCAATGGAGGAATGGTGCCCCATTGTTGATTTTAGTGGGAGGAATGGTGCCACATTGTTGGTATTCGTCGAGGAACGGTGCCCCATTGTTGGTATTTAATGGAGGAACGGTGCCCCATTATTGGTATTCAAAGAAGAAACGGTGCCCCATTGTTGGTGTCAGTGGATAGAATTATGCCCCATCATTGGTGTCAGTGGATAGAATGATGCCCCATCATTGGTGTCAGTGGATAGAATGATGCCCCATCATTGGTGTCAGTGGATAGAATGATGCCCTATCATTGGTGTCAGTGGATAGAATGATGCCCCATCATTGGTGTCAGTGGATAGAATGGTGCCCCAAGGGCTTAATAAAGGCAAGCAAAGTGGCACATGTGGCCCGCAGGCCACAGTTTGGAGACCACTGCCTTATAGGTTGGCTACAACAGAGGTTTCAATAATAGCGTGGGGTGGCACTCTTATTTTATGGCTCCAGCTGAAATCCTGTCAGGGGATGCAATCTGCATGGAGTTTGTATGTCCCTCTAAATAGAGTTTTTATGTCCCTCTACATGGAGTTTGTATGTCACTCTGCATGGAGTTTGTATGTCGCTCTACATGGAGTTTGTATGTCCCTCTACATGGAGTTTGTATGTCGCTCTACATGGAGTTTGTATGTCGCTCTACATGGAGTTTGTATGTCCCTCTACATGGAGTTTGTATGTCGCTCTGCATGGAGTTTGTATGTCGCTCTACATGGAGTTTGTATGTCCCTTTACATGGAGTTTGTATGTCGCTCTACATGGAGTTTGTATGTCCCTCTACATGGAGTTTGTATGTCCCTCTACATGGAGTTTGTATGTCCATCTACATGGAGTTTGTATGTCGCTCTACATGGAGTTTGTATGTCGCTCTACATGGAGTTTGTATGTCCCTTTACATGGAGTTTGTATGTCGCTCTACATGGAGTTTGTATGTCGCTCTACATGGAGTTTGTATGTCCCTCTACATGGAGTTTTTATGTCCCTCTACATGGAGTTTGTATGTTCTCACAGAATTTTCTTTCCTCAATACATGATCACACGGACAGCTGACTTCCATATCACCGGTGTCCTGTGTAGGGGGGAGGTCGGGGGGCTGATGGGAACGGTTCAATGTTCCCAGTACTGCTCTATGGAATATGTCAGCTCTATATAAATGATAAATACAAGGACAGGGTGTGTGATCAGTGGAAGTTGGCGGATCCCATTTACAGTTGAATCCCATCCACAATGACACCATCTGCTGATGTGGAGGGGCGGTGAGTACAGAATAACAGAAGGCTTTTATAACACGCCGATAACATTATTTACATTCAGGATCACATTTCTATAATCACCGAGACGTCAGATTACCACAAAACACAAAGAGGAAATAGAGCAAAGAATTTGTACTTCTATCCAGCCAGTCCTGAGATTTACACAGCTCTGCCACATAGAACAGCCCTGCCTAGCAAGGGAAGGACACCTGACTTTTCCCATCATCTGCAATTAATGTGACGCTTACACGTCTTGTCTGTCCCCCAGCCTGTGACTGGCCAGCGGTACACATGTGCAATTCGTTTCTTTCCAAATTCTTTTTTTCAACGAATTTCGACAAATTTGTTAATTCGGAAATATTCAAATTTGCGAATTTTTGCAAATTTCAAATTTTTTAAATTCTGAATTTTTATTCGAAAATTCCAAATTTCAGAAATTCAAAAATCTGAAAATCCAAAAATTCGGAAATTGGAAAATTCGGAAAAATCGAAAATCCGAAAATTCAAAAACCCGAAAAATTGAAAATCTGAAATGCTTTGGCTGTTAGTGAACGTAACAAATACGAATTTATCCGAAGTTACGAATTATCCGAAATGCGACAACGAATGCCGCATCTAAACGAATGGAACGTAACCAATTAATAATAATAAATAATAATAAAACATTTTATTTATTATAACTTATTAACAATTCATTCCGTTCCACTTGTTTAGATGCGGCATTCGTTATTTCGGATAATTCGTTATTTCGGATAATTCGTTATTTGTTACGTTCACTAACAACCAAATTTGAAAGGAAATTCCAATACCTATAATTTAATAGTTATTATTAGTTAGTTATTTTTTGGATTTTCAGATTTTCGTTTTTTCAAATTTTCGGATTTTCGAATTTTCGGATTTTTGGATTTACAAATTTACGAGACAAAAAAATGAAATGAAATGAAAACTAACAAATGTTTTCAGCAGTGCACATGTCTAGCCAGTGGAAGGGGAAGCAGCAGACTGATGGGTTCATCTCTGCTCACTCCTCCTATCAGCATGTTCCTTGTTAGCACATGAGTATTGCAGGACAACTGACTAGCTCATTGTGCTGCTTCCCGTCTCCCAGTCTGAGCTCTGCTGTACGGGGACTGCAAGAGGCTGCTACCGGGTCAGATTCAGGTACTTTTACTGCTTGCATTTAATGAAAATACATTTAACCACTTCCCACCCGGCCTATAGCAGAATGACGGCCGGGCGGTGGTCTGTTATCCTGACTGAGCGTCATATGACATCCAGCAAGATAACACGGCGGCGCCCACCCAAGGAGGGGCGCGCAGCACGGCGATGGGTGGTGCTGTTGTCAGCCTGACACCCCGCATCTCCGATTGGGATAAGAAGCCTCCGTCAGAGGCTTCTTACCACGTGATCAGCTGTGACCAATCACAGCTGATCATCGCGTGAACCTGGAAGAGGCGGCAAACGTCATTCCTCGGTTCGCGCTGACAGGGACAGCCAATCGGCGGCTCTCCTGTCAGAGGGGGGGGGTCTGTGCTGATGATCAGTACATTGATTGTCAGCACAGCCCCATCAGATGTGCCACCAACGATGCCAATCAGTGCCCATCAGCTACCAGTCAGTGCCCCATCAGAAACGCCTGTCAGTGCTCATCACAGTGCCAATCAGTGCCCATCAGTAACACCTGTCTGTACCTCATCATCAGTGATGCCCATCAGTGCCATCTATTAGTGTCCATCAGTGTCACCTGTCAGTGCCCATCAGCAAACAATCAGTGCCCATCAGTCTGTCAGTGCCCATCAGTTCTGCCTGTCAGTGCCCATCAGTGCCACCTATCAGTGCCACCTATCAGTGCCCATCAGTGCTACATATCAGTGCCGCCTATCAGTGCCCATCAGTTCTACATATCAGTGCCTCCTCATCAATGCTCATCAGTTCCACCTATCAGTGCCCATCAGTGCCCCCTATTAGTGCCACCTATCAGTGCCCATCAGTTCTACATATCAGTGCCTCCTCATCAATGCCCATCAGTTCCACCTATCAGTGCCCATCAGTGCCCCTTATCAGTGCCACCTATCAGTGCCCATCAGTGCCCCCTATCAGTGCCCATCAATTCTACATATCAGTGCCATCTCTCAGTGCCCATCAGCGATCAATCAGTGCCCATCAGTCTGTCAGTGCCCATCAGTGCTGCATATCAGTGCCTCCTCATCAGTGCCCATCAGTACCGACTATCAGTGCCCATCAACTCTACATATCAGTGCCACCTATCGGTGCCCATCAGTGCTGCATATCAGTGCCTCATCAGTGAAGGAGAAAACAAAGTTTTATAACAGAAACAAAGAAAAACTTTTTTTTTTTAATAATAATTTTTGGTCTTTTTTAGTTTTAGTTACCCCCCCCCCCCAGAGGTGATCAAATACCACCCAAAAAAATCTCTATTTGTGGGGAACAAATGATAAACATGTCCTATGTTTAGAGTGTTGTATGACCGCGTAATTGTCATTCAAAGTGCGACAGCGCTGAAAGCTGAAAATTGTCCTGGGCAGGGAGGGGGTGAAGGGGGTGAAGTGCCCGGTATTGAAGTGGGTAATGATGTCATTCTGTATTATTGATGTGTCTGGAGTTCATCTTCAAATCTATAATAAGAGTCTTGGTGGAGCGCATAGAGAGTAAGAGAAGGGCGGAGCTACTTCTTCCCGGAGAAAGGTCTGCTCCCGGCTCCCTCCAGTGTTGCTGAGGAATAAAAGCCAGGTCATGTGATCTGTGCTGGGGGGGGGGGGGGGGGGTAGGAGCTCAGTTTACATTGGTTGATCCTCCAAGTCACTTGATCAGATGCCTTGGCTTCCCAGTGATAGGAGAAGACTCATGTTATGTTTATCAATGACGAAATACCAGGCGCAATATAATAACCAATCAGATGTCGCCATATCAGTGGATGATCTGTTGTGATTGGCTGTAGTAGGTCAGAGAAGTTGGCACTTGGAAGGGTGGAGGGAGTTCCGGGGGTCTCACCTGCAGGATGAGGAGGAAGACGAAGTAAGCGTTGGCCACCCGCTGGAACTGCTCGAAGAGGTTGAGGGGGAGGAATGTGAAAACGTTGTATTTGGAGGTCTTGATTGCATTGGTCTGAAAAACACAAATACTATTTGTTACTCCAACATTCACCTTCAATTTATTAATGTTTTCACACAACTTTCACCCAAGATTCACACGGTTTTCTCATTGGATTCAGTAGACACTGACCACTAATGTAAGGGAGCACCTCACTGACCACCAATGTAAGGAGCACTGTTTTGGCCACATTATATGGAGGCACATTGCTGACCACCAAACTTAGGAGGCACCTCACTGACCACCAATGTAAGGGAGCACCTCACTGACCACCTCACTGACCACCAATCTAAGGGGTACCTCACTGACCACTAATCTAAGGGGGCACCTCTCTGAACACCAATCTAAGGGGGCACCTCACTGACCACCAATCTAAGGGGGCATCTCACTGACCACCAATCTAAGGGGGCACCTCACTGACCACCAATCTAAGGGGGCACCTCACTGACCACCAATCCAAGAGGGCACCTCACTAACCACAGATCTAAGGGGGCACCTCACTGACCACTAATCTAAGGGGGCACCTCACTGACCACTAATCTAAGGGGGCACCTCACTGACCACCTATCTAAGGGGGCACCTCAATGACCACCAATCTAAGGGGGCACCTCAATTACCACCAATCTAAAGGGGGCACCTCAATGACCACCAATCTAAGGGGGCACCTCTCTGACCACCAATCTAAGGGGCATCTCACTGACCACCAATCTAAGGGGGCACCTCACTGACCACTGATCTGTGGGGGCACCTCTTCTTTTGGGATAAAGGTTTTACATAAATAAATAAAATCTGCTGATTGTAAGCCCCCCTGTCAGTAGTAAATGGTTTGTCTCAATTCCTTTAACTGCTAAATCAGTAGGAGAGCTTGTTCTGTTGAAAAACAACAGACTTACTGGCTGGATCACCAGGTGAAAATAAAGAAAAGAAAGCCTAAAAAAGAAAAACGAATGCAGCCAACACATCTAAGAATTTATAAGCTGCAATATAATAAATCTTTGCTTTTGGGTTTAATACTTGAATATTTTTTATACCAAAGTTTAGTGTCAGGTACTGGCAGGCGCCTCTTCTTATCTGTTTTTTCAGTCGATGGTTTCATTTTAAATGTGCAGAAAGATGTTTTAAAATGTGAAGCGCTCTGTTTTAACCAGCAATTTTTTTTTTATTGCCACGAGTCATCCTACACCAGGTGGGTGGAAATGCCCTTTGAACAGAACGCCATAAACGCCTCCGGCTATTGATAAGCCGTCATCCAATCACAGGTGGTCAGGCCAGGCTCTGTGAGTGCGGGTTCACCAATATCCCGCCATCAGCCGGCCCTCTGTCCCTAAATCGATTTATTAACACAGTGAAATCATTTAATGACAGCTGACCTTTAGCTGTGTGAGATAAAAGTGGGATGGAGACCTGCAAACCCAGAAATGGTGATAAAAACCACCAGGACCACGCCTGGATTTCATCTCATGTGCCAGGACAAAGGAGCAAGTCAGTGTCTGTTCAAGACAAAAAAAATTTTGGTAGGCAGGGTTGCTAACAAATTTAGCTTGCTAGGTGTTAACTAGCCTGGCTGATTGATAGGGGATTCATTGGCTTTTCCCCTAACTCTGGATGTGATGCACCTCTCTCTTCTGTCACTAGGTGGCATTGTTGCCTGTGGCAGTAGAATGATAAGGCCATAGGGCAGGGTTTCTCAACCAGGGTTCCTCCAGAGGTTGCTAGGGGTTCCTTGAGCAATGAACAATTTCTGCATCTCAGATAAGTTCCCACTGACACTGACACCATTGATCATTTTAGCTATCTGTAAGGCGGTAAATCTTCCCAATGACCACAAGTGTAATGAGCATTCTTCCCACTGACCATCACACTAAGGTATCACGAGTTGTAGATATAGTACTTTTTAACAGGGGTTCCTGGAGACTGAAAAGTTATTTCAAGGGTTCCTCTGTGTTGAAAAGGCTGGCATAGGGAATCCATACTAGGAGTGAATAGGTTGACTCAGCCAATTGGCGGGGTTTTCTTTGGTTCCTTGGTCTGCTGGGAGAGCCTATTTTTTCGGGAGGAGTCAGGTGATTGGGGGTTCTGTGCCACCTGGACGGCTGATTGGGTGGACGTGTGTCACAAGGCTCCGGGTTGCTAGGCCAGAAGCCTGAGGCCTATCCCGGGAGCACCTGGCTACTAGGCTATCTGAGGCCTATCTAGGCTTAAGAAAGGCAGTGCGAGGGTTGGGGCTTCAGGCTGGAAGCCCAACCAAGTTGCAGAGGTTCCGCCGGACAGGGGAACTGGATTGTTGCCAGCGGTGAGGGAGAAGCAGTCGCCATAAGGGACGACCACTCCTGTCGCCAGGGGCAAGTGATGATCTAGGCCAGTGATGGCGAACCTTGGCACCCCAGATGTTTTGGAACTACATTTCCCATCATGCTCATCTTACATTGCCGGGTGCATGAGCTTCATGGGAAATGTAGTTCCAAAACATCTGGGGTGCCAAGGTTCGCCATCACTGATCTAGGCCAAAGGTAAGGGGAGGAATAGTTTCCACCAAGGGACAACCATTCATGTCATCAGAGGCCAGTGTATGGAAGTCTGAAGGAGTACCAGAGCAGCCTTTTCACCAGCCGGGGACGGTGAAGAAGTGGGAAAGCTTCAACACATTGCATTGCATATGACCCCCCCCCCCCACACACACACACACACACACACACACACACACACACACACATGAAAACACTGCACACAGGGCAGTTGGGCCTCCTTCTGCCACCCCCCATGTGGCTCATTGCATATGAACACGCCTTTTCGGTGCAATTCCCATGTCCTACTAGATTTACATTCCTTGTATTGCATAAAAAAACCTGGGCCACATATAAATAGGAAATGGGGGGGGGGGGGGGGGCGTCCTGCACTCTTTACTAGAGGCCGGGGCTATGACAGTTTGTAATCAGCACTTATCTCTCTCGTGTCAGAATGTTCCGCTGGCTCAGGAATAAAACAAGTCTGACTCTGATCCAAGACAAGCAAAGATGAAATGAAATAACTTTCCAAATAAAAAAAAATATGAAATAGCCATGTGTAACGCTGGCAGATGTACCCTGACCACAAATGACCACCGGGTGTCAGCACCACCGTCCACTGATAGGAAAAATAAATATGAAATATCAGTAATGATGAAAGTGATTTATTATTACAGATCAGCAACTAAGGAAAGGAGGGAGCTCTACAGGATTATCCCTAAAATGTAATAGAGGCTCAGGTATATAATATATATAGAGAATGAAGAGGACGTCAGTATCCAAATCATTAAGTTCCCGGGTCTGTACACCTGATGTGCTCATTATAAGGCGTTCCCACCATCCCTGTGCTCAGTTCCCAGGTCTGTACGACTGCTGTGCCCATTATGAGGGGTTTCCACCATACCTGAGCTGAGTTCCCAGGTCTGTACACCTTCTTTGCCCAATATGAGGAGTTCCCACCATCCCTGGGCTGAGTTCCTCAATCTACACACCTGCTGTGTCCATTATAAGGGGTTCCCACCATCCCTGTGCTGAGTTCCCGGGTCTGTACACCTGTTGTGCCCATTATGAGGGGTTCCCACCATCCCTGTGCTGAGTTCCCAGGTCTGTACACCTGCTGTGCCCATTATGAGGGGTTTCTAGCCCAGGAACATCTAAAGACTGAGGACATCTAATGGTGAAAAGCACCTACTGCACAGGACCCCACTAGAGAGGAGGTGAGTTTTGCACTCAGAGCTACTTTTTTGTTTAATCCCCTGCTTGGCTATTTTTTATGTTATGTTTTTTTTTCATTTTAAATTTATTTAAATGTTATTATTTATTTTATTGATTAAAATGCTTATTTATTAAGTTGTTGAAAACAAATTAAAACAGCTAATTAATAACTTTTAAAAAGAAAGAAAAAAAAAACAACGTATGAAACAATTATAATACAATTGACCCCACACCAGAGGTCTGCAGCATTCACATCTCTGAGTCACGTGAGCGCCATTTTTTTTCATGCATTGTTTGCACAGTTTCATGCAAAATTTACATAGAACCTCCTGCACCTTTTTAGGTGTTAAGCTTTGTGAGGTTTTTTTTACATGCAAGTTTTGGCGCGTTTGTCACCTGTGCACAAAAACGTGCATCTGCTGGTCACCTTTGGGGGGGTGTCATTAACAATAAATGGCCACCACCATTGCGACTTGCATGTTCGGTGAACGCGCGTGCTTAGAGGTGAATGGAGCCTAAATATTATATTTTATTATTATTAATAATAATTATTAATATTATTATTCACTATTATAATTATTATTATTATTATAATTTGTGGCTCTAATTCACATCTAAGCACAGGCATTCGTGGAACGTGCACAAACCTTGAGCCACCTTGTGTATTGTTGGATGTTCTCATTAGTTGATCCAGCACAGATCAGGAGCCCAGGTGGACACTTCTCCTGGGATATAGGTATTGTGAATTCCATGGGAGTCACTGGAAAAAAATCTGGGGGGGGGACAAAAAAAGATACTTGTGGGCACAAAGCAAATAATGGGCCCTTGGGCTCCAAAGAGTTGTCTTTGGCCACCTGGACCACCAACAATTTTGTAGGAGTTAATGTAACTCCTAGGAATGACGCTCCAAGGAATTATCCTAATCGCAGCTGGAGATGCTCTGAGTGGAGAATTATTCTGGCGTTAGGACTTTATAATCTAAACACGACGACTCTTCCAGTGAAAAAGAAAAAAAACGTGGAATTTTTCTTCAGCGTTCTGGATAATATTGACATCCATAGAGGCTCCATCACCACCATGAAGAGCCAGAAGACCATCAATCCCGGAGGAAGTATGTCTGCAATCTGACCACCGCTCCGCCCTTACTACCCTCTTATACATTGCAATATTTTTTACGTTGTTGTCTTTCCAAAGTTCACATAGCGTTCAAACACTAATCAGGGAGCGTTCATCTGTAAGGAGGCCACAGAGACATTCTCCAGCTGATTACTCTGACCTCGTCCCCCATATCTGACCGCCTTCCGCAATGTGTTTAAAACCGAAGTTTAATCTGATTATATTTTCCTATCCCTGGTTCCTCCATATACCTCTTAAACCAAAATTCTAAATTAAACACACACCTTATTTAAGATCCAATCATCATCTGTGCTTCTCTCTCTCTCTCTCTATATATATATATATAATATTATATGTAGCACTGGTAGATTTTTAATCTACCGCTGATAGGTAAATCTAGTGGGTTACTTGTTAGGTGAAGTTGGGTTTGCCTCTGTTCCAGCTTGGCTGGGTTGCGTGTAGTTCCACAATGTGCCGGTGGGTGTCGTTGTCCCCATAGGCCAGTGTTGGAAGGGCAACGTGTTGAAGCGTATGGATGCTCCTCTGTCCCGGAGATAACTCGGTGGAGGTGGTCCTCCGAGTTGCATTCTGGGAGAGGGTATTTATGGGACAGACCGACGCCATGTTTAAGGGTTCGTTTTCAGCCACCTGCTGGCCCTCCTGGCCGTCAGGTATGCACTAGGAATACCACCTCGTGGTCCTCGGTTCCGGAGGCCCGCGTCGCTGCGGCGCTTGGGTGGGCCCAGAAGCTTGTCTGGGGCCTACCACAGCAGCAGAGGAACGGTCCTGAGCTGTCTATCCTGAGTGAAGAAGCTGGACAACCGAGAAGATCCCAGGGGAGGACCCATCATGGAAGGATCACGCAGAGTGCTGGTCTGGAGAGGGGCCTGGTGACTCGGTTGGAGGACGTATCCAAAAGTAATCTTACTGCATAGTACTTTCGGGTTGGCTTAAAGGTTCAAGTGCTGTGTCTGACATTCATCACAAACCAATACATCCTGTGGCAGAGGATCGTACGGGTTTTATTCCAAACAAGTCTGTGGCAGAGACTTTTGTTCGTGCTGTGTACTGGCTGCTAGGCAAGTGAGAGAGGCCTATCCAGGCGGGCAAAGATTGAATCCCACAAGGGGAGTGCATCCAATTACAAGTGTTCAATTCCAATTAATGTTCTGAAGAATACTAAGAAAAGGTATTTGTGCTTCCCTGCAACTTTCCTTCTGCCTCTTTCCTGCTACTTCCTTTATTATTTGTTCATGAAAGCATTGGAAAACCTACTCAAGTGTTGGGTGCTTATATCGTCCAGAGGTAAACTCAACGGAACCCTAGACCTGGTGCCGGTGGAACAGAGGTATCGAGAGTGAAGGTAACAGCCCGCTTTAAACCAGCAGCTCCACCGAGAGTTATTGCTACACATATATAATATTATTATATATATATATTTTTTTTATCGTTCTTATTACAAGGAATGTAAACATCCCTTGTAACAGAAATAAGGATGACAGGTCCTCTTTATGGAAAGACCTGGGGTCTATAAGACCCCACATTTCTCCTCCATCTTTAAAAGCAAAACAAATTGATCTTTTGCTTAAAAAAATAAATACTGTAAATGTGTACTTCAGCCCTAAACCAGAAGTGACGTCACAACGTCGCTCTGGTCCTCCAAGATCATAGAGGTGATCAGAGACGATCTGGCCTCTGGTCACCTCTTTGGCTGTTGGATTGTTTCCCAGGCACACCTGTAAAAATGACTTTTTTTTTTGCTTATGGTTCTTTAAAAAAATGCTTTTTTTTTTTTTTTAAATGTCAGTTATTTTCAGCTGAGTCCACATAGAAGTGAAAATGACATTTATGTGAATAAAATAAAGATCCTTATCACCGTCCTAAAGCCCGAGGGGGGGAGGGGGACTGAGCCTTAAAGCTGAACTCCGGGCACAAAAGCTTTCTTCTAGACATATTCTTCAATAGTAGATATAAATCTACTCTGTGCACCGAATGCCTTTACAAAACCCAGATATGACCTTGTAAAAGTAGCAGTGACACCATCACTGGGCTGTACATTGCCTGTGCAGAAAGCAGAGGTGTGGGAGGGGCCCAGCAGGCTCCACCCACTACAGTAAACTAGAGGAGTGGGCGGAGACAAGACCAGTCACTCTGCACCAGGAGCGGTCTTTATTACAGGAAGTCTCACACCAGATGACTGCACAGATCTGGAATAAATACACAAAGCACAGTAGGGGGTCTATATATAAATGTTAGCTGTGCAGAGGTCCTAAGTATTCACATGAGCACCAGGAATGATTGCCAAATTGTTTGTAATATGATTATCTCCTATGATCATCAGCTCCATCTAGTGTCCATAATGTGGTATTGTTTTTAAATAATAATAATTTAAAAAAATACCACATTAGGTCACTAGATGGAGCTGCTGCTTATAGGAGATATTCATATTGAACACAATACAACATTTGTGGCACCTGTGCAAATGCCTAAAAAATGCGCACAGTGAACGTTTTATATATAGACACCCAATATTCAAGTAAGAACGCAAACGTCTCTTATTTGCTTATCTTGTAGTTCAGCTTTAAGTTTTTTTGTTCCTTTTCGCCAGGTTTGTCACGGTCTACTCTTTAACCTTTGTATGCACTTCTAGTTTGCGATCCCAACATTCCTATTCAGACTAATAAAAAAAATATATAAAAGGTGAACATTTGTTGGGAAGGGGAGCAGAACATGTCAATGATTGATAACGGTAATATGCAACATGCAAAGACCGCGGTGACATCACCGACCAAAGTCCAAGGGCGGCAGCCGCATATA
Organism: Aquarana catesbeiana; assembly: GCF_042186555.1. Lineage (NCBI taxonomy): Eukaryota > Metazoa > Chordata > Amphibia > Anura > Ranidae > Aquarana > Aquarana catesbeiana. The sequence goes on from NC_133324.1 coordinate 45,691,634, forward strand.
CAGGACAGGACGGAGGTGGACTTACTGCATATTTAAATTTTAGGTTGAACTCTCTGTCGTTCGCTTGAAGACGCCTCTCTTTCTCTGCATGGAAAAAAACAGGGAAAAATATAAAAAACATTTAATAATAATAATAATAATAACAATAATGTTATTATATATATTTTTATTATATATAGTATATATTATATTCTATATATTAAAATAATATTAATATTTAAATAATATTTAATATTTAAATTAGTATTGATATTTGAATTCATTATATATGTACATATATATATATATATATACATATATATATATATATATATATATATATATATATATATATATATATATATATATATATATATATATATGTGTGTGTGTATACAGTATAATTATTTATAATCAAAATATTATTAATAATGATTTAAATAATGTTTATAATACAATTATTTAGTATATTATATATTTATAATATAATAATTGTATTTAAATAATATTCATATATAGATATTTCATAAAAATAATATTAGTAATTATATAAACAATATTTATTTTATTTATATATATATATATATATATATATATATATATATATATATATATATATATATATATATATATATATACACACAGTATAATTATATATAAATAATTAAAATAATAAATCAAAATATTATTAATAATGATTTAAATAATGTTTATAATACAATAATTTTGTAGTATATTATATATTTATAATATAATAATTATATTTAAATATTCATAATATATTTTATATATATATATATATATATATATATATATTTCATAAAAATATTAGTAATTATATAAACAATATTTATTATATACGATATATATATATACTCATATATAATTAATTAGAATAATATTAATATTTATGCAAATAATATTTATTATATATAATGTATAATTACTGATGGATATGATGGAATCCGAGTATGTCCAAGTAAAATAAAAATAAAAAATATCCAGTATATCTTTTTAGGCCATTCACACCCACAGGATTGTGATAAGATGTGCAAAATGCACGCGCAGGTGTGCTCTGTGGAAGCGCCATGCCCCGCACTGCAGTGCGTTGTTAAAATGGTTGCTTTTTGTAACTTCTATTTCATTTTTGGTGCAGCAATTTGTTGGGATTAAATTGTCGAAAAATGCACAAGAATACAACATAACAGCACCAGTCTCCTGTGACCCAAGGCTGCTCGAACCATAGCGTTTTATACAATGTGTGCAAAAAAATGCACATCCTGCTCGCGGCGACATTTATTGCTGATTGAACCCCAAATGTGTCATGCAGACGCATGTTTTTTTTTTCACACACATTCCAAAAGACTTTCAACATGTAAAAAAGGTGCGTGAGCTACTTTGCTGCAGTTGTCATGCATAGGATAGCCAATGGAAATGACTGAGCTGCCCCTAAGCGCATAACGCAACAAGGAAAGCACACAGGTATGAAGCCTTCATAAAGTGAATGGGGCTGGTTCAAAGGCACAGAGGTAAGTCTTAGGACCCAATCATACTATTGTGTTAGAAAACGCACATACAATATTGTCTGGTTTTGAAAAAACGGCGAAAAATGTAACGCAACACAAGACACCTTTTACATCTAAAACACGAAATGCGTCAACCTTCCCCCCCCCCCAGCGTATGGTGCACCGCCTTGATGTCAATAAAGAGGATTGAGAGCTTACACGTTTTGCATCCTTTTCATTGTCGGCATTTCCTGCCTCCGCTTTGTGGGTTTCCCTTGATGGAATCATGGACACGGGGCTTGAAAAACTCACTGATGTGAAGAGCTTCCTATTATAATTGGTGACTAGAGCTTTTATCACGCCGAGGTGCACAAATAAGAACACAATGAGCCCCTAAAACACATGACACATGACTATTATACTTGTGTCCCCCCCCCCACTCCCGGAGCCTCGTGTCCCCGCACTCCTCTATTCATCCAGCACTCACTATCAGGAGCCGGCACCATATACTACGGCCTCAGCGGGACCCCGGCAGCCCCCTCATCCTGGGGGAGGAATAAACTCCTTTGTAGGAATTACACGCCTGTTTTCTTTAATTAAAGCATTATTGACCTTGAACTTGTTCACAGCCCGGTGAGTATACACCCCATACACCCCGAACAGCCCGGTGAGTATACACCCCGAACAGCCCGGTGAGTATACACCCTGAACAGCCCGGTGAGTATACACCCCATACACCCCGAACAGCCCGGTGAGTATACACCCCATACACCCCGAACAGCCCGGTGAGTATACACCCCATACACCCCGAACAGCCCGGTGAGCATACACCCTGAACAGCCCGGTGAGCATACACCCTGAACAGCCCGGTGAGTATACACCCTGAACAGCCCGGTGAGTATACATCCTGAACAGCCCGGTGAGTATACACCATGAACAGCCCGGTGAGTATACACCCTGAACAGCCCCGTGAGTATACACCCTGAACAGCCGATGAGTATACACCCCGAACAGCCCCATGAGTATACACCCCGAACCGCCCCGTGAGTATACACCCCATACACCCTGAACAGCCCGGTGAGTATACACTCTGAACAGCCCGGTGAGTATACACCCTGAACAGCCCGGTGAGTATACACCCTGAACAGCCCGGTGAGCATACACCCTGAACAGCCCAGTGAGTATACACCCTGAACATCCCAGTGAGTATACACCCTGAACATCCCAGTGAGGATACACCCTGAACAGCCCAGTGAGTATACACCCGAACAGCCCGGTGAGTATACACCCCATACACCCTGAACAGCCCCATGAGTATACACCCAGAACCGCCCCGTGAGTATACACCCTGAACAGCCCGGTGAGCATACACCCTGAACAGCCCGGTGAGCATACACCCTGAACAGCCCGGTGAGCATACACCCTGAACAGCCCGGTGAGCATACACCCTGAACAGCCCAGTGAGTATACACCCTGAACATCCCAGTGAGTATACACCGTGAACAGCCCGGTGAGGATACACCCTGAACAGCCCGGTGAGGATACACCCTGAACAGCCCGGTGAGGATACACCCCATACAGCCCGGTGAGTATAAACCCCATACACCCTGAACAGCCCGGTGTGTATACACCCCATACACCCTGAACAGCCCGGTGTGTATACACCCCGAACAGCCCGGTGAGTATACACCCCGAACAGCCCGGTGAGTATACACCCCGAACAGCCCGGTGAGCATACACCCCGAACAGCCCGGTGAGTATACACCCTGAACAGCCCGGTGAGTATTAACCCTGAACAGCCCGGTGAGTATACACCCTGAACAGCCCGGTGAATATACACCCAGAACAGCCCGGTGAGTATACACCCCATACACCCCGAACAGCCCCATGAGTATACACCCCGAACCGCCCCGTGAGTATACACCCCGAACCGCCCTGTGAGTATACACCCCATACACCCTGAACAGCCCACTGAGTATACACCCGAACAGCCCGGTGAGTATACACCCTGAACAGCCCAGTGAGTATACACCCGAACAGCCCGGTGAGTATACACCCTGAACATCCCAGTGAGTATACACCGTGAACAGCCCGGTGAGTATACACCCTGAACAGCCCGGTGAGTATACACCCTGAACAGCCCGGTGAGCATACACCCTGAACAGCCCAGTGAGTATACACCCTGAACATCCCAGTGAGTATACACCCTGAACATCCCAGTGAGGATACACCCTGAACAGCCCAGTGAGTATACACCCGAAAAGCCCGGTGAGTATACACCCCATACACCCTGAACAGCCCCATGAGTATACACCCAGAACCGCCCCGTGAGTATACACCCTGAACAGCCCGGTGAGCATACACCCTGAACAGCCCGGTGAGCATACACCCTGAACAGCCCGGTGAGCATACACCCTGAACAGCCCAGTGAGTATACACCCTGAACATCCCAGTGAGTATACACCGTGAACAGCCCGGTGAGGATACACCCTGAACAACCCGGTGAGGATACACCCTGAACAGCCCGGTGAGGATACACCCCATACAGCCCGGTGAGTATAAACCCCATACACCCTGAACAGCCCGGTGTGTATACACCCCATACACCCTGAACAGCCCGGTGTGTATACACCCCGAACAGCCCGGTGAGTATACACCCCGAACAGCCCGGTGAGTATACACCCCGAACAGCCCGGTGAGCATACACCCCGAACAGCCCGGTGAGTATACACCCTGAACAGCCCGGTGAGTATTAACCCTGAACAGCCCGGTGAGTATACACCCTGAACAGCCCGGTGAATATACACCCAGAACAGCCCGGTGAGTATACACCCCATACACCCCGAACAGCCCCATGAGTATACACCCCGAACCGCCCCGTGAGTATACACCCCGAACCGCCCTGTGAGTATACACCCCATACACCCTGAACAGCCCAGTGAGTATACACCCGAACAGCCCGGTGAGTATACACCCTGAACAGCCCAGTGAGTATACACCCGAACAGCCCGGTGAGTATACACCCTGAACATCCCAGTGAGTATACACCGTGAACAGCCCGGTGAGGATACACCCTGAACAGCCCGGTGAGGATACACCCTGAACAGCCCGGTGAGTATACAGCCCGGTGAGTATAAACCCCAAACACCCTGAACAGCCCGGTGTGTATACACCCCATACACCCTGAACAGCCCGGTGTGTATACACCCCGAACAGCCCGGTGAGTATACACCCTGAACAGCCCGGTGAGTATACACCCCGAACAGCCCGGTGAGCATACACCCCGAACAGCCCGGTGAGCATACACCCCGAACAGCCCGGTGAGCATACACCCTGAACAGCCCGGTGAGTATTAACCCTGAACAGCCCGGTGAGTATACACCCTGAACAGCCCGGTGAGTATACACCCCGAACAGCCCGATGAGTATACACCCAGAACAGCCCGGTGAGTATACACCCCATACACCCCGAACAGCCCGGTGAGCATACACCCTGAACAGCCCGGTGAGTATACACCCTGAACAGCCCCGTGAGTATACACCCTGAACAGCCCGATGAGTATACACCCCGAACAGCCCCATGAGTATACACCCCGAACCGCCCCGTGAGTATACACCCCATACACCCTGAACAGCCCGGTGAGTATACACTCTGAACAGCCCGGTGAGTATACACCCTGAACAGCCCGGTGAGCATACACCCTGAACAGCCCGGTGAGCATACACCCTGAACAGCCCAGTGAGTATACACCCTGAACATCCCAGTGAGTATACACCCTGAACATCCCAGTGAGGATACACCCTGAACAGCCCAGTGAGTATACACCCCATACACCCTGAACAGCCCCATGAGTATACACCCAGAACCGCCCCGTGAGTATACACCCTGAACAGCCCGGTGAGCATACACCCTGAACAGCCCGGTGAGCATACACCCTGAACAGCCCGGTGAGCATACACCCTGAACAGCCCAGTGAGTATACACCCTGAACATCCCAGTGAGTATACACCGTGAACAGCCCGGTGAGGATACACCCTGAACAGCCCGGTGAGGATACACCCTGAACAGCCCGGTGAGGATACACCCCATACAGCCCGGTGAGTATAAACCCCATACACCCTGAACAACCCGGTGTGTATACACCCCATACACCCTGAACAGCCCGGTGTGTATACACCCCGAACAGCCCGGTGAGTATACACCCCGAACAGCCCGGTGAGTATACACCCCGAACAGCCCGGTGAGCATACACCCCGAACAGCCCGGTGAGTATACACCCTGAACAGCCCGGTGAGTATTAACCCTGAACAGCCCGGTGAGTATACACCCTGAACAGCCCGGTGAATATACACCCAGAACAGCCCGGTGAGTATACACCCCATACACCCCGAACAGCCCCATGAGTATACACCCCGAACCGCCCCGTGAGTATACACCCCGAACCGCCCTGTGAGTATACACCCCATACACCCTGAACAGCCCAGTGAGTATACACCCGAACAGCCCGGTGAGTATACACCCTGAACAGCCCAGTGAGTATACACCCGAACAGCCCGTTGAGTATACACCCTGAACATCCCAGTGAGTATACACCGTGAACAGCCCGGTGAGGATACACCCTGAACAGCCCGGTGAGTATACAGCCCGGTGAGTATAAACCCCAAACACCCTGAACAGCCCGGTGTGTATACACCCCATACACCCTGAACAGCCCGGTGTGTATACACCCCGAACAGCCCGGTGAGTATACACCCTGAACAGCCCGGTGAGTATACACCCCGAACAGCCCGGTGAGCATACACCCCGAACAGCCCGGTGAGCATACACCCCGAACAGCCCGGTGAGCATACACCCTGAACAGCCCGGTGAGTATTAACCCTGAACAGCCCGGTGAGTATACACCCTGAACAGCCCGGTGAGTATACACCCCGAACAGCCCAATGAGTATACACCCAGAACAGCCCGGTGAGTATACACCCCATACACCCCGAACAGCCCGGTGAGCATACACCCTGAACAGCCCGGTGAGTATACACCCTGAACAGCCCGGTGAGTATACACCCTGAACAGCCCGGTGAGGATACACCCTGAACAGCCCGGTGAGGATACACCCTGAACAGCCCGGTGAGGATACACCCTGAACAGCCCGGTGAGTATACACCCCGAACAGCCCGATGAGTATACACCCAGAACAGCCCGGTGAGTATACACCCCATACACCCCGAACAGCCCGGTGAGCATACACCCTGAACAGCCCGGTGAGTATACACCCTGAACAGCCCGGTGAGTATACACCCTGAACAGCCCCGTGAGTATACACCCCGAACCGCCCTGTGAGTATACACCCCATACACCCTGAACAGCCCAGTGAGTATACACCCGAACAGCCCGGTGAGTATACACCCTGAACAGCCCAGTGAGTATACACCCGAACAGCCCGGTGAGTATACACCCTGAACATCCCAGTGAGTATACACCGTGAACAGCCCGGTGAGGATACACCCTGAACAGCCCGGTGAGGATACACCCTGAACAGCCCGGTGAGTATACAGCCCGGTGAGTATAAACCCCAAACACCCTGAACAGCCCGGTGTGTATACACCCCATACACCCTGAACAGCCCGGTGTGTATACACCCCGAACAGCCCGGTGAGTATACACCCCGAACAGCCCGGTGAGCATACACCCCGAACAGCCCGGTGAGCATACACCCCGAACAGCCCGGTGAGCATACACCCCGAACAGCCCGGTGAGCATACACCCTGAACAGCCCGGTGAGTATACACCCTGAACAGCCCGGTGAGTATACACCCTGAACAGCCCGGTGAGTATACACCCCGAACAGCCCGATGAGTATACACCCAGAACAGCCCGGTGAGTATACACCCCATACACCCCGAACAGCCCGGTGAGCATACACCCTGAACAGCCCGGTGAGTATACACCCTGAACAGCCCGGTGAGTATACACCCTGAACAGCCCGGTGAGTATACACCCTGAACAGCCCGGTGAGGATACACCCTGAACAGCCCGGTGAGGATACACCCTGAACAGCCCGGTGAGTATACACCCCGAACAGCCCGATGAGTATACACCCAGAACAGCCCGGTGAGTATACACCCCATACACCCCGAACAGCCCGGTGAGCATACACCCTGAACAGCCCGGTGAGTATACACCCTGAACAGCCCGGTGAGTATACACCCTGAACAGCCCGGTGAGTATACACCCTGAACAGCCCAGTGAGTATACACCCCATACACCCCGAAAAGCCCGATGAGTATACACCCCGAACAGCCCCATGAGTATACACCCCGAACCGCCCCGTGAGTATACACCCCATACACCCTGAACAGCCCGGTGAGTATACACTCTGAACAGCCCGGTGAGTATACACCCCGAACAGCCCGATGAGTATACACCCAGAACAGCCCGGTGAGTATACACCCCGAACAGCCCGGTGAGCATACACCCTGAACAGCCCGGTGAGTATACACCCTGAACAGCCCGGTGAGTATACACCCTGAACAGCCCGGTGAGTATACACCGTGAACAGCCCGGTGAGGATACACCCTGAACAGCCCGGTGAGTATACACCCCGAACAGCCCGGTGAGTATACACCCCGAACAGCCCGATGAGTATACACCCAGAACAGCCCGGTGAGTATACACCCCATACACCCCGAACAGCCCGGTGAGCATACACCCTGAACAGCCCGGTGAGTATACACCCTGAACAGCCCGGTGAGTATACACCCTGAACAGCCCGGTGAGTATACACCCTGAACAGCCCAGTGAGTATACACCCCATACACCCCGAAAAGCCCGATGAGTATACACCCCGAACAGCCCCATGAGTATACACCCCGAACCGCCCCGTGAGTATACACCCCATACACCCTGAACAGCCCGGTGAGTATACACTCTGAACAGCCCGGTGAGTATACACCCCGAACAGCCTGATGAGTATACACCCAGAACAGCCCGGTGAGTATACACCCCATACACCCCGAACAGCCTGGTGAGCATACACCCTGAACAGCCCGGTGAGTATACACCCTGAACAGCCCGGTGAGTATACACCCTGAACAGCCCGGTGAGTATACACCCTGAACAGCCCGGTGAGTATACACCCTGAACAGCCCAGTGAGTATACACCCCATACACCCCGAAAAGCCCGATGAGTATACACCCCGAACAGCCCCATGAGTATACACCCCGAACCGCCCCGTGAGTATACACCCCATACACCCTGAACAGCCCGGTGAGTATACACTCTGAACAGCCCGGTGAGTATACACCCTGAACAGCCCGGTGAGTATACACCCTGAACAGCCCAGTGAGTATACACCCTGAACAGCCCGGTGAGCATACACCCTGAACAGCCCAGTGAGTATACACCCGAACAGCCCGGTGAGTATACACCCCATACACCCTGAACAGCCCCATGAGTATACACCCAGAACCGCCCTGTGAGTATACACCCTGAACAGCCCGGTGAGCATACACCCTGAACAGCCCGGTGAGCATACACCCTGAACAGCCCGGTGAGTATACACCCTGAACAGCCCGGTGAGTATACACCCCGAACAGCCCGATGAGTATACACCCAGAACAGCCCGGTGAGTATACACCCCATACACCCCGAACAGCCCGGTGAGCATACACCCTGAACAGCCCGGTGAGTATACACCCTGAACAGCCCGGTGAGTATACACCCTGAACAGCCCGGTGAGTATACACCCTGAACAGCCCGGTGAGGATACACCCTGAACAGCCCGGTGAGGATACACCCTGAACAGCCCGGTGAGGATACACCCTGAACAGCCCGGTGAGTATACACCCCGAACAGCCCGATGAGTATACACCGTGAACAGCCCGGTGAGGATACACCCTGAACAGCCCGGTGAGGATACACCCTGAACAGCCCGGTGAGTATACAGCCCGGTGAGTATAAACCCCAAACACCCTGAACAGCCCGGTGTGTATACACCCCATACACCCTGAACAGCCCGGTGTGTATACACCCCGAACAGCCCGGTGAGTATACACCCCGAACAGCCCGGTGAGTATACACCCCGAACAGCCCGGTGAGCATACACCCCGAACAGCCCGGTGAGCATACACCCCGAACAGCCCGGTGAGCATACACCCTGAACAGCCCGGTGAGTATTAACCCTGAACAGCCCGGTGAGTATACACCCTGAACAGCCCGGTGAGTATACACCCCGAACAGCCCGATGAGTATACACCCAGAACAGCCCGGTCAGTATACACCCCATACACCCCGAACAGCCCGGTGAGCATACACCCTGAACAGCCCGGTGAGTATACACCCTGAACAGCCCGGTGAGTATACACCCTGAACAGCCCGGTGAGGATACACCCTGAACAGCCCGGTGAGGATACACCCTGAACAGCCCGGTGAGGATACACCCTGAACAGCCCGGTGAGTATACACCCCGAACAGCCCGATGAGTATACACCCAGAACAGCCCGGTGAGTATACACCCCATACACCCCGAACAGCCCGGTGAGCATACACCCTGAACAGCCCGGTGAGTATACACCCTGAACAGCCCGGTGAGTATACACCCTGAACAGCCCGGTGAGTATACACCCTGAACAGCCCAGTGAGTATACACCCCATACACCCCGAAAAGCCCGATGAGTATACACCCCGAACAGCCCCATGAGTATACACCCCGAACCGCCCCGTGAGTATACACCCCATACACCCTGAACAGCCCGGTGAGTATACACTCTGAACAGCCCGGTGAGTATACACCCCGAACAGCCCGATGAGTATACACCCAGAACAGCCCGGTGAGTATACACCCCGAACAGCCCGGTGAGCATAAACCCTGAACAGCCCGGTGAGTATACACCCTGAACAGCCCGGTGAGTATACACCCTGAACAGCCCGGTGAGTATACACCGTGAACAGCCCGGTGAGGATACACCCTGAACAGCCCGGTGAGTATACACCCTGAACAGCCCGGTGAGTATACACCCCGAACAGCCCGATGAGTATACACCCAGAACAGCCCGGTGAGTATACACCCCATACACCCCGAACAGCCCGGTGAGCATACACCCTGAACAGCCCGGTGAGTATACACCCTGAACAGCCCGGTGAGTATACACCCTGAACAGCCCGGTGAGTATACACCCTGAACAGCCCAGTGAGTATACACCCCATACACCCCGAAAAGCCCGATGAGTATACACCCCGAACAGCCCCATGAGTATACACCCCGAACCGCCCCGTGAGTATACACCCCATACACCCTGAACAGCCCGGTGAGTATACACTCTGAACAGCCCGGTGAGTATACACCCCGAACAGCCTGATGAGTATACACCCAGAACAGCCCGGTGAGTATACACCCCATACACCCCGAACAGCCTGGTGAGCATACACCCTGAACAGCCCGGTGAGTATACACCCTGAACAGCCCGGTGAGTATACACCCTGAACAGCCCGGTGAGTATACACCCTGAACAGCCCGGTGAGTATACACCCTGAACAGCCCAGTGAGTATACACCCCATACACCCCGAAAAGCCCGATGAGTATACACCCCGAACCGCTCCGTGAGTATACACCCCATACACCCTGAACAGCCCGGTGAGTGTACACTCTGAACAGCCCGGTGAGTATACACCCTGAACAGCCCGGTGAGTATACACCCTGAACAGCCCAGTGAGTATACACCCTGAACAGCCCGGTGAGCATACACCCTGAACAGCCCAGTGAGTATACACCCGAACAGCCCGGTGAGTATACACCCCATACACCCTGAACAGCCCGGTGAGTATACACTCTGAACAGCCCGGTGAGTATACACCCTGAACAGCCCGGTGAGTATACACCCTGAACAGCCCGGTGAGCATACACCCTGAACATCCCAGTGAGTATACACCCTGAACATCCCAGTGAGGATACACCCTGAACAGCCCAGTGAGTATACACCCGAACAGCCCGGTGAGTATACACCTCATACACCCTGAACAGCCCCATGAGTATACACCCAGAACCGCCCCGTGAGTATACACCCTGAACAGCCCGGTGAGCATACACCCTGAACAGCCCGGTGAGCATACACCCTGAACAGCCCGGTGAGCATACACCCTGAACAGCCCAGTGAGTATACACCCTGAACATCCCAGTGAGTATACACCGTGAACAGCCCGGTGAGGATACACCCTGAACAGCCCGGTGAGGATACACCCTGAACAGCCCGGTGAGGATACACCCCATACAGCCCGGTGAGTATAAACCCCATACACCCTGAACAGCCCGGTGTGTATACACCCCATACACCCTGAACAGCCCGGTGTGTATACACCCCGAACAGCCCGGTGAGTATACACCCCGAACAGCCCGGTGAGTATACACCCCGAACAGCCCGGTGAGCATACACCCCGAACAGCCCGGTGAGTATACACCCTGAACAGCCCGGTGAGTATTAACCCTGAACAGCCCGGTGAGTATACACCCTGAACAGCCCGGTGAATATACACCCAGAACAGCCCGGTGAGTATACACCCCATACACCCCGAACAGCCCCATGAGTATACACCCCGAACCGCCCCGTGAGTATACACCCCGAACCGCCCTGTGAGTATACACCCCATACACCCTGAACAGCCCAGTGAGTATACACCCGAACAGCCCGGTGAGTATACACCCTGAACAGCCCAGTGAGTATACACCCGAACAGCCCGGTGAGTATACACCCTGAACATCCCAGTGAGTATACACCGTGAACAGCCCGGTGAGTATACACCCTGAACAGCCCGGTGAGTATACACCCTGAACAGCCCGGTGAGCATACACCCTGAACAGCCCAGTGAGTATACACCCTGAACATCCCAGTGAGTATACACCCTGAACATCCCAGTGAGGATACACCCTGAACAGCCCAGTGAGCATACACCCGAAAAGCCCGGTGAGTATACACCCCATACACCCTGAACAGCCCCATGAGTATACACCCAGAACCGCCCCGTGAGTATACACCCTGAACAGCCCGGTGAGCATACACCCTGAACAGCCCGGTGAGCATACACCCTGAACAGCCCGGTGAGCATACACCCTGAACAGCCCAGTGAGTATACACCCTGAACATCCCAGTGAGTATACACCGTGAACAGCCCGGTGAGGATACACCCTGAACAGCCCGGTGAGGATACACCCTGAACAGCCCGGTGAGGATACACCCCATACACCCTGAACAGCCCGGTGAGTATACACTCTGAACAGCCCGGTGAGTATACACCCTGAACAGCCCGGTGAGCATACACCCTGAACAGCCCGGTGAGCATACACCCTGAACAGCCCAGTGAGTATACACCCTGAACATCCCAGTGAGTATACACCCTGAACATCCCAGTGAGGATACACCCTGAACAGCCCAGTGAGTATACACCCCATACACCCTGAACAGCCCCATGAGTATACACCCAGAACCGCCCCGTGAGTATACACCCTGAACAGCCCGGTGAGCATACACCCTGAACAGCCCGGTGAGCATACACCCTGAACAGCCCGGTGAGCATACACCCTGAACAGCCCAGTGAGTATACACCCTGAACATCCCAGTGAGTATACACCGTGAACAGCCCGGTGAGGATACACCCTGAACAGCCCGGTGAGGATACACCCTGAACAGCCCGGTGAGGATACACCCCATACAGCCCGGTGAGTATAAACCCCATACACCCTGAACAACCCGGTGTGTATACACCCCATACACCCTGAACAGCCCGGTGTGTATACACCCCGAACAGCCCGGTGAGTATACACCCCGAACAGCCCGGTGAGTATACACCCCGAACAGCCCGGTGAGCATACACCCCGAACAGCCCGGTGAGTATACACCCTGAACAGCCCGGTGAGTATTAACCCTGAACAGCCCGGTGAGTATACACCCTGAACAGCCCGGTGAATATACACCCAGAACAGCCCGGTGAGTATACACCCCATACACCCCGAACAGCCCCATGAGTATACACCCCGAACCGCCCCGTGAGTATACACCCCGAACCGCCCTGTGAGTATACACCCCATACACCCTGAACAGCCCAGTGAGTATACACCCGAACAGCCCGGTGAGTATACACCCTGAACAGCCCAGTGAGTATACACCCGAACAGCCCGTTGAGTATACACCCTGAACATCCCAGTGAGTATACACCGTGAACAGCCCGGTGAGGATACACCCTGAACAGCCCGGTGAGTATACAGCCCGGTGAGTATAAACCCCAAACACCCTGAACAGCCCGGTGTGTATACACCCCATACACCCTGAACAGCCCGGTGTGTATACACCCCGAACAGCCCGGTGAGTATACACCCTGAACAGCCCGGTGAGTATACACCCCGAACAGCCCGGTGAGCATACACCCCGAACAGCCCGGTGAGCATACACCCCGAACAGCCCGGTGAGCATACACCCTGAACAGCCCGGTGAGTATTAACCCTGAACAGCCCGGTGAGTATACACCCTGAACAGCCCGGTGAGTATACACCCCGAACAGCCCAATGAGTATACACCCAGAACAGCCCGGTGAGTATACACCCCATACACCCCGAACAGCCCGGTGAGCATACACCCTGAACAGCCCGGTGAGTATACACCCTGAACAGCCCGGTGAGTATACACCCTGAACAGCCCGGTGAGGATACACCCTGAACAGCCCGGTGAGGATACACCCTGAACAGCCCGGTGAGGATACACCCTGAACAGCCCGGTGAGTATACACCCCGAACAGCCCGATGAGTATACACCCAGAACAGCCCGGTGAGTATACACCCCATACACCCCGAACAGCCCGGTGAGCATACACCCTGAACAGCCCGGTGAGTATACACCCTGAACAGCCCGGTGAGTATACACCCTGAACAGCCCCGTGAGTATACACCCCGAACCGCCCTGTGAGTATACACCCCATACACCCTGAACAGCCCAGTGAGTATACACCCGAACAGCCCGGTGAGTATACACCCTGAACAGCCCAGTGAGTATACACCCGAACAGCCCGGTGAGTATACACCCTGAACATCCCAGTGAGTATACACCGTGAACAGCCCGGTGAGGATACACCCTGAACAGCCCGGTGAGGATACACCCTGAACAGCCCGGTGAGTATACAGCCCGGTGAGTATAAACCCCAAACACCCTGAACAGCCCGGTGTGTATACACCCCATACACCCTGAACAGCCCGGTGTGTATACACCCCGAACAGCCCGGTGAGTATACACCCCGAACAGCCCGGTGAGCATACACCCCGAACAGCCCGGTGAGCATACACCCCGAACAGCCCGGTGAGCATACACCCCGAACAGCCCGGTGAGCATACACCCTGAACAGCCCGGTGAGTATACACCCTGAACAGCCCGGTGAGTATACACCCTGAACAGCCCGGTGAGTATACACCCCGAACAGCCCGATGAGTATACACCCAGAACAGCCCGGTGAGTATACACCCCATACACCCCGAACAGCCCGGTGAGCATACACCCTGAACAGCCCGGTGAGTATACACCCTGAACAGCCCGGTGAGTATACACCCTGAACAGCCCGGTGAGTATACACCCTGAACAGCCCGGTGAGGATACACCCTGAACAGCCCGGTGAGGATACACCCTGAACAGCCCGGTGAGTATACACCCCGAACAGCCCGATGAGTATACACCCAGAACAGCCCGGTGAGTATACACCCCATACACCCCGAACAGCCCGGTGAGCATACACCCTGAACAGCCCGGTGAGTATACACCCTGAACAGCCCGGTGAGTATACACCCTGAACAGCCCGGTGAGTATACACCCTGAACAGCCCAGTGAGTATACACCCCATACACCCCGAAAAGCCCGATGAGTATACACCCCGAACAGCCCCATGAGTATACACCCCGAACCGCCCCGTGAGTATACACCCCATACACCCTGAACAGCCCGGTGAGTATACACTCTGAACAGCCCGGTGAGTATACACCCCGAACAGCCCGATGAGTATACACCCAGAACAGCCCGGTGAGTATACACCCCGAACAGCCCGGTGAGCATACACCCTGAACAGCCCGGTGAGTATACACCCTGAACAGCCCGGTGAGTATACACCCTGAACAGCCCGGTGAGTATACACCGTGAACAGCCCGGTGAGGATACACCCTGAACAGCCCGGTGAGTATACACCCCGAACAGCCCGGTGAGTATACACCCCGAACAGCCCGATGAGTATACACCCAGAACAGCCCGGTGAGTATACACCCCATACACCCCGAACAGCCCGGTGAGCATACACCCTGAACAGCCCGGTGAGTATACACCCTGAACAGCCCGGTGAGTATACACCCTGAACAGCCCGGTGAGTATACACCCTGAACAGCCCAGTGAGTATACACCCCATACACCCCGAAAAGCCCGATGAGTATACACCCCGAACAGCCCCATGAGTATACACCCCGAACCGCCCCGTGAGTATACACCCCATACACCCTGAACAGCCCGGTGAGTATACACTCTGAACAGCCCGGTGAGTATACACCCCGAACAGCCTGATGAGTATACACCCAGAACAGCCCGGTGAGTATACACCCCATACACCCCGAACAGCCTGGTGAGCATACACCCTGAACAGCCCGGTGAGTATACACCCTGAACAGCCCGGTGAGTATACACCCTGAACAGCCCGGTGAGTATACACCCTGAACAGCCCGGTGAGTATACACCCTGAACAGCCCAGTGAGTATACACCCCATACACCCCGAAAAGCCCGATGAGTATACACCCCGAACAGCCCCATGAGTATACACCCCGAACCGCCCCGTGAGTATACACCCCATACACCCTGAACAGCCCGGTGAGTATACACTCTGAACAGCCCGGTGAGTATACACCCTGAACAGCCCGGTGAGTATACACCCTGAACAGCCCAGTGAGTATACACCCTGAACAGCCCGGTGAGCATACACCCTGAACAGCCCAGTGAGTATACACCCGAACAGCCCGGTGAGTATACACCCCATACACCCTGAACAGCCCCATGAGTATACACCCAGAACCGCCCTGTGAGTATACACCCTGAACAGCCCGGTGAGCATACACCCTGAACAGCCCGGTGAGCATACACCCTGAACAGCCCGGTGAGTATACACCCTGAACAGCCCGGTGAGTATACACCCCGAACAGCCCGATGAGTATACACCCAGAACAGCCCGGTGAGTATACACCCCATACACCCCGAACAGCCCGGTGAGCATACACCCTGAACAGCCCGGTGAGTATACACCCTGAACAGCCCGGTGAGTATACACCCTGAACAGCCCGGTGAGTATACACCCTGAACAGCCCGGTGAGGATACACCCTGAACAGCCCGGTGAGGATACACCCTGAACAGCCCGGTGAGGATACACCCTGAACAGCCCGGTGAGTATACACCCCGAACAGCCCGATGAGTATACACCGTGAACAGCCCGGTGAGGATACACCCTGAACAGCCCGGTGAGGATACACCCTGAACAGCCCGGTGAGTATACAGCCCGGTGAGTATAAACCCCAAACACCCTGAACAGCCCGGTGTGTATACACCCCATACACCCTGAACAGCCCGGTGTGTATACACCCCGAACAGCCCGGTGAGTATACACCCTGAACAGCCCGGTGAGTATACACCCCGAACAGCCCGGTGAGCATACACCCCGAACAGCCCGGTGAGCATACACCCCGAACAGCCCGGTGAGCATACACCCTGAACAGCCCGGTGAGTATTAACCCTGAACAGCCCGGTGAGTATACACCCTGAACAGCCCGGTGAGTATACACCCCGAACAGCCCGATGAGTATACACCCAGAACAGCCCGGTCAGTATACACCCCATACACCCCGAACAGCCCGGTGAGCATACACCCTGAACAGCCCGGTGAGTATACACCCTGAACAGCCCGGTGAGTATACACCCTGAACAGCCCGGTGAGGATACACCCTGAACAGCCCGGTGAGGATACACCCTGAACAGCCCGGTGAGGATACACCCTGAACAGCCCGGTGAGTATACACCCCGAACAGCCCGATGAGTATACACCCAGAACAGCCCGGTGAGTATACACCCCATACACCCCGAACAGCCCGGTGAGCATACACCCTGAACAGCCCGGTGAGTATACACCCTGAACAGCCCGGTGAGTATACACCCTGAACAGCCCGGTGAGTATACACCCTGAACAGCCCAGTGAGTATACACCCCATACACCCCGAAAAGCCCGATGAGTATACACCCCGAACAGCCCCATGAGTATACACCCCGAACCGCCCCGTGAGTATACACCCCATACACCCTGAACAGCCCGGTGAGTATACACTCTGAACAGCCCGGTGAGTATACACCCCGAACAGCCCGATGAGTATACACCCAGAACAGCCCGGTGAGTATACACCCCGAACAGCCCGGTGAGCATAAACCCTGAACAGCCCGGTGAGTATACACCCTGAACAGCCCGGTGAGTATACACCCTGAACAGCCCGGTGAGTATACACCGTGAACAGCCCGGTGAGGATACACCCTGAACAGCCCGGTGAGTATACACCCTGAACAGCCCGGTGAGTATACACCCCGAACAGCCCGATGAGTATACACCCAGAACAGCCCGGTGAGTATACACCCCATACACCCCGAACAGCCCGGTGAGCATACACCCTGAACAGCCCGGTGAGTATACACCCTGAACAGCCCGGTGAGTATACACCCTGAACAGCCCGGTGAGTATACACCCTGAACAGCCCAGTGAGTATACACCCCATACACCCCGAAAAGCCCGATGAGTATACACCCCGAACAGCCCCATGAGTATACACCCCGAACCGCCCCGTGAGTATACACCCCATACACCCTGAACAGCCCGGTGAGTATACACTCTGAACAGCCCGGTGAGTATACACCCCGAACAGCCTGATGAGTATACACCCAGAACAGCCCGGTGAGTATACACCCCATACACCCCGAACAGCCTGGTGAGCATACACCCTGAACAGCCCGGTGAGTATACACCCTGAACAGCCCGGTGAGTATACACCCTGAACAGCCCGGTGAGTATACACCCTGAACAGCCCGGTGAGTATACACCCTGAACAGCCCAGTGAGTATACACCCCATACACCCCGAAAAGCCCGATGAGTATACACCCCGAACAGCCCCATGAGTATACACCCCGAACAGCCCCATGAGTATACACCCCGAACCGCTCCGTGAGTATACACCCCATACACCCTGAACAGCCCGGTGAGTGTACACTCTGAACAGCCCGGTGAGTATACACCCTGAACAGCCCGGTGAGTATACACCCTGAACAGCCCAGTGAGTATACACCCTGAACAGCCCGGTGAGCATACACCCTGAACAGCCCAGTGAGTATACACCCGAACAGCCCGGTGAGTATACACCCCATACACCCTGAACAGCCCGGTGAGTATACACTCTGAACAGCCCGGTGAGTATACACCCTGAACAGCCCGGTGAGTATACACCCTGAACAGCCCGGTGAGCATACACCCTGAACATCCCAGTGAGTATACACCCTGAACATCCCAGTGAGGATACACCCTGAACAGCCCAGTGAGTATACACCCGAACAGCCCGGTGAGTATACACCTCATACACCCTGAACAGCCCCATGAGTATACACCCAGAACCGCCCCGTGAGTATACACCCTGAACAGCCCGGTGAGCATACACCCTGAACAGCCCGGTGAGCATACACCCTGAACAGCCCGGTGAGCATACACCCTGAACAGCCCAGTGAGTATACACCCTGAACATCCCAGTGAGTATACACCGTGAACAGCCCGGTGAGGATACACCCTGAACAGCCCGGTGAGGATACACCCTGAACAGCCCGGTGAGGATACACCCCATACAGCCCGGTGAGTATAAACCCCATACACCCTGAACAGCCCGGTGTGTATACACCCCATACACCCTGAACAGCCCGGTGTGTATACACCCCGAACAGCCCGGTGAGTATACACCCCGAACAGCCCGGTGAGTATACACCCCGAACAGCCCGGTGAGCATACACCCCGAACAGCCCGGTGAGTATACACCCTGAACAGCCCGGTGAGTATTAACCCTGAACAGCCCGGTGAGTATACACCCTGAACAGCCCGGTGAATATACACCCAGAACAGCCCGGTGAGTATACACCCCATACACCCCGAACAGCCCCATGAGTATACACCCCGAACCGCCCCGTGAGTATACACCCCGAACCGCCCTGTGAGTATACACCCCATACACCCTGAACAGCCCAGTGAGTATACACCCGAACAGCCCGGTGAGTATACACCCTGAACAGCCCAGTGAGTATACACCCGAACAGCCCGGTGAGTATACACCCTGAACATCCCAGTGAGTATACACCGTGAACAGCCCGGTGAGTATACACCCTGAACAGCCCGGTGAGTATACACCCTGAACAGCCCGGTGAGCATACACCCTGAACAGCCCAGTGAGTATACACCCTGAACATCCCAGTGAGTATACACCCTGAACATCCCAGTGAGGATACACCCTGAACAGCCCAGTGAGCATACACCCGAAAAGCCCGGTGAGTATACACCCCATACACCCTGAACAGCCCCATGAGTATACACCCAGAACCGCCCCGTGAGTATACACCCTGAACAGCCCGGTGAGCATACACCCTGAACAGCCCGGTGAGCATACACCCTGAACAGCCCGGTGAGCATACACCCTGAACAGCCCAGTGAGTATACACCCTGAACATCCCAGTGAGTATACACCGTGAACAGCCCGGTGAGGATACACCCTGAACAGCCCGGTGAGGATACACCCTGAACAGCCCGGTGAGGATACACCCCATACAGCCCGGTGAGTATAAACCCCATACACCCTGAACAGCCCGGTGTGTATACACCCCATACACCCTGAACAGCCCGGTGTGTATACACCCCGAACAGCCCGGTGAGTATACACCCCGAACAGCCCGGTGAGTATACACCCCGAACAGCCCGGTGAGCATACACCCCGAACAGCCCGGTGAGTATACACCCTGAACAGCCCGGTGAGTATTAACCCTGAACAGCCCGGTGAGTATACACCCTGAACAGCCCGGTGAATATACACCCAGAACAGCCCGGTGAGTATACACCCCATACACCCCGAACAGCCCCATGAGTATACACCCCGAACCGCCCCGTGAGTATACACCCCGAACCGCCCTGTGAGTATACACCCCATACACCCTGAACAGCCCAGTGAGTATACACCCGAACAGCCCGGTGAGTATACACCCTGAACAGCCCAGTGAGTATACACCCGAACAGCCCGGTGAGTATACACCCTGAACATCCCAGTGAGTATACACCGTGAACAGCCCGGTGAGGATACACCCTGAACAGCCCGGTGAGGATACACCCTGAACAGCCCGGTGAGGATACACCCTGAACAGCCCGGTGAGTATACAGCCCGGTGAGTATAAACCCCAAACACCCTGAACAGCCCGGTGTGTATACACCCCCATACAACCTGAACAGCCCGGTGTGTATACACCCCGAACAGCCCGGTGAGTATACACCCTGAACAGCCCGGTGAGTATACACCCCGAACAGCCCGGTGAGCATACACCCCGAACAGCCCGGTGAGCATACACCCCGAACAGCCCGGTGAGCATACACCCTGAACAGCCCGGTGAGTATTAACCCTGAACAGCCCGGTGAGTATACACCCTGAATAGCCCGGTGAGTATACACCCCGAACAGCCCGATGAGTATACACCCAGAACAGCCCGGTGAGTATACACCCCATACACCCCGAACAGCCCGGTGAGCATACACCCTGAACAGCCCGGTGAGTATACACCCTGAACAGCCCCGTGAGTATACACCCTGAACAGCCCGATGAGTATACACCCCGAACAGCCCCATGAGTATACACCCCGAACCGCCCCGTGAGTATACACCCCATACACCCTGAACAGCCCGGTGAGTATACACTCTGAACAGCCCGGTGAGTATACACCCTGAACAGCCCGGTGAGCATACACCCTGAACAGCCCGGTGAGCATACACCCTGAACAGCCCAGTGAGTATACACCCTGAACATCCCAGTGAGTATACACCCTGAACATCCCAGTGAGGATACACCCTGAACAGCCCAGTGAGTATACACCCGAACAGCCCGGTGAGTATACACCCCATACACCCTGAACAGCCCCATGAGTATACACCCAGAACCGCCCCGTGAGTATACACCCTGAACAGCCCGGTGAGCATACACCCTGAACAGCCCGGTGAGCATACACCCTGAACAGCCCGGTGAGCATACACCCTGAACAGCCCAGTGAGTATACACCCTGAACATCCCAGTGAGTATACACCGTGAACAGCCCGGTGAGGATACACCCTGAACAGCCCGGTGAGGATACACCCTGAACAGCCCGGTGAGGATACACCCCATACAGCCCGGTGAGTATAAACCCCATACACCCTGAACAGCCCGGTGTGTATACACCCCATACACCCTGAACAGCCCGGTGTGTATACACCCCGAACAGCCCGGTGAGTATACACCCCGAACAGCCCGGTGAGTATACACCCCGAACAGCCCGGTGAGCATACACCCCGAACAGCCCGGTGAGTATACACCCTGAACAGCCCGGTGAGTATTAACCCTGAACAGCCCGGTGAGTATACACCCTGAACAGCCCGGTGAATATACACCCAGAACAGCCCGGTGAGTATACACCCCATACACCCCGAACAGCCCCATGAGTATACACCCCGAACCGCCCCGTGAGTATACACCCCGAACCGCCCTGTGAGTATACACCCCATACACCCTGAACAGCCCAGTGAGTATACACCCGAACAGCCCGGTGAGTATACACCCTGAACAGCCCAGTGAGTATACACCCGAACAGCCCGTTGAGTATACACCCTGAACATCCCAGTGAGTATACACCGTGAACAGCCCGGTGAGGATACACCCTGAACAGCCCGGTGAGGATACACCCTGAACAGCCCGGTGAGTATACAGCCCGGTGAGTATAAACCCCATACACCCTGAACAGCCCGGTGTGTATACACCCCATACACCCTGAACAGCCCGGTGTGTATACACCCCGAACAGCCCGGTGAGTATACACCCCGAACAGCCCGGTGAGTATACACCCCGAACAGCCCGGTGAGCATACACCCCGAACAGCCCGGTGAGTATACACCCTGAACAGCCCGGTGAGTATTAACCCTGAACAGCCCGGTGAGTATACACCCTGAACAGCCCGGTGAATATACACCCAGAACAGCCCGGTGAGTATACACCCCATACACCCCGAACAGCCCCATGAGTATACACCCCGAACCGCCCCGTGAGTATACACCCCGAACCGCCCTGTGAGTATACACCCCATACACCCTGAACAGCCCAGTGAGTATACACCCGAACAGCCCGGTGAGTATACACCCTGAACAGCCCAGTGAGTATACACCCGAACAGCCCGTTGAGTATACACCCTGAACATCCCAGTGAGTATACACCGTGAACAGCCCGGTGAGGATACACCCTGAACAGCCCGGTGAGGATACACCCTGAACAGCCCGGTGAGTATACAGCCCGGTGAGTATAAACCCCAAACACCCTGAACAGCCCGGTGTGTATACACCCCATACACCCTGAACAGCCCGGTGTGTATACACCCCGAACAGCCCGGTGAGTATACACCCTGAACAGCCCGGTGAGCATACACCCCGAACAGCCCGGTGAGCATACACCCCGAACAGCCCGGTGAGCATACACCCCGAACAGCCCGGTGAGCATACACCCTGAACAGCCCGGTGAGTATTAACCCTGAACAGCCCGGTGAGTATACACCCTGAACAGCCCGGTGAGTATACACCCCGAACAGCCCAATGAGTATACACCCAGAACAGCCCGGTGAGTATACACCCCATACACCCCGAACAGCCCGGTGAGCATACACCCTGAACAGCCCGGTGAGTATACACCCTGAACAGCCCGGTGAGTATACACCCTGAACAGCCCGGTGAGGATACACCCTGAACAGCCCGGTGAGGATACACCCTGAACAGCCCGGTGAGGATACACCCTGAACAGCCCGGTGAGTATACACCCCGAACAGCCCGATGAGTATACACCCAGAACAGCCCGGTGAGTATACACCCCATACACCCCGAACAGCCCGGTGAGCATACACCCTGAACAGCCCGGTGAGTATACACCCTGAACAGCCCGGTGAGTATACACCCTGAACAGCCCCGTGAGTATACACCCCGAACCGCCCTGTGAGTATACACCCCATACAACCTGAACAGCCCAGTGAGTATACACCCGAACAGCCCGGTGAGTATACACCCTGAACAGCCCAGTGAGTATACACCCGAACAGCCCGGTGAGTATACACCCTGAACATCCCAGTGAGTATACACCGTGAACAGCCCGGTGAGGATACACCCTGAACAGCCCGGTGAGGATACACCCTGAACAGCCCGGTGAGTATACAGCCCGGTGAGTATAAACCCCAAACACCCTGAACAGCCCGGTGTGTATACACCCCATACACCCTGAACAGCCCGGTGTGTATACACCCCGAACAGCCCGGTGAGTATACACCCCGAACAGCCCGGTGAGTATACACCCCGAACAGCCCGGTGAGCATACACCCCGAACAGCCCGGTGAGCATACACCCCGAACAGCCCGGTGAGCATACACCCTGAACAGCCCGGTGAGTATACACCCTGAACAGCCCGGTGAGTATACACCCTGAACAGCCCGGTGAGTATACACCCCGAACAGCCCGATGAGTATACACCCAGAACAGCCCGGTGAGTATACACCCCATACACCCCGAACAGCCCGGTGAGCATACACCCTGAACAGCCCGGTGAGTATACACCCTGAACAGCCCGGTGAGTATACACCCCGAACAGCCCGATGAGTATACACCCAGAACAGCCCGGTGAGTATACACCCCATACACCCCGAACAGCCCGGTGAGCATACACCCTGAACAGCCCGGTGAGTATACACCCTGAACAGCCCGGTGAGTATACACCCTGAACAGCCCGGTGAGGATACACCCGGAACAGCCCGGTGAGGATACACCCTGAACAGCCCGGTGAGGATACACCCTGAACAGCCCGGTGAGTATACACCCCGAACAGCCCGATGAGTATACACCCAGAACAGCCCGGTGAGTATACACCCCATACACCCCGAACAGCCCGGTGAGCATACACCCTGAACAGCCCGGTGAGTATACACCCTGAACAGCCCGGTGAGTATACACCCTGAACAGCCCGGTGAGTATACACCCTGAACAGCCCAGTGAGTATACACCCCATACACCCCGAAAAGCCCGATGAGTATACACCCCGAACAGCCCCATGAGTATACACCCCGAACCGCCCCGTGAGTATACACCCCATACACCCTGAACAGCCCGGTGAGTATACACTCTGAACAGCCCGGTGAGTATACACCCCGAACAGCCCGATGAGTATACACCCAGAACAGCCCGGTGAGTATACACCCCGAACAGCCCGGTGAGCATACACCCTGAACAGCCCGGTGAGTATACACCCTGAACAGCCCGGTGAGTATACACCCTGAACAGCCCGGTGAGTATACACCGTGAACAGCCCGGTGAGGATACACCCTGAACAGCCCGGTGAGTATACACCCTGAACAGCCCGGTGAGTATACACCCCGAACAGCCCGATGAGTATACACCCAGAACAGCCCGGTGAGTATACACCCCATACACCCCGAACAGCCCGGTGAGCATACACCCTGAACAGCCCGGTGAGTATACACCCTGAACAGCCCGGTGAGTATACACCCTGAACAGCCCGGTGAGTATACACCCTGAACAGCCCAGTGAGTATACACCCCATACACCCCGAAAAGCCCGATGAGTATACACCCCGAACAGCCCCATGAGTATACACCCCGAACCGCCCCGTGAGTATACACCCCATACACCCTGAACAGCCCGGTGAGTATACACTCTGAACAGCCCGGTGAGTATACACCCCGAACAGCCTGATGAGTATACACCCAGAACAGCCCGGTGAGTATACACCCCATACACCCCGAACAGCCTGGTGAGCATACACCCTGAACAGCCCGGTGAGTATACACCCTGAACAGCCCGGTGAGTATACACCCTGAACAGCCCGGTGAGTATACACCCTGAACAGCCCGGTGAGTATACACCCTGAACAGCCCAGTGAGTATACACCCCATACACCCCGAAAAGCCCGATGAGTATACACCCCGAACAGCCCCATGAGTATACACCCCGAACCGCTCCGTGAGTATACACCCCATACACCCTGAACAGCCCGGTGAGTATACACTCTGAACAGCCCGGTGAGTATACACCCTGAACAGCCCGGTGAGTATACACCCTGAACAGCCCGGTGAGCATACACCCTGAACAGCCCAGTGAGTATACACCCGAACAGCCCGGTGAGTATACACCCCATACACCCTGAACAGCCCCATGAGTATACACCCAGAACCGCCCTGTGAGTATACACCCTGAACAGCCCGGAGAGCATACACCCTGAACAGCCCGGTGAGCATACACCCTGAACAGCCCAGTGAGTATACACCCTGAACAGCCCGGTGAGCATACACCCTGAACAGCCCAGTGAGTATACACCCTGAACATCCCAGTGAGTATACACTGTGAACAGCCCGGTGAGGATACACCCTGAACAGCCCGGTGAGGATACACCCTGAACAGCCCGGTGAGTATACACCCCATACAGCCCGGTGAGAATAAACCCCATACACCCCGAACAGCCCGGTGTGTATACACCCCGAACAGCCCGGTGAGTATACACCCCGAACAGCCCGGTGAGCATACACCCCGAACAGCCCGGTGAGTATACACCCTGAACAGCCCGGTGAGTATTAACCCTGAACAGCCCGGTGAGTATACACCCCGAACAGCCCGATGAGTATACACCCAGAACAGCCCGGTGAGTATACACCCCATACACCCCGAACAGCCCCATGAGTATACACCCCGAACCGCCCCGTGAGTATACACCCCATACACCCTGAACAGCCCAGTGAGTATACACCCGAACAGCCCAGTGAGGATACACCCTGAACAGCCCAGTGAGTATACACCCGAACAGCCCGGTGAGTATACACCCTGAACAGCCCAGTGAGTATACACCCCAACAGCCCGGTGAGTATACACCCTGAACAGCCCGGTGAGTATACACCCAGAACAGCCCGGTGAGTATACAGCCCCATGAGTATACACCCCGAACCGCCCCGTGAGTATACACCCCATACACCCTGAACAGCCCAGTGAGTATACACCCGAACAGCCCGGTGAGTATACACCCTGAACAGCCCGGTGAGTATACACCCTGAACAGCCCAGTGAGTATACACCCAAACAGCCCAGTGAGTATACACCCCAACAGCCCGGTGAGTATACACCCAAACAGCCCGGTGAGTATACACCCTGAACAGCCCAGTGAGTATACACCCTGAACAGCCCAGTGAGTATACACCCTAACAGCCCGGTGAGTATACACCCGAACAGCCCGGTGAGTATACACCCTGAACAGCCCGGTGAGTATACACCCTGAACAGCCCAGTGAGTATACACCCTGAACAGCCCAGTGAGTATACACCCTAACAGCCCGGTGAGTATACACCCTGAACAGCCCGGTGAGTATACACCCGAACAGCCCGGTGAGCATATACCCTGAACAGCCCAGTGAGCATACACCCTGAACAGCCCGGTGAGTATTAACCCTGAACAGCCCGGTGAGCATGCACCCTGAACAGCCCGGTGAGCATACACCCTGAACAGCCCGGTGAGTATACACCCTGAACAGCCCGGTGAGTACACACTGAACAGCCCAGTGAGTACACCCCGAAAAGCCCAGTGAGCATACAGCCCGGTAAGCATACACCCCGAACAGCCCGGTGAGCATCCTTCCCCTGCCTCTGGGCCAGTAGGAGAGAGGAGCGGCACCTCGCGCATGCGCAGTAGGGTTCCTGGCGTGAACCCTTACCCGCATTGGCGGCGGCAGCAACCGACAGCTGATGGAAACATCAGCTGCGGGTGCTGACATCGCTGGACTCCAGGACAGGTAAGTGCTTGATTATTAAAAGCCAGCAGCTGCAGTATTTGTAGCTGCTGGCTTTTCATTTTTGCAGCGGTGGGCGGAGCTCCTCTTTAATATGTACAGTCTGGAGGAAAGAAGGGAAAGGGGAGACATGATTGAAACAATTAACCACTTCAGCCTCGGAAGGTTTTACCCCCCTTCATGACCAGACCATTTTTTGCAATACGGCACTGCATTACTTTAACTGACAATTGCTCGATCGTGTGACCTGTACACAAATACAATTGGTGTCCTTCCCCCACCCCCCACAAGTAGAGCTTTCTTTTGGTGGTATTTGATCATCTCTGCGGTTTTTATTTTCTCTAAACAACAAAAAGAGCGACAATCTTAATCTTCTTTACTTTCTGCTATAAAACATTCCCAATAGAAAAAATTTTAAAAAATCGAATTTATTTATCAATACGTATTCGTCTACATATTTTTGGTATATAGAATCCCAATAAGCGTATATCGATTGGTTTGCGCAAAAGTTATAGCGTCTACAAACTATGGGGTAGATTTATGTAATTTTTATTTATGTTACTAGTAATGGCGACGATCAGCGATTTTTAGCGGGACTGTAACATTGCAGTGGACAAATCTGACCCTAAGTGACACTCTTTGGGGACCAGTGACACCAATACAGTGATCAGTGCTAAAATGTACTAATGACACTGGCAAGGAAGGGGTTAACATCAGGGGCAATCAAAGGGTTAAATCTGTTCCTAGGGAGTGCTTTCTAACTGGGAGGAGGGGGGGGGGGGTGCTTTGACTAAGGCTACTTTCACAATGAGTGCCTGTGCCGTTAGCGCTGAAGCGCCACTCGTTTTTTAGTAAAAAGCACACCGCTAGCGGCCAAAAAGCAACGCAAAAGTGCCACTAAAACAGCACCAAAGTGCTTTAGTGCTGTTTTAGTGGCACTTTTGCAGTGTTTTTCGGCTGCTAGCGGGGTGGTTTTTACCAAAAAAAACGTTAAAGTCCAATTTTGTGGCGCTTTCAAATCGCTTTTCTGGCGCTTTGGAAGCGCTACCCGTTCATTGCAATGGGCAGGGGCGTTTTGGGAGCGATGTATACAGCGCTCCAAACCCGTCCCAAAGATGCTGCTTGTAACGTCCGGCAAGCGCACCGCCCCGGGTGTGAAGAGACACACTGCAATGAATGGGAGGCGGCTTTCATGCGCCTTTTAGAGGCTGTTTCTAGCTCTAAAGCGCCTGAAAATCACATCAGTGTGAAAGTAGCCTAACGGAAAAGAGAGATCCGTGTTTCTGCCTGGCAGAAACACAAGATCTTCATTTTCCCCCTCTGGCAGAACAGCGTTCTGCCTCTCCTCGGAATGATCGGCGGGTCCCGGTGGACAGCTCTGATTGGCTCCCGCTGTGTCCAATCACAGCGGCAGCGGGCCGCCGGCGGCGCACGTGCGCGCCCCAGACCCCGTGCACGAAATCACGTACAGGTACGTAATTCCACGCAGGAGGGCCGCCCTGCAGCAGTAAATGTAGTGTGAAGTGTGTGGACTGTATTGGGGTTGATGTATAGCTCTTACTTACAAGTAGGGTTGCCACCTGTACCGGGATTCACCCGGACAGTTCGAGTTTTGAATTATGTGTCCGGGTTTCAGTCCACCTAAAACCCAGACACATTATTCAGACAGGAGTGTGACTCCAAAAGGGGCCTGACAGGAGGGTGAGGGGACACCATGCACGCCGCATTACTATTCAATTTGGAGCATGCAAAGGTGTCTTTTTCAAACCTATAGTGTATGCTTAACCACTTCAATACAGGGCACTTATACACCTTCCTGCCCAGACCAATTTTCAGCTTTCAGCGCTGTCGCAGTTTGAATGACAATTGCGCAGTCATACAACACTGTACCCAAACTACATTTTTATCATTTTGTTCCCTCAAATAGAGCTTTCTTTTGGTGGTATTTGCTAAACAAATAAAAAAAGATGAAAATTTTGAAAAAAATAAAAGTTTTGCTTTTGTTTCTGTTAAAAAATTTTGTAAATAAGTAAGTTTTCTCTTTCACTGATGGGCACTGATAAGGCAGCACTGACAGGCACTAATAAGGTGGCACCAATGAGCGGACACTGACGATGGGCACTGATATGCAGCACTGATGGGCATTGATAGGAGGGACTCATGGGTGGCACTGGGTGGCACTGGTGGGCACTGAGGGGCACTGATAGGCGACACTGATGGGCACTGATAGGTGGCACTGATGGGCACTGATAGGTGGGCACTGATAGGCGGCACTGGTGGGCACTGAAAGGCTGCAAAGATGGGTTCTTATGGGTGGCACTGATGGGCACTGATAGGCGGCACTGCTGGGCACTGATGGGCACTGATACGTGGCACTGATAGGCATCCCTGGTGGCAGTGGCAGTGGTAGGCATTGTGAGTGGGCATTGATTGGCAGCTGCCTGGGCACAGATTAGTATTTCCCTGGGGGTCTAGGGGGCATACCTGGTGGTCCATTGTGGATGGCTTCCCTGGTGGTCCTGGGTGGGATCTGAGGGGGGGGCTTCCTATTTGCATCGTGATCAGCCGTGATTGGACACGGCTGATCACGTGGTAAAGAGTCTCCATCAGAGACTCTTTACTTAGATCGGAGTTGCGGTGTGTCACACCCGGGGGCACAGCGGCTCAATATCCTGAGGACGTCATATGACGCCCAGTCAGGGTACTGAAACCACTTTGCAGCCGTCATTCTGCTATATGGCGGACGGCAAGTGGTAAAAAAAAAAAGAAAATTGCTGTGCGCCGCTAAAGTGTTCGGGTTTGGCTTGAAGAAAAAGTGACAACCCTAGGGGCGGCCCATAAGTGGTTAAATACATCAAGGGGGTGAATACGGTTCAGGAAGGCGATCTTTTCAATATGAAACCAAAATCAAGAACCTCAAACTAACTGGAGGAAAGTTCAAAACTAATCTTAGAAAGTATTATTTTACTGAAAGGGTGGTTAATTAACTACTTGCCGCCCGAGCTATAGCTGAAAGACGGCTGCAGCGCGGGCCTTAATTGCCGGGAGGGCAAGTCCATGGGCGTCCTCCCGAGCAAGCGCTGTCTGCGCAGCGCGGCACGCTCTGTGATCACCGAGTCTATGAGACTTGGCTGATCGGAGTAAGGAGTCAATCCCGGCCCCTTACCACGTGATCAGCTGTCAGCCAATGACGGCTGATCACGTGATGTAAACAGAAGATCGGTAATCGGTATTCTTTTTTTCCTCCCGCTGTCAGCGTGAGGGGAAAAAAAAGCTGATCACCGGCTTCTGTCAGAGGGACATCGGTCCCTCACTCAGAAAGCCGCAGCTGTGCCCACCAGTGTCACCTGCCAGTGCCCACAGTGCCACCCATCAATGCCCACCAGTGCTGCCAATCAATGCCCATCAGTGTGTAATAATCAGTGCCACAGATCAGTGCTGCCTATCAGTGTCACTTACCAGTGCCCATCAGTGCCACCCATCAGTGTCCATCAGTGCCACCTATCAGTGCTGCTTATCAGTGCTGCTTATCAGTGCCCTTCAGTGTCACCCATCAGTGCCAACCATCAGTGCCACCTATCAGCGTCGCCTCATCAGAGCTTATCAGTGCCGCCTATCAGTGCCCTTCATTGTCACCCATTAGTGCCAGCCATCAGTGCCCATCAGTACCACTCATCAGTGCCACCTCTCAGTGCTTATTAGTGCCACCTATCAGTGCCCTTCAGTGTCACCCATTAGTGCCAACCATCAGTGCCCATCAGTGCCACCTATCAGTACCGCCTCATCAGTGCTTATCAGTGCCACCTATCAGTGCACAGTAGTGCCACCTTATCAGTGCCCATCAGTGCAGCCTCATCAGTGAAGGAGAAAAATTACCTGTTTTCAAAATTTTATAACAAACTATGAAACAGTTTTTTGTTTTTTTTAAATTTCAGTCCCTTCTTGTTTTATTTAGCAAAAAATAAAAAACCCAGCAGCAAATAAATACCACCAAAAGAAAGATCTATCTGTGTGAAAAAAAAAATGATAAAAATTTCATTTGTGTACAGTGTTGTATGACCGCGCAATTGTCGTTCAAAGAGTGACAGCGCTGAAAGCTGAAAATTGGTCTGGGCAGAAAGGGGGTTTAAGTGTCCGGTAAGCAAGAGGTTAATGGAATAAACTACCAACAGAGGTAGTGAGACAGTCAACAGTAAACGGCTTCAAACATGCTTGGGAATTGGGATCAATATAAAGCTAAAGTCAGACAACGAGGTTAATGGGTAAAAAAAACAAAACAAAAAACACAAAAAAAAAAAAACAAGAAACAAAACAAAACAAACAAACAAAAGAATAAAACAAAACAGAAAATAAATAAAATGGGCAGACTCGAACTACTCAGTCATTTCCGGCCGTCATCCTTCTATGTTTCCACAAGGTCGTATGATGTAACAATGCTCCAGAACGCCGAGTTGTGGACGGGCCCTCGGGCGGCGGCGAGCGGCGTGCAGCCTGTTTGTTTTCATGACGCGCTGTCCTAACATTCTCTGGAACGCGTTCTTTTTTTCGGGGCGGAGTTGGAACAATGCGGGTCGCTTCTAGACGAGTTCATCGCCTGGCAACTCCCAACACAAATACAAGAAACATCTCCAGCCCCGGCGCTGACGCCGCTTTCCTGGAGATCAGCGGTGAAGAGAAGTCCCCACGGCTTTCCCAGCACGGCTTTCCTTTAACAGTTATTATAATTTACTGCAGACTTTAGGGGGGTCTGTTTATACAAATAGCCGATCGTCCAATGCGTCTGCATGTACATTCGCCCTGTGCAGGCTGGGTATAATTCTGGGCGAATGTTCTTTGGGCTATTTTCCCTTCTGAACGAATGTTCTTTTATTATGGGGCTGTCATAAAATACTGCCGTTATGGCCACTAGATGGAGCTATTCCTCAACAGCCACAAAGGATACAAATCTGCCTTTGTAAATCCAGATATTATCTTGTAAAAGTAGCAGTGACATCATCACTGGGCTGTGCATAGCCTGTGCAAAGAGCAGAGCCGTGGGAGGGGCCAAGCAGGCACCACCCACTACAGCCTGACTGTAGAATACTATATGGGGGGCGGAGACAAGACCTGCCACCCTGCACAAGGAGAGAGAGCAGCAGTGAGCGGTCTTTATTACAGGAAGTCTCAGGCTGGATGACTGCACAGATCTGGAAGCAATACAAAAAAGAGACACCAGGGGGTGTAGTTATAAGAAAAAAATATTTGCATAGCTGTACGTCCATCGAAACTCCATTTAAATTCGTTCTGTGAAAATCTGAATGTTCTCAGGCTATATTCTCTGCAGATCAAATGTGTGAGTGGGGTAAATAGCGCAATATGACCACTAGATGGTGCTAATTATCCTAGCAAATAGGTATTCTCGTCAATTCCATCTAGTGGCCATAATGTGGTATTTTCCCCATTCACACATTCGATCTGCCTAGAACATAGCCACAGAGTACATTCGATTTTTCGCTGTTCACACATGCAGTTTCAATGGACAAACAGCTATGTGTATTTTTCTTTTTTTTAAAACCCTCAAAATTCAAGTAGGGGTCCTCATGGGCTCCTGTATTTGCACTATATTTGTTAAGAAAGGCTTTAACCGCTTCAGCCCCAGAAGATTTTACCCCCTTCCTGACCAGAGCACTTTTTGCGATTCGGCACTGCGTCGCTTTAACTGACAATTGCGCGGTCGTGCGATGTTACACCAAAACAAAATCGACGTTCTTTTTTCCCCCACAAATAGAACTTTCTTTTGGTGGTATTTGATCACCTCTGCGGTTTTTATTTTTTGCGCTATAAACAAAAAAATAGCGACAATTTTGAAAAAAAACGCATTTTTTTTTACTTTTTGCTATAATAAATATCCCCAAAAATATATAAAAAAGCTATTTTTTTCCTCAGTTTAGGCCAATATGTATTCTTCTACATATTTTTGGTAAAAAAAATCACAATAAGCGAATATTGATTGGTTTGCGCAAAAGTTATAGCGTCTACAAAATAGGGGATAGTTTTATGGCATTTTTATTTTCAATTTTTTTTTTTATTAGTAATGGCGGCGATCTGCGATTTTTTTTAATCGTGACTGCGACATTATGGCGGACACATCGGACACTTTTGACACTATTTTGGGACCAGTGTCATTTATACTGCGATCAGTGCTATAAAAATGCACTGATTACTGTGTAAATGACACTGGCAGGGAAGGGGTTAACCACTAGGGGGCGATGAAGGGGTTAAGTGTGTCCTAGGGGAGTGATTCTAACTGTGGAGGGGGTGTGGGATTTAAGTCACATGACAGCGATCACCGCTCCTGATGACAGGAAGCAGTAGATCTCTGTCATGACACAAGGCAGAACAGGGAAATGCCTTGTTTACATAGGCATCTCCCCATTCTGAGGCTCCGTGACACGATCGTGAGAAGACCAGCTGTACGTGGCAGGCGCGCGCCAGCTAACCCTGGCTCTTAAAAGGGACGTACAGGTACGCCCATTTGCCCACTGCTGCCATTGTGCTGATGCATCATATCGGCATGCAGCGGCCGGCCAGTGGTTAATCAGTGGCGGCCCGTCCATAGGGGGGCGCACGGGCACCGCCCTCCCAAAGCTAGTCACCCAAAAAAAAAAAGGGTCCATGTCTATGCAATCATGTGTTTGCAGGAGAGACGCTTCATTTGCTTGCTTTGGCGAGCCCTTGTGGCGCAAAGCAATGCGCCTGAACACTCCCATCTACAGTCATTTTCCCTGTTGTGGGGTCTTTTATTGGCACCGTGTAGGATATGGGCGGTGCTTTCCTCTGAGCCTGTGGCGTCACTTTCGGTTTCTCTGTGCCAGTGGGGAAACCGTAAGTGACGCCGCGGCTCCTTGGATTGAACGCACGGCCCGAGCGGCGCGTTCTTTCAGAATCTCTCGGGCCGGATTGGTAGATTCAGAGAGATTGCATATATTACATTATTACAGATGGTCTCATAATAAGGAAAATTATTTAATAGTACATGGCTGAAATACCCTGTTTCCCCCCAAAATAAGACCTAGCGTGATTGTCGGTGATGGCTGCAATATAAGCCCTACCCCCCAAATAAGCCCTACCCTGTTTCCCTGAAAATAAGCCCTACCCTGAAAATAAGACCTACAAGGACTTTAACTAGGGCTTATTTGGGGGGTAGGGCTTATATTGCAGCCATCACCGACAATCACGCTAGGTCTTATTTTCGGGGAAACAGGGTAGTTTTTTTAGTGTAATTGCAAACCTGTTGCATGCTTAGGCTGATTTACCAAAGAAGTTAAGAATCTCATCTCACTGAAAACATTGTGTGAATTTTCACTTCAATTGTCAAATCATGCAAAAAAGCAGATTTCTGTTCACTTGTATCCTGCCCCATGAGCTATTCATCCCATTTCACTATATACTCTGTCCTATTGTCAGAAACCATGAAATCAGACTGAGACAGAAGTACAGTTCAATCACACTTGTTTAATAATAAAAGTAAATAGAACAAACGTAGTCAAAACATAACCAAAGTTCAGGAACCGGAACGGACAGTCAGACAAGCCAAACGTCAGGGAGCCAGAGATGAGTGTAGTAAAACAGCAAGCAGGATCTGGAGCCAGAAGGGATGTCAGCCAAGCAAGTCTTTTAACAGGAATGCAGGGGATAGTCTCTGTGATGTTGACCAAGGCGAAGGCAGAGATCCTCTGGGCTGGACAGCTTAAGTAGGCAGGACTGACGAGCAGGATATCATCAACAGATGAGTGGAGAGATACAGTAGGCGCTGGCAATTAGCGACAGCTGAGCGGCCAGCTCAGAGAAGGAAGGGCTGAGCCCAGCCCTGACACCTATATCTCATTTTACCACATACCCTGACTCATATGCTATACATCCCGTTATAATGCCTACATAATATGCCCTATATCTCTGTAGCACCCTGATGGTTAGGCAGGGTTGCTAGTAAATTTACTTGCCAGGTATAGTTGCCTTGGCCAATT
Source organism: Aquarana catesbeiana (assembly GCF_042186555.1). NCBI lineage: Eukaryota > Metazoa > Chordata > Amphibia > Anura > Ranidae > Aquarana > Aquarana catesbeiana. The sequence continues at coordinate 45,727,292 of NC_133324.1, forward strand.
GTTAGGAGGTCAATTAATTTCACCCTAATTCTGGAATTGCTGCATTTCTCTCTTCTGTCACTAGATGGCCGGGTATCTGGTGACATTAGCTAAAACAAGGGCATTGCTAGGACAGATTAGGAATAGATGGGGTGTCTCAGCCAATGGGCAGGGATCTTCTTGGGTCTCTTGGCCTGCTGAGAGAGCCTATTTATTTGGGTGAGGTCAGGTGATCGAGGTTCTGTGCCACCTGGACGGCTGTCTGGGTGGATGTGTGTTGTGCTGCCCCAGGTTGCTAGGCTAGAGTCTGAGGCCTATCCCCGGGGATATCTGGCTGCTAGGCTGTCTGAGGGCCTTTCCAGAAGCAAGAGAGCAGCGCAGGGTTGGGACAGCGGCTTGCAGTCCAACCAAAGTGACGGTTCTGCCGGCCAGAGAACCTGTCGTGGTCGGAGCTAGAGGGGAAGCTGTTGCCACTAAGGGACCATCCACCTTATTACCAGGGACCACAGTGAGCAACCAAAGCAAGTACCGGAGAAGTATTCTCATCAACCGGGGGCGGTGAAGAATCAGCAGGTGTCAAGCCAGGGACCCAGCCAGTGGAAGTGACGCTTGTAGAGCAGCCTTATGTGTCAATCTAGGGACCGAGCAGGCCAGCGGGGTGACGCTTGAGGAGTATCTGGAGTGCCAAGCTAGGGACCCAGCAGAGACGTGGGGGTGACGCTTGAGGAACATACTGAATGAGAAGGTTGGAAGAGCTCAGGAGATCCAGTGGCAGTGGATCAGCGGGTCTAAGTGATAGATTGGGAGCTCAGTTGAGTGAAGATCTAAAAAGGAGATTGTGGAGGAAGTGAAAGAGTTCATTACAACTTGTGTTAGAAACTGTTCAAGATTGTTGCCATAGGAGACAGCATTCCTACTCATGCAGACGTGGTGTCCTGCTAGGTGCCTTTCCCTACATGGCTGTCCACCTATAGAAGTCTCGGAGTCTGCTAATTAACATTGCAACTACTAAAGGGTGTCCTGGCCCTAAACCCTCTCTCCCACAGTCCTGTTTAAGAGACAAAAAAAAATCTCTTTGCATTCAAGAAGTGTCTGGCGCCTATTAATCTACCTTACATTGCACCCACCGTGCCTTGTAACCCACTCTACACAGAAGGATGTTAGCTGTCCCTAACTCTGGAGGTCACAAATAGGCCTGGAGAGGCCCGGGACTTGGCTACATCTCATTTTACCACAAACCCTGACCCATATGTTATACAGTGGGGACGGAAAGTATTCAGACCCCCTTAAAATTTTCACTCTTTGTTATATTGCAGCCATTTGCTAAAATCATTTAAGTTAATTTTTTTTTCCCTCATTAATGTACACACAGCACCCCATATTGACAGAAAAACACAGAATTGTTGACATTTTTGCAGATTTATTAAAAAGGAAAAACTGAAATATCATATGGTCCTAAGTATTCAGACCCTTTGCTCAGTATTTAGTAGAAGCCCCTTTTGATCTAATACAGCCATGAGTCTTTTGGGGAAAGATGCAACAAGTTTTTCACACCTGGATTAGGGGATCCTCTGCCATTCCTCCTTGCAGATCCTCTCCAGTTCTATCAGGATGGATGGTAAACGTTGGTGGACAGCCATTTTTAGGTCTCTCCAGGGATGCTCAATTGGGTTTAAGTCAGGGCTCTGGCTGGGCCATTCAAGAACAGTCCTGGAGTTGTTGTGAAGCCACTCCTTCGTTATTTTAGCTGTGTGCTTAGGGTCATTGTCTTGTTGGAAGGTAAACCTTCGGCCCAGTCTGAGGTCCTGAGCACTCTGGAGAAGGTTTTCGTCCAGGATATCCCTGTACTTGGCCGCATTCACATTTCCCTTGATTGCAACCAGTTGTCCTGTCCCTGCAGCTGAGAAACACCCCCACAGCATGATGCTGCCACCACCATGCTTCACTGTTGGGACCGTATTGGACAGGTGATGAGCAGTGCCTGGTTTTCTCCACACATGCCGCTTAGAATTAAGGCCAACAAGTTCTATCTTGGTCTCATCAGACCAGAGAATCTTATTTCTCACCATCTTGGAGTCCTTCAGGTGTTTTTTTAGCAAACTCCATGCAGGCTTTCATGTGTCTTGCACTGAGGAGAGGCTTCCGTCGGGCCACTCTGCCATAAAGCCCCGACTGGTGGAGGGCTGCAGTGATGGTTGACTTTCTACAACTTTCTCCCATCTCCCGACTGCATCTCTGGAGCTCAGCCACAGTGATCTTTGGGTTCTTCTTTACCTCTCTCACCAAGGCTCTTCTCCCCCGATAGCTCAGTTTGGCCGGACAGCCAGCTCTAGGAAGGGTTCTGGTCGTCCCAAACGTCTTCCATTTAAGGATTATGGAGGCCACTGTGCTCTTAGGAACCTTAAGTGCAGCAGAAATTTTTTTGTAACCTTGGCCAGATCTGTGCCTTGCCACAATTCTGTCTCTGAGCTCTTCAGGCAGTTCCTTTGACCTCATGATTCTCATTTGCTCTGACATGCACTGTGAGCTGTAAGGTCTTATATAGACAGGTGTGTGGCTTTCCTAATCAAGTCCAATCAGTATAATCAAACACAGCTGGACTCAAATGAAGGTGTGGAACCATCTCAAGGACGATCAGAAGAAATGGACAGCACCTGAGTTAAATATATGAGTGTCACAGCAAAGGGTCTGAATACTTAGGACCATGTGATATTTCAGTTTTTCTTTTTTAAAAAATCTGCAAAAACGTCAACAATTCTGTGTTTTTCTGTCAATATGGGGTGCTGTGTGTACATTAATGAGGAAAAAAAATGAACTTAAATGATTTTAACAAATGGCTGCAATATAACAAAGAGTGAAAAATTTAAGGGGGTCTGAATACTTTCCGTCCCCACTGTACATCCCATTACACTACATACCCTACACCATTTGCTATACATCCAATTCTAATACAATGTATACATTACACCATATTTAGACTCTTCCCCCTATCTTCTCTCTGCTTCTCTTTTTGGTAATTCTCCAGTATTTTCTTCTTAGTATGAAATATACATTAACCACATGCCGACCAGCACACGACGATGTATGATGGCACGGCTGGGCAAATGGGCGTACAGGTATGTCCCCTTTAAATCGCGGCATTGTGGGGGCGCTCGCTCACTGCAGGTCCCACGGACTCGATGTCCGCCAGGGGCCCGCGATCATGACACGGAGCGGCAGAACAGGGAGGTGCCTATGTAAACAAGGCATTTCCCTGTTCTGCCTAGCAACATGACAGAGATCACTGCTCCCTGTTATCAGGAGCAGTGATCTCTGTCATGTTCTAGTGAGACAATCCCCACAGTTAGAATCACTCCCTAGGACACACTTAAGCCCTTGCTCGCCCCCTAGTGTTTAACCCCTTCCCTGCCAGTGTCATTTACACAGTAATCAGTGCATTTTTATAGCACTGATCACTGTATAAATGACAATGGTCCCAAAATAGTGTCAAAGGTGTCCGCCATAATATCGCAGTCACGATAAAAATCGCAAATCGCCACCATTACTAATGAAAAAAAATAATAATAATAAAAATGCCATAAATCTATTCCCTATTTTGTAGACACTATAACATTTGCGCAAACCAATGAATATACGCTTTTTTACCAAAAATATGTAGAAGAATACACATCGGCCTAAACTGAGAAAGAAATTTGTTTTTTATATTTTTTTGGGGGGGGGATATTTATTATAGCAAAAAGTAAAAAAATATTGCTTTTTTTTCAAAAATGTCGCTCTTTTTTTTGTTTATAGCGCGTTTGGGTGCAACGTCACATGACCGCGCAATTGTCAGTTAAAGCGACACAGAAAGTGCTCTGGTCAGGAAGGGGGTAAATCTTTCAGGGGCTGAAGCGATAAATATCGCTATCCTTTTATTAAAGGGCCCACATAATTTCAGCACTGTACAGCCTAACTTATGGTGGTGGCATCACTGCACACTCTTATGCCCCGTACACACGGTCACACAAAGTTGTCGGAAAATCCGATCGTTCTAAACGCGGTGACGTAAAACACGTACGTCGGGACTATAAACGGGGCAGCGGCCAATAGCTTTCATCTCTTTATTCATTCTGAGCATGCGTGGCACTTTGTGCGTCGGATTTGCGTACACACGATCGGAATTTCCGACAACGGATTTTGTTGTCGGAAAATTTTATAGCAAGCTCTCAAACTTTGTGTGTCGGAAATTCCTATGGAAAATGTGTGATGGAGCCCACACACGGTCGGAATTTCCGACAACAAGGTCCTATCACACATTTTCCTTCGGAAAATCCGACCGTGTGTACGGGGCAAAACAGTATTGGGGTACAGTGCTGTATACACCTGGCTCCTTCTTATACTGTATTGTGGGTACAGCGCTGGGCACACCCAGCAGGCCGGCACCCTTCAATGGGGGAGGGGTACAGCAATGTATAAACCTGGCATCCTGCAGTCTCCCCTTCTTTTTCCCATATTGGCAGTGCTAGGATATGATGCAACATTTTTGTCATATTGGCACATCTGTGTGGGGTATATGATATACATTTTCTAATTTTTAAATGATACCAGGTATGCGGCCCGAACCCGCCCAGTTTTGACTGTAGCAAATCAAAATTTGCTCCACGCGACACTTCTGGTCTCCCGGCCAATCAAGAGGCTGAAGATTTGGAACACGGAAGCCGCCGGGTATCAGGGGAGCTGTGATAGCGATGGAGGCTCTATTTGCAGGTAAGGAGCTAGAGGGGTTTGTGCCCCCCCCCCCCCCCCCCCCCAGAAAAAAATTTAAAAATTCCCCAGCCGCCACTGGCTTTAATAAAACTGCATTTAAAAAAAAAAAAGCACATTGATGTAGAGGTATAAAACCTCCCAGACCACAGAACAATGGAGGCGTGAAGCCAATCATAGCAATAAAGCTACAAAACGAGAAGCAGACAGGTATAAAAATAGAGAAGTCATTAAACATAATAAGGGCCACCGGGCGGAAGTCACCACTTTCATTTCATGGACAGGAACAAGAATTGGGACCAAAATCTTCACCACTAGGGACCAATACAATGATATCACCCAAAACAACCAGAAAATTTCATGTTTATCACTTTTACAAGGGAAAATTGTTCTTTAAATGCAGGATGTTGCCCCCCCCCCCCCATGTCCTATCGAACGTTCACCAGATGGGGGCAGCCCATTGCTTGCCGTGTCCTCCCAATTTTTATAGGAATATGGTGAACTGTGTTTCTGGGATTTCATTGGCTGATACAGGCGCCTCCCCTTTTTTGGGGTCAATGTTTCTTTTACTGCTTTCAAGAGCATTTTTTTTTCTTGAATTTTAGGCTTAAAGGCATAGTCCACTTTTTGAGCCAAACACGGTCACATAAACCAAATCTCCTATCAGAAACCATGAAATCAGGCTGAGACAGAAGTACAGTTAAATCACACTTGTTTAATAATAAAATTAAAAAGAACAAACGTAGTCAAAACATAGCCAAATTTCAGTAACTGGAACGGATAGTCAGCCAAGCCAGAAGTCAGGGATCAATGTAATGGAACAGCAAGCAGGATCTGGAGCCAGAAGGGATGTCAGCAAAGCAAGTCTTGAACAGGATCGCAGGAAATATCTCCTGCGATGTTTGACCAAGGCGAAGGCAGAGATCCTCTGGACTGGATGGCTTAAGTAGGCAGGACTGATGAGCAGGATATCATCAACAGCTGAGTAACTGTGGAGAGATAGGAGCTGGCAATTAGCCAACAGCTGAGCAGCCAGCTCATAGAAGGAAAGGCTGAGTCCAGCCCTGACATCTCCACAAACCGCCTTCACTTACCAGGGTGTTCTTTGCAACATCTGAGGGTGCACTTAGTTAGTCTGCCACTAGGTGGCCCTGTCCTAAAATAGTGTGTAATAGCGAACTAATGTAAGTGGGTGTTAGTGATGTAAAGGGTGGAGTTAGTGCCAGGATGGGAGGAGCCTATTTGAGTCGGGGGGCATGAAAGCCAAACACCTCACAGCATGCAGATATAGCCAGCTAATGCAGAGGCCCGGGACAGGGTGAGATAGTCCTACACCCAGAGGAGCCAGCTGTAGTTGTCCTCTCTCACTAAACTTGGTCTTTGATAATGTTTTCTTTTTTTTCTTTTCAGTCCAGCTGGCACCACCACCTTTCCCCCTTCCCCTATGCCTAGTGACGGCGTTGGTGCTGGAAACAAGCGCTGTCAATAAGCGTTCATGGCCTACTCATCTGCTTGGGAGCAGAGTGGTCACACAGCAGTGGAGAGAGGAGGGTTGTGCTTTTGACCATGCAAGAATCCACATGACCCAAAACAAGGGTAGGCAACCTTGGAGAGGTGGAGATCTACCTGTACAACATGAAAAAGATCAAAGATCACCGGGGTATGGAGCCCTTTTTTTTTTTAAAGAATTTAACTAACGAGGCCTAACTAAATAGTAGGGAAAATTTAGAAAAATATAATAAAATAAATGTCACTGTAAAAATATAAACTTAGCCAACCTTAAAAGTGGACAGTATCAGTAAAGCAGAGGGCAGGGTCAGTAGGGTAGTGGATGGTTGGCAGGTGATGATGGGGTCAGTAGAGCAGAAGATGGCGTCAGTAGAGCAGAAGATGGTGTCAGTAGAGCAAAGGATGGGGTCAGTAGAGCAAAGGATGGGGTCAGTAGAGCAAAGGATGGGGTCAGTAGAGCAGAGGATGGTGTCAGTAGAGCATGGTGTCAGTAGAGCAGAGGATGGTGTCAGTAGAGCAGAGGATGGTGTCAGTAGAGCAGAGGATGGTGTCAGTAGAGCAGAGGATGGTGTCAGTAGAGCAGAAGATGGCGTCAGTAGAGCAGAAGATGGTGTCAGTAGAGCAAAGGATGGGGTCAGTAGAGCAGAGGATGGGGTCAGTAGAGCAGAGGATGGGGTCAGTATAGCAGAGGTTGGTGTCAGTGGAGCAGAGGATGGTGTCAGTAGAGCAGAGGATGGTGTCAGTAGAGCATGGTGTCAGTAGAGCAGAGGATGGTGTCAGTAGAGCAGAGGATGGTGTCAGTAGAGCAGAGGATGGGGTCAGTAGAGCAGAGGATGGTGTCAGTAGAGCAGAAGATGGCGTCAGTAGAGCAGAAGATGGTGTCAGTAGAGCAAAGGATGGGGTCAGTAGAGCAGAGGATGGGGTCAGTAGAGCAGAGGATGGTGTCAGTAGAGCAGAAGATGGCGTCAGTAGAGCAGAGGATGGGGTCAGTAGAGCAGAGGATGGGGTCAGTAGAGCAGAGGATGGTGTCAGTATAGCAGAGGATGTGGTCAGTAGAGCAGAGGATGGTGTCAGTAGAGCAGAAGATGGTGTCAGTAGAGCAGAGGATGGTGTCAGTAGAGCAGAGGATGGGGTCAGTAGAGCAGAGGATGGTGTCAGTAGAGCAGAAGATGGCGTCAGTAGAGCAGAAGATGGTGTCAGTAGAGCAAAGGATGGGGTCAGTAGAGCAGAGGATGGTGTCAGTAGAGCAGAGGATGGGGTCAGTAGAGCAGAGGATGGGGTCAGTAGAGCAGAGGATGGTGTCAGTAGAGCAAAGGATGGGGTCAGTAGAGCAAAGGATGGGGTCAGTAGAGCAAAGGATGGGGTCAGTAGAGCAAAGGATGGGGTCAGTAGAGCAGAAGATGGTGTCAGTAGAGCAAAGGATGGGGTCAGTAGAGCAAAGGATGGGGTCAGTAGAGCAAAGGATGGGGTCAGTAGAGCAGAGGATGGTGTCAGTAGAGCAGAGGATGGTGTCAGTAGAGCAGAGGATGGTGTCAGTAGAGCAGAAGATGGTGTCAGTAGAGCAAAGGATGGGGTCAGTAGAGCAAAGGATGGGGTCAGTAGAGCAAAGGATGGGGTCAGTAGAGCAGAGGATGGTGTCAGTAGAGCATGGTGTCAGTAGAGCAGAGGATGGTGTCAGTAGAGCAGAGGATGGTGTCAGTAGAGCAGAGGATGGTGTCAGTAGAGCAGAGGATGGTGTCAGTAGAGCAGAAGATGGCATCAGTAGAGCAGAAGATGGTGTCAGTAGAGCAAAGGATGGGGTCAGTAGAGCAGAGGATGGTGTCAGTAGAGCAGAGGATGGGGTCAGTATAGCAGAGGTTGGTGTCAGTAGAGCAGAGGATGGTGTCAGTAGAGCAGAGGATGGTGTCAGTAGAGCATGGTGTCAGTAGAGCAGAGGATGGTGTCAGTAGAGCAGAGGATGGTGTCAGTAGAGCAGAGGATGGGGTCAGTAGAGCAGAGGATGGTGTCAGTAGAGCAGAAGATGGCGTCAGTAGAGCAGAAGATGGTGTCAGTAGAGCAAAGGATGGGGTCAGTAGAGCAGAGGATGGGGTCAGTAGAGCAGAGGATGGTGTCAGTAGAGCAGAAGATGGCGTCAGTAGAGCAGAGGATGGGGTCAGTAGAGCAGAGGATGGGGTCAGTAGAGCAGAGGATGGTGTCAGTATAGCAGAGGATGGGGTCAGTAGAGCAGAGGATGGTGTCAGTAGAGCAGAAGATGGTGTCAGTAGAGCAGAGGATGGTGTCAGTAGAGCAGAGGATGGTGTCAGTAGAGCAGAGGATGGGGTCAGTAGAGCAGAGGATGGTGTCAGTAGAGCAGAAGATGGCGTCAGTAGAGCAGAAGATGGTGTCAGTAGAGCAGAGGATGGTGTCAGTATAGCAGAGGTTGGTGTCAGTAGAGCAGAGGATGGTGTCAGTAGAGCAGAGGATGGTGTCAGTAGAGCAGAGGATGGGGTCAGTAGAGCAGAGGATGGTGTCAGTAGAGCAGAAGATGGTGTCAGTAGAGCAAAGGATGGGGTCAGTAGAGCAGAGGATGGTGTCAGTAGAGCAGAGGATGGGGTCAGTAGAGCAGAGGATCGTGTCAGTATAGCAGAGGTTGGTGTCAGTAGAGCAGAGGATGGTGTCAGTAGAGCAAAGGATGGGGTCAGTAGAGCATGGTGTCAGTAGAGCAGAGGATGGTGTCAGTAGAGCAGAGGATGGGGTCAGTAGAGCAGAGGATGGTGTCAGTAGAGCATGGTGTCAGTAGAGCAGAGGATGGTGTCAGTAGAGCAAAGGATGGGGTCAGTAGAGCAGAGGATGGTGTCAGTAGAGCAGAGGATGGTGTCAGCAGAGCAGAGGATGGGGTCAGTAGAGCAGAGGATGGTGTCAGTATAGCAGAGGTTGGTGTCAGTAGAGCAGAGGATGGTGTCAGTATAGCAGAGGTTGGTGTCAGTAGAGCAGAGGATGGTGTCAGTAGAGCAGAGGATGGTGTCAGTAGAGCATGGTGTCAGTAGAGCAGAGGATGGTGTCAGTAGAGCAAAGGATGGGGTCAGTAGAGCATGGTGTCAGTAGAGCAGAGGATGGTGTCAGTAGAGCAGAGGATGGGGTCAGTAGAGCAGAGGATGGTGTCAGTAGAGCAGAGGATGGGGTCAGTAGAGCAGAGGATGGTGTCAGTAGAGCATGGTGTCAGTAGAGCAGAGGATGGTGTCAGTAGAGCAGAGGATGGGGTCAGTAGAGCAGAGGATGGTGTCAGTATAACAGAGATTGGTGTCAGTAGAGCACACAGAGGATTTGATCTCCTGTATTTTCCTTCTGCAGCCTCTGAATGCCGGCGGGAGGGAGAGGAGGAGAAGTCGGATTTCAGCTTCTGCAGCCCCTGAATGCCGGCGGGAGCGAGAGGATGAGAAGTCAGAATTCATCTTCTGCAGCCCCTGAATTCCGGCGGGAGGGAGAAGAGGAGAAGTCAGATTTTAGCTTCTGCAGCCCCTGAATTCCGGCAGGAGGGAGAGGAGGAGAAGTTGGAATTCATCTTCTGCAGCCCCTGAATGCAGGCGGGAGGGAGAGGAGGAGATGCCAGATTTCAGCTTCTGCAGCCCCTATATGCAGGTGTGAGGGAGAGGAGGAGATGCCAGATTTCAGCTTCTGCAGCTCCTGAATGCAGGTGGGAGGGAGAGGAGGAGATTCCAGATTTCAGCTTCTACAGCCCCTGAATTCCGGCAGGAGGGAGAGGAGGAGAAGTTGGAATTCATCTTCTGCAGCCCCTGAATGCAGGTGGGAGGGAGAGGACAGAGGCGGCTCTAGGCTTTGTGAGGCCTTAAGCAAAACTTGCACATGAGGCCCCACGGACTGGGACGCTCCGTGATGAGGCAGCTATTCCTCAGGCTGTGGGCAGTATCTGATTTGTCCGTCAGCTCCTAAGCCACAGAGTCCCAGTGGGGGTAGGCGGAGCCGTCGGCGTCAACTTCAGTGATTGAGAACAGGCAAATTAGGCGTCCGCGAGGCCCCAGTGAGTTCGAGGCCTTAGGCGACCGCCTAATTTGCCTAATTAGAGAGCCGCCTCTGGGAGAGGAGGAGATACCAGATTTCAGCTTCTGCAGCCCCTGAATCCCAGTGGGAGGGAGAGGAGGAGAAGTCGGAATTCATCTTCTGCAGCCCCTGAATGCCGGTAGGAGGGAGAGGAGGAGAAGCCGTATTTCAGCTGCAGCAGGAGGAAAATACAGGGGGATTGGTTCCAGTAAATGCCACCACCACTCCTGTCCAGGTCAAGGAAGGGAAGCGAATCAATCTACCCATCACCTACCCGCGATGGATGGGTAGATCGCAATCGACAGGTGGCCAACCCCTGACCTAAAAAAAACAGAACAAAGTGCTACCTGCAATGTGTCCCTGCGGGGAGAGGAGGAACTCATCTTTCTGATCTGCCCCTCAGATGCAGCTCCTCTAGTGATACAGCATATGAATTTCCTTCATAGCAACTGTTTAGAAATCCACAAACTTCATATCTGATCATCTCATCTGCATAGATTCATCAAACCCTTTCCTTTATATATGAAGGTGTTACCTAGACAGTCCTTGGCCCCATAGCAGTCACCGGGTGTGGCATGGCTGTAGTTACACCCTAGACGTCGATGTAACTAATGAACACACTAATGCCCCGTACACACGGTCGGATTTTCCGATGGAAAATGTCCGATCGGAGCGTGTTGTCGGAAATTCCGACCGTGTGTGGGCTCCATCGGACATTTTCCATCGGATTTTCCGACACACAAAGTTGGAGAGCAGGAGATAAAATTTTCTGACAACAAAATCCGTTGTCGGAAATTCCGATCGTGTGTACACAAATCCGACGGACAAAGTGCCACGCATGCTCAGAATAAATAAAGAGATGAAAGCTATTGGCCACTGCCCCGTTTATAGTCCCGACGTACATGTTTTACGTCACCGCGTTTAAAACGATCGGATTTTCCGACAACTTTGTGTGACCGTGTGTATGCAAGACAAGTTTGAGCCAACATCCGTCGGAAAAAATCCATGGATTTTGTTGTCGGAATGTCCGAACAAAGTCCGACCGTGTGTACGGGGCATAAAAGTTATTCTGATGTAAAAAAAAAATGTCAGAAAAAAAATTCCTCCAGTCTCCGCCTCTCTCAACACCTGACAAGATCATTGGGTGAACAAACGGCGGTCTAAGTTGTGTAAAAAAAAGAAAGGGACTTTTAGTGATCCCTGGGAGTGAATGGATAATATTTAATCCATGAGTCATTCCCAGATGGGAAAACACGTGATATTCTCTCTATAATAGGTGTATGACCTAACATCGTATTAAAGTGGACCTGTCAGTACTATACAAATTCCTGGCCTATAACATCATTTTTTTTCTAAGCAAAACTCCCCCTTTTATCCTTCGAGCTCCAGTCCAGCGACTTTGCCTAGACTAAGATGATGTCATCAGTGTTCACAAACTGTGAATGCAAAAACATAGAAATAAAGTTTTTTTTTCTGTGGATCCCTTCAGCCTTTTTGTTGCCAGAGCCGCCTTTGCATTTTTTTTTTTTTTTGCACACATGCTTAAAAAAATCATTTTTTAACTTTACCAAGTAACCATGTAACTATTTTAGGACTGAAGATTACATAAAACCCCCAAGACCTGATGTATTTTCTGAAAGCAGACACCCTAGCCACTTAAGGACCGAGCCTCTTTCTGAGATTTGTTGTTTGCAAGTTAAAAACCTTTTTTTTTTTTGCTAGAAAATTACTTAGAACCCACAAACATTATACGTTTTTTTTCTAACACCCTAGAGAATAAAATGGCGGTCGTAAAATGGCAATACTTTCTGTCACACCGTATTTGCGCTCTTACAAGCTCACTTTTTTGGGGATATTATTTGGGGTTATGAATTAAAAAAAAAATTAAAAAAAAAATTAAAATTCATAAAAATGAATTATTATGAATTAAAAAAGAAGACAACAGTAAAGTTAGCTCAATTTTTTTATACTGTGAAAGATAATGTTACGCCGAGTAAATTGACACCCAACATGTCACGCTTCAAAATTGCGCCCGCTCGTGGAATGGCGACAAACTTTTACCCTTAAAAATCTCCATAGCGACGATTAAAAAATTGTGCAGGTTGCATGTTTTGAGTTACAGAGGAGGTCTAGGGCTAGAGTTATTGCTCTCACTCTAACGATCGCGGCGATACCTCACATGTGTGGTTTGAACACCGTTTTCATATGCGGGCGCTGCTCACGTGTGCGTTCGCTTCTGCACGCGAGCTCGGCTTTTCTAGTCTATTTTTTTTTTCTATTTTATTCCTTTATTTTCTATTCTATTTTATACCAATTGGAAAACTATTCAAATTTGAAAATGTTTCTAATTTGAAAATGATTCGAATTAGAAAAGTATTTGAATTAGAAAACAATTCGAATTCGAAAAACGATTCGAAAACTATTCGAATTTGAATTTCGGCCAAATTTTTTTTTCGTTATTTCGGATTCGTTTAAATTCGGTACTATTATAATTCGGAAATTCGGGTGAATCCGAGTTTCCGAAATACGAAAATTCGTCCGAATTTTAATTCGGAACGAAAGGAACCGCACATGTCTAGTGGGGATATCTGAATGATGGGTGCAGCTACAGGCATTCAGATGTTCTTTTAGAGCCGGCGATTCCCTACACCATAAGAACAATCATAGCGGCTGTTCAGCCACTTGATCGTTTTTACAGGCAGCGGGAGGGGATGTCCCCCCTCCCCTCCCACCGCCCTCTGGTGCTTCTCCCGGCTCACCCGTACGATCGGCGAGAGGGAGGAGGACTCGGTCCATGCCGGAAGTTGACCATAGAGAAGAAGGGGGTCAGATGGCTATCTCTATGATTATACGGATTCCGGGCGCGATGTTGTGACGTCACGCTCGGCCTCTGCATTTGAAAAAATGGCGCCGCCTCGGCTGGGAAGCCAAGATCCTTTTTTTTTTTTTTTTTTTCAGGCTTCCCAGCCTAGAGGTGAGATGTGGGGACTTATAGATGTCACTGTAAAAGAGGACCTGTCATGCACTATTCTTATTACAAGGGATGTTTACATTCTTTGTAATAGGTATAAAAGTGATAAAAAAAAAAAGGAAAAAGAAAGTGTCAAAATAGAAAAATAAAGGTAAAATAAACAATAATAAAAAACAAATGAAAGTGCCCCTGTCACCGCGTGTTTGCGTGCAGAAGTAAACGCATACGTAGGTTGCGCCCACATATGTAAACGACGTTCAAACCACACATGTGAGGTATCGCCGCGAGCGTCAGAGCGAGAGCAGCAATTCTAGCACTAGACCTCCTCTGTAACTCTAAACATGTAAACCTGTAAAAAAATGTAAAGAGTCGCCTATGGGGATTTTTTAAGTTCCGAAGTTTGACGCCATTCCAAGAGCGGGCGCAATTTCAAAGCGTGACATGTTAGGTACCTATTTACTTAACATCATCTTTCACATTTTGTAAAAAAATTGGGCTAATATTACTGTTTTTTTTTTTATGTATGAAACGCGTACAATACAAAAAAAAAAACACGTTTCAAAATTTACTGCGCAAATACAGTGCGAGATAAAAAGTTGCAACGGCCACCATTTTACTCTCTAAGGTCTCTGCTAAAAAAAAAAAAAGGTATATATAATGTTTGGGGGTTCTGAGTAACTTTCTAGCAAAAATGATTTTTACACGTAGGATAATGTAAGGTAATAATTTTATTTGAATATATTTTTTTTTTTTCAATATTTTTATTGGGTTTTTTTTTTCAAAAAGAAAAGTACAAAAAGGATAAATAAACATTGGTACCTTCTGTTATATATTAGGACATATAACGGCACAATTTTGTAACTTTGACTCGTGTTAGTGAAACCATACAAATCATCACAACTACTTTGTGTATCCAGGTGGATTATACCACATTTTGTTCAGGGCAAATTGGGCTTTCATTTGGTGGTAAATGTTAATGGATATCTCCTGATTTATTTAAATTGTTTTTATTATAAAAAAAAAAACTGGCCCAAAATAGTAAAAAAAAAAAAACTTTTTTTTTATTTTTTTTTTTTAATTTAACTGTATATTTCTTGCTACTACCATAACCTACCACCAAAGAGCAACCCAAAATAAATTCTTCTGCTCCCAGCGATCGCAGTGATACCACATATGTGTATGATAGTTGTTGTATGTACCCCGTAATACGGCCCAGAGACAACAGTGCGCATTTTGCTTTTTTTTATAACACACCGGCACTAACTGAAGAAAAAAAAATCCTGTAAAAAAAAAAATACTGACCCAAACACTAACCCTGGCACTGACGTAGATCAACCCTTGATCTAGGTTTTTTTTTTATTAATATTATTATTATTTCTTTTTTCCTACACACACTTTTTTTGTCTCTTTCTGCAAGGACAGAGAAAGATACAATGTATCTCTCTCGTCCAATCACAGAGACAGGAAACATAGGGGGCGGGCTTCACAGTGATTGATCACTGTGACAGCCAATCAGAGGCTATCACAACAATCAGGTGACCTGGAATCAGGAGTTCTGGGTCCCAATCGTTAGAACGGGGGGGGGGGGGGCCCCGGGACTCCCGGGTCTCTGTGCTGGGAGCGTGCCATGTGGCGCACTCCCAGCACAAAGGGAGGTTTGCAAATATGCGCCCCCATGGAAAAAAGCCCAGTCCAGGGGGGGGGGGGTGAGGTCGGCGCCAAGGGGTACATTTTTTTTTCCTTACTTAAAGGAGAAGTACAGCCAAAAACTCATTTGGCTGTACTTCTCCAGGATGCAGATTGTTCTGAGAAAGATCGCGACCATATGGTCGTAATCCGCTCAGATCCCTGGACCGGCACCCGGCTCAGCCTCTCAGCCAGCCACTGAGAGCCTAAAACCGGCTGCTCCCACCCCCTCCACAGCCCAGCGCTCCAGTGAGTGAGGAGGGGGGCAGAGCAGAGAGCTGTGACTGATAGTTACCCGCTCTCTGCTCAGGGAGCAGGGAGAACTGAGCGATCGGTGGTGTTTGATTGCTCGGTTCTCAGCCTTAGAGCAATCTAATCCCTTTTTTAGCTTTTTTTTTTTTTTTATCACATAGGGGACAAAAAGTCCCCTATGTGATGGTTTTCTGGTGACAGGTTCTCTTCAATGAGACATCCGGTTCTAAAAGACTCCCAACGTCTCCCCTGTGCTCCACTGAATGTAATGCAATGCGAATCGCTCAGCAATACATCCTGTCCCGGCCGGGAAAACCGAGAGGCTGACCCGGAAGTGATGTCATACGCTTCGCTTTCTGGGTCCCGGTGTTTCATCAGATCAGGTGACCCGTCAGAATGTGTAGCGGAAGTGACGTTCCGCCGCTGCCATCTTGCTACACCCCGCACTCCTCCACAGTAAGGATACAGTGAGAAGTAGGAAAGCGGACATCTTGTTACACCCACCGGAGTTTTGCATTTTACACTTATATTGAACAGCAAAGCGAGTTTATAGTGTGAAATACAGGACTTAGAACTCCATCTGAATGTTTAGATGTTTAATTTTAAAAGTAGGGACTTCTGTCAGATTAGCAAAACTATGAGATGAGCAGGCTTGCCGCTGCTTTTAAAATTCAACATCTAACCAGTCAGATGGAATTCTAACTACATATTTCACTATATAAACTCACTGTACTGTTAAAAATAAGTGTAAAATGCAAAACTCCGGTGGGTGTAAAAAAGATGTCCGCTTTCCCCCTTCTCAGTGTATCCTTACTATGGAGGAGTGCTGGGTGTAGCAAGATGGCGGAGATGGAACGTCACTTCCGTTACACATTCTGACGGGTTGCCGAATCTGACGAAACACCGGCCGGGGACACAGAGAGGCTGACCCGGAAGTGATGTCATATGCTTCGCTTTCTGGGTCGGCAACAAGTAGGGGAGGAGAGTTGACGTGTGCCCGCTCTTCTTCCTCTCCCCTACCCGGCGGCACCCGCTATGCCGGTCCCAGGCCTGACAATGATTGGGACCGTGGAAGAAAGCTCTATTTGTGGGGGGAAAAAGGACATCAATTTTGTTTGGGTGCAACGTCGCACGACCACGCAATTGTCAGTAAAAGTGTTGTATCGCAAAAAAAAAAAGCCTGGTCATTAAGAAGGAAAGTCTTCCAGGGGCTGAAGTGGTTAAAAAATAAAATGTAATTATTATTATTATTATTAATATTAAAAATAACAAAATAATAATAAATAAACACCCAAACAAAAAATTACTATTAATAATATCATAATAATAATAATAACTCTAACCCCTTACCCTAACGAAAAAAAAAAAAAACAATAATAAATGAAAATAATAATAATGAAAAAAGAAATAAAAGCTGATATATCTAGCAACAAATGATGCAACAAATGCTAGTTTTCTGTATTGTAAGATAAAAAAAACCCGCCAAAGCTCAAAAACGCTGTATAAAAACGTGCAATTTGCCGCATAAAAACGCACAGAGACGCTCCCCTGCGATTGGCTCCCTGACGTCTCTCTGTATACAGGATGGAGACGTTCCCGGTTATCATCATCTCCAAACATGCAGCTGTTCATCAGTGATAACATCGTGCCCTACAATGTGTTCACAGCATCTCATACTCACTCCAGGCAGACGTCCACTTGGAGTATGTCTGGGTGGGAGAAGAAGGAGAATTCCCCTGGGGGGGGGGGGGGGTCAGCCAAGCCCCAGGATTAGATAGAGTAGGGGACGGGTTTGACTCTCTGTCAGGTTGTGATTGCTTTGTGTGTCCCCATTAGGGAGATTTCTTCTCACAGAACAGGAAGTGGTGGGGAATCCCCCCAGTGGGGACACAGCCAGCTCTAGTAGGACCAGGAAAGGGTTAGTGTTCTCCAGGCAGAGGATTTGTAGAGTAGAGGCAGCATGCGCCCAGTGAGCGGAGCCAGACTCCCCTCCCAACAATCCTTCCACCCGCCACACATCAAATCCAGGGAAAATGTCAGAAATTGTCATGAAGACGGGCAGTGCAGGTCTCGGAAGCCCGTCTTGGCAGGAACATTGTGTCCTTTCTATTCCTGGGATCTTCCCACCGGCTGACCTCACCGAGGAAGAATGGGATGAAAAGGGGCTGCCATGTAAACCGATTTAAAGCCGAATCCCACCCACAAATTCTTTCATTAAGGCTCTGTTCACATCTCGCGGGCGGAATCGGCGCGATTCTGGCCGCGATCCCGATTTGTAGCAATTCATGGAACGCCCATGCGATCCCCGTCATTTCCATTGGCACCCGGCGCGATTTTGCCGCGATTGTCGCCCCCCCCACCAATCGCGGTAAAATCGCACAAACAGAATCACAGGATGCCTGTCGCCCAAAAGAAGTACCTCTTTTGGGAGCGTCAGGGACCCCGCAATTCTGTTTGCGCGATTTTACCGCGATTCATTGGGGGCGATATCACGCCAGGTGCCATTGGAAATGACGGGGATCGCACGGGCGTCCTGTGATTTGCTATGATTTGGGATCGCGGACAGAATCGCGCCGGTTCCACCCCTAAGTTTGGATACGCCAGGATGTCTTAAATATGTTCCTCAATAGTCACAAAGTATAGGAATCCACTTTGTATGCATGAAATGTCTTTCCAAACCCGGATATGACCTTGTAAAAGTAGCAGTGACATCATCACTGGGCTGTACAGAGCCTGTGCAGAGATCAGAGCTGTGGGAGGGGACCAGCAGGCTCCACCCACTACAGAAAACTAGAGGAGGGGGCGGAGTCAAGACCAGTCACTCTGCACAAGGAGGGAGAACAGCAGTGAGCGGTCTTTATTACAGGAAGTCTCACACTGGATGACTGCACAGATCTGGGAGAAATACACAAAGCTCACCGAGATTCAAGAATACACACGATGAATGGAATTTGGACAATATTTGCTGTCTCTGGGGTTCAGCTTTATGTTTTTACTGTTGCTGTGTGTCCCCCGCTCTCTCACCATTGTCACTGAGTGGGACAGGGAATCAAAATTGTCCCCAGAACAGGAACAGAAATCAATCTTGCAGTGGGGATACTGTCACTTAAACTGTCACTTTATCATAGCTCCCAACTGTCCCTGCTTTCTAGGCACTGTTCCTAATTTGGAGGCACTGTCCTGGATTTGGAGGCACTGTCCCGGATTTTGAGGCACTGTCCTGGATTTTGAGTGACTATCCCTGATTTGGAGGGACTGTCCCGGATTTGGAGGGACTGTCCCGGATTTGGAGGGACTGTCCCGGATTTGGAGGCACTGTCCCTGATTTCGAGGGACTTTCCTTGATTTGGAACAAAGTCCCTCTGTCCCCCGTTCCTCCTCATCATGCATCATTTATCTTTCAAAAAGTGTTTTCCAGCGTTAAACCTTTCATCCCATTTCTAAATTCCAAAACCAGTATAAAGAAATAGTAGAGGTAGAAAAAAAGGAAGCAAAAAAAAGAAAAAAAGGTTAATGGGGGTTTTATCCCTTCCCAATCCAAAACTGAAATTTGTGACTTGAGCTAAAGACAAATCTTGTTTTTTTTTCCATTTTGGGAGGGGTCTGGGGAGATCTATTGTTGGGAAGGGTTGCTGGGAGGAAGCTATTGTTGCTAGGGAGACGTATTGTTGCTGAGGGCGTCTGTTGGTGTTGGGGGGATCTATTGTTGCTGAGGGGGTCTATTGTTGGGGGAGATCTATTGTTGCTTAATGGGTCTATTGTTGCTGGGGGGGTCTATTTGTTATTGGAGGTCTATTGTTGCTGGGGGGGGTCTATTGTTGTTTGGAAGGGTCCATTGTTACTGGGGGGATCTAATGTTGGTGGGGAGATCTATTGTTGCTGGGCTATCTATTATTGCTAAAGGGGTATATTACTGCTGAGAGTGGGTCTATTGTTGCTGAGGGGGATCTCTATTGTTGCTGAGGGGGATCTCTATTGTTGCTGAGGGGGGTCTATTGTTGTTGGGAAGGGTCCATTATTGCTGAATGAGTCTATTGTTGCTGAGAGGGTCTATTGTTGGGGGAGATCTATTGTTGCTTAACGGGGGGTCTATTGTTGTTTGGAAGGGTCCATTGTTACTGGGGGGATCTATTTGTTATTGAGGATCTATTGTTGCTGAGGGGGGTCTATTATTGTTTGGAAGGGTCTATTGTTGCTGGGTGGGATCTAATGTTGGTGGGGAGATCTATTGTTGCTGGGCTATTATTGCTAAAGGGGTATATTGTTGCTGAGAGTGGGTCTATTGTTGCTGAGGGGGATCTCTATTGTTGCTGAGGGGGTCTCTATTGTTGCTGAGGGGGGTCCATTGTTGTTGGGAAGGGTCCATTATTGCTGAATGAGTCTATTGTTGCTGAGAGGGCCTATTGTTGGGGGAGATCTATTGTTGCTTAACGGGGGGTCTATTGTTGTTTGGTAGGGTCCATTGTTGGTGGGGAGATCTATTGTTGCTGAGGGGGGTCTATTGTTGCTGAGCTATCTATTATTGCTAAAGGGGTATATTGTTGCTGACAGGGGGTCTATTGTTGCTGGGGGGTCTCTACTGTTGGTGAGGGGGGGCTCTATTGTTGCTAAGGGGGGTCTATTGTTGTTGGGAAGGGTCCATTATTGCTGAATGGGTCTATTGTTGCTGAGAGGGTCTATTGTTGGGGAGGAGATCTATTGTTGCTGAATGGGTCTATTGTTGATGGGGGATCTATTGTTGCTGAGGGGGGGTTTCTATTGATGTTTGGAAGGGCCCATTGTTGCTGGGTGGGATCTAATTTTGGTCGGGAAATCTATTGCTTCTGAGGGAGTCTCCTGTTGCTGAATGGGTCTATTGTTGGGGAGGGTCTATTCTTGCTGGGGGATCTATTGTTGCTGAGGGGGGCTATTGTTGTTGGGAAGGGTCCATTGTTGCTGGGTGGGATCTAATGTTGCTGGGTGGGATCTAATGTTGTTGGGAAGGGTCTACTGTTGCTGAGGGGTCTGTTGTTTCTAGGAGGGTCTATGGTTGCTGGAGGGTCTATTGTTTTGCTGGGGGGAGGGGGTCTGTAACCCCTGTGAGGGTTTTTTTTCTTCCCCATCTGTGTCCCATTGGGGAGATTTCCCTTCACTTCCTGTCCCACAGCCACAACAGGAAGTGGTTGTCGCTAGATTTAGTGTCTCCATTGGAAGATTTCCCCTCTGTTCCTGTTCTGGTGACAACCCATAATTTGGGATTTTCGTTCGTTCTCGGTGATGAAGGTAATCAGGAATGTGGAGACCAGTCAGGGTGACCCCCTGTAAGCAGAAGGTGAACATACAGACTCCATGCAGATAATGCGGTTGAAGGGAATTGAACCCAAGACTCCGGCGCTACAGGACAGAAGTTGCAAATACCACCAACCATGTAGAGCGGGTGATCTCCTCCTCCGGATTGGCTGATTCTGGGATGTTTGTGACATCAATGAAGAATATTTGTCCAATCAGCCGGACTCGACTCTGCCAGAATAAACATGGCGCTGGTCAGAGCACAGATGGGAACCACATGGAGGGGGTGATGGCAGATAAGATCTAGACAGCAGAATGCAGAGCAGCAGGAGGACAGCCGGCCACACACAGAGCAATCTGATTAGATGATCTCTTTACAATCTCCTTAAGGCTCCATTCACATTCCCGCTTGCGATTTTGTGTGTGTGATTTTCCCATGATTCTGTGCGTCACACACAGAGGGCAGACCACTCCCCTCAATGGGCTCCCCAATGCACATTTGTTGCTGGCTACTGAGAGATCTATTGTTTCTGGTGGGGGGTCTATTGTTGGTGGCTACTGGGAGATCTATTGTTTCTGGTGGGGGGTCTATTGTTGCTGGCTACTGGGAGATCTATTGTTTCTGGTGGGGGTCTATTGTTGCTGACTACTGGGGGATCTATTGTTTCTGGTGGGGGTCTATTGTTGCTGGCTACTGGGGGATCTATCGTTTCCTGTGGGGGGTATATTGTTGCTGGCTACTGGGAGATCTATTGTTTCTGGTGGGGGTCTATTGTTGCTGACTACTGGGAGATCTATTGTTTCTGGTGGGGGTCTATTGTTGCTGGCTACTGGGAGATCTATTGTTTCTGGTGGCGGTCTATTGTTGCTGGGGAGGGTCTGTTGGTACTAGGGTGGATCTATTGTTGTTGAGGAGGAGCTATTGTTTCTGGTGGGGTCTATTGTTGCTGAGGAGGGGCTATTGTTGCTGGCTACTGGGAAACCATTTTTTTCTGGTGGGGGTCTACTGTTGCTGGCTACTGGGAGAACTATTGTTTCTGGTGGGGGTTATACTGTTGCTGGCTACTGGGAGATCTATTGTTTCTGGTGGGGGTCTATTGTTGCTGGCTACTGGGAGATCTATTGTTTCTGGTGGGGGTCTATTGTTGCTGACTACTGGGGGATCTGTTGTTTCTGGTGCGGGGGTCTATTGTTGCTGGCTACTGGGAGATCTATTGTTTCTGGTGGGGGGTCTATTGTTGCTGACTACTGGGGGATCTATTGTTTCTGGTGCGGGGGTCTATTGTTTCTGGCTACTGGGAGATCTATTGTTTCTGGTGGGGGTCTATTGTTGCTGGCTACTGGGGGATCTATCGTTTCCTGTGGGGGGTATATTGTTGCTGGCTACTGGGAGATCTATTGTTTCTGGTGGGGGTCTATTGTTGCTGACTACTGGGGGATCTATTGTTTCTGGTGGCGGTCTATTGTTGCTGGGGAGGGTCTGTTGGTACTAGGGTGGATCTATTGTTGTTGAGGAGGAGCTATTGTTTCTGGTGGGGTCTATTGTTGCTGAGGAGGGGCTATTGTTGCTGGCTACTGGGAAACCATTTTTTTCTGGTGAGGGGTCTACTGTTGCTGGCTACTGGGAGAACTATTGTTTTTGGTGGGGGTTATACTGTTGCTGGCTACTGGGAGATCTATTGTTTCCTGTGGGGGTCTATTGTTGCTGGCTACTGGGCGATCTATTGTTTCTGGTGGGGGGTCTATTGTTGCTGGGGTATTTTGTTGTGGGAGGCTAGGGGATCTATTGTTGTTGGAGAGATCTATAGTTGCTGGGGAGGGTCTGTCAGTACTGGGTTGGATATATTGTTGTTCAGGAGGGTCTATTGTTGCTGGGGGTCTATTGTCATGGTGTGAAGGGTCCATCACATATGTGGCCAGAGTGCGGTAAAAGTAGACAGTTGAGCCCTGGTTTTACCAACCCCCGGTGACCCCTCTTAACCCAACACAATGGCTGCAGCAAAAGTTATGAAATCTGATCACTGGGAGGGAAAAGACTAAGGAAATGCTTCCTCCTGCCTGCAACAAACCGATGACATCATCTCAGCCTAGGCAAAGTCACTGGGGGAGAGGAGACTAAGGAAATGCTTCCTCCTGCCTGCAGCAAACCGATGACATCATCTCAGCCTAGGCAAAGTCACTGCCTGGTGCCTTAGGCCCCTTTCACACTGGGGCGGTGGGGGCGTCGGCAGTACAACAGCGCTATTTTTAGCGCTGCTGTACCGTCGTTCTTGCAGTGGTATTCGGCCGCTAGCGGTGCGGTTTTAACCCCCCGCTGGCGGCCGAAAAAGGGTTAAAATCCCTCGTACAGCGCGGCTATAGCCGCGGTATTACCGCGGTATAGCTGCGCTGTCCCATTGATTTCAATGGGCAGGAGTGGTGAAGGAGCGGTGAATACACCGCTCCTTCACCGCTCCAAAAAAGCGGTTTGCAAGACTTTTTTCACCGCCCTGCCAGCGCACCGCTTCAGTGTGAAAGCCCTCAGGCTTTCACACTGAACAAACAGCGGAGGCTGTTTAGGGGCGGTTTGCAGGCGGTATTTTTAGTGCAAAAACGCCTGCAAACCGCCTCAGTGTGAAAGGGGTCTTAAGGATGACTTTTAAATGATGAAAGGTGGGACTATATTGGTGACAGACTTTGCTGGGATCAGATGATCAGGTTGTCACCCTCCATAGACACAGTACGGGGCCTACAAACCTCACACAGACTTTGGCTGATAGAAGGATTGGAGATTGTTAGTTATTCCGGGAGGTGTCTCCATGGGACGTGGACACTCAGTGCCCCTCGGGGACCCTCCCTGTGTGCAGGAACCCACACTGCATATCTCACATATCATCATGTAAATATTTGGATTCTCCCAGATGTTAAATCTTGTATTGGAAACATCCACTTCAGACCTTCTAAACATGTGAGGGGCGTCAGAGGATGTCCACCAAGCTGGGAGCCTCAGTAATTTCTTGCACTGACTCAGTAGGTCTAAACATTGACTCAGTAGGTCCACACATTGACTCAGGAGGTCCACACATTGACTCAGTAGGTCCACACACTGTCTCAGTAGGTCCACACATTGACTCAGTAGGCCCACACACTGTCTCAGTAGGTCCACACATTGACTCAGTAGGCCCACACACTGTCTCAGGAGGTCCACACACTGACTCAGTAGGTCCACACATTGACTCAGTTGGTCCACACACTGTCTCAGGAGCTCCACACATTGACTCAGTAGGTCCACACACTGACTCAGTAGGCCCACACACTGACTCAGTAGGTCCACACATTGACTCAGTAGGTCCACACACTGTCTCAGTAGGTCCACACATTGACTCGGTAGGCCCACACACTGTCTCAGGAGGTCCACACACTGACTCAGTAGGCCCATACATTGACTCAGTAGGTCCACACACTGTCTCAGTAGGTCCACACATTGACTCAGTAGGCCCATACATTGACTCAGTAGGTCCACACACTGACTCAGTAGGCCCACACACTGACTCAGTAGGTCCACACATTGACTCAGTAGGCCCACACACTGTCTCAGGAGGTCCACACACTGACTCAGTAGGTCCACACATTGACTCAGTAGGACCACATAATGACTCAGTAGGCCCACAAACTGTCTCAGGAGGTCCACACATTGACTCAGTAGGCCCACACACTGACTCAGTAGGTCCACACACTGACTCAGTAGGTCCACATACTGACTCAGTAGGCCCACACACAGTCTCAGGAGGTCCACACATTGACTCAGTAGCTCCACACATTGACTCAGTAGGTCCACACACTGACTCAGGAGGTCCACAAACTGACTCAGTAGGTCCACACTGACTCAGGAGGTCCACACATTGACTCAGTAGGTCCACACACACTGACTCAGGAGGTCCACACACACCGACTCATCAGGTCCACACACTGACTCAGGAGGTCCACAAACTGACTCAGTAGGTCCACACACTGACTCAGTAAGTTCACACACTGACTTCTACAGATGGGGATTTAGCCTGGAAGTGCATTTGGTTAAAGTGAACCTGTCATTACATAGGCCAGCAATTCTTTGTAAAGTCGGCACTGTAAGCTGCAGGTACAGGCTATGTAGGGTCAGTCTGGGCAGTCAGACACAGGGTCCTCCTCTTCCAACTAGCAGGAGATATCAGTGTCCACTTTCCAAAACATGAAGGGTGACACCAAGATAACTTTACTGTCTTTTTTCCAGGAACTTATAGGGCAGTTACATCTACTTGGAAAGGACTCATGTTACACCAAAGCCACGTTCATATACACTCACCGGCCACTTTATTAGGTACACCTTGCTAGTAACGGGTTGGACCCCCTTTTGCCTTCATTCTTCCTGGCATAGATACAACAAGGTGTTGGAAACGTTCCTCAGAGATTTTGGTCCATAGTGACATGATAGCATCACGCAGTTGCTGCAGATTTGTCGGCGGCAGATCCATGATGTGAATCTCCCGTTCCACCACATCCCAAAGGTGTTCTATTGGATTGAGATTTGGTGAGTGTGGAGGACATTGGCGTGCCGTGACCTCATTGTCCAGTGGTGAGATGATTGGAGCTTTGTGACATGGTGCATTATCCTGCTGGAAGGAGCCATCAGAAGATGGGGGACACTGTAGTCATAAAGGGATGGATATGGTCAGCAACAATACTCAGGTAGGCCGTGGTGTCTAAATGAAGCTCAATTGGTACTAAGGGGCCCTAAGTGTGCCAAGAAAATATCCCCCCACACCATTACATCACCACCACCAGCCTGAACCGGTGATACAGGTGTACCTAATAAAGTGGCCGGGGAGTGTATGTGAATATAGGGCTACCACGGGGCACAAGGTATGGAGGTGGCAATCACCAGGTTCTTGCCTACTCAAGACACTGTCTATGTATTTCTGGTATTGCACTGCCTTTCACGTTGTAAACCTTCTTAGATCTTTGAAAGATTCTGTATCTACAATTGGCCTTATTTCATATTTATTCGGGAAGCACGTGTATTCTCTCTTCATAAGATAAACCTGAGGGAGGTCCTCTTCAGCTGGGTCACCAAGACAGCTACCTCAATGCCGTTACCTTGAAAGACTTCCAGATTCTGTCACACAACATCCATGGACCCGTCACTGCCGAAATCAAACTTCAGCCAGAACTTGTTATCTTCCAATTCTATTGTTACCGGTAACTTTACTTCTTCAGCTCAGATTTCCCCGATTGTCCCCGTGTCTGATCTGTGGTCTGGAGCCACCCGGTGACCCGCTGCCAACCCTGGCCTGAAGTCTGTCTAACCAGCCCGAAGGAAGAGTCTACTGTCTGCACTATATGACCTAGATAATCAACGTGTCACCTGTGAAGGTTCTCAGCACACAGCCGAATTTCCAGTTTAAAGAAGCTAATATAAATACACTAGAGTGCCAAAAGTATTGGGGCGCCTGCCTTTACACCCACATGAACTTTAATGGCATCCCAGTTTTAGTCCGTAAGGTTCAATATTGAGTTGGCCCACCCTTTGCAGCTATAACAGCTTCAACTCTTCTGGGAAGGCTGTCCACAAGGTTTAGGAGTGTGTCTATGGGAATGTTTGACCATTCTTCCAGAAGAGCATTTGTGAGGTCAGGAACTGATGTTGGACGAGAAGGCCTGGGTCGCAGTCTCCGCTCTAATTCCTTCCAAAGGTGCTCTATCGGGTTGAAGTCAGTCAAGTTCCTCCACCCCAAACTCTCTCATCCATGTCTTTATGGACCTTGCTTTGTGCACTGGTGGGCAGTCATGTTGGAACGGGAAGGGCCCATCCCCAAACTGTTCCCACAAAGTTGGGAGCATGAAATTGTCCGAAATGTCTTGGTATTCTGACGCCTTAAGAGTTCCTTTCACTGAAACTAAGGGCCAAGCCCAACCCCTGAAAAACAAACCCATACCCCCCCCCTCCACCAAATGATTTGCACCAGGGCACATAGCAAGGTCCATAAAGACATGGATGAGCGAGTTTGGGGTGGAGGAACTTGACTGGCCTGCACAGAGTCCTGACCTCAACCCGATAGAGCGGAGACTGCGAGCCAGGCCTTCTCGTCCAACATCAGTGCCTGACCTCACAAAATGCGCTTCTGGCAGAATGGTGAAACATTCCCATAGACACACTCCTAAACCTTGTGGACAGCCTTCCCAGAAGAGTTGAAGCTGTTATAGCTGCAAAGGGTGGGCCAACTCAATATTGAACCCTACGGACTAAGAATGGGATGCCATTAAAGTTCATGTGTGTGTAAAGGCAGGTGTCCCAATACTTTTGGCAATATAGTGTATATTCCAGGTGCATAAAAACAGAAGGTGGTATGGATACATTTAGCAAGAGCCACGTGCATTATTATTTTTTTTGCTGTTGTTGTAGGATTACATTGGTGTATGCTGACATCTACTGGTGGATTTAGGGCCATTACAACTTGTTTACTTGTGTGATTTGGTGTATCCCTCTGTTCTCCCCACCTGTTTAGTGCTAGTTAGTTCAGTCCTGTGTAGACCCTCCCTGTTTCTTTCACGTTCCTTCAGGTCAGTGTTAGGTCTTTGCAGGGACAGGGCTTGGAGTCAGGCAGGAACAATATCCTCTGTGGTACACTTATCTCAGGTGAAATTGTAAAGGGTTCAACCTTTGTCTTTTTTTGAAGAGTTAAGCTGCCTGTGGATGGTGCCAAGTCAGCAGGTGACCATACTGTCTGGACAAACTGGGTCTAAGGAGGCATGTGTATACCTCCTTTAGTGAGTCTTCTGACCCCCCTTCCCCAGAACAAAAGACTCACTAAAGTTCTAAGAAAATGAATTCATCTCTACTATGTCTAGGACTATGCCCCCCACCCCCCCGCCCCGGTCCCTAACGCCTCCAATCATGTATTCTATTAGTAGTTTTGATATTTTGCTTAGGTGTGAATATCTTTTTTTTTTTTTTAACTGGTCAATCAAACTAACCATTTTAACATGACAAAGGTTATTGTTTTTTTTTTTGTATTTTTTAAATCCAAAAGAACTTTCAGTTTAACTTATCTAAATACATTCCAGGTACACCACAAAAGACGTGTTAAGTCTTACAGTTGATTTTCTTAGAGATCGACCACCACCTGAGTGGAAAAGCCTGTCCCCTGCCAGCATGCTGCAGAGAAGAACCCTTGCTCTCTGTATGGAAGCAGCGGTCTCTCTGTAGAGGTCTGACACACTTCCCTGCTAAGTCAGACCTAGAGCTCCCCCCCCAATCAGTAGGGAGTAGGGGCTTTGCTGGAGAGCCATTGGTTCTGACTCAGCATGGGGCATGTCGGACCTCTGCAGAGGGTCCACTGCTTACCCACAGAGAGCGAGGATTCTTCTCTGCAGCGTGCTGGTGGGGGGACATCAACAGAAAAGCCGAAAGGCAACGTTACCCTCAAAATGGGACAATCACAGCTTAAGATAAGATTGCAACATGCGTGGTACAGTATACACCGCGGTCCGGGAACTGACCTTCTTGCTTCTTCCTCCCACAGTTCAGTCCGAACAGAGGCATTCCCAAACCGGACTCCGGCTACAATCCCATGGAAAGTCTGCAGAGAGAGAGGACATTGTGTTATAGAATGTACTGTCATGTACACATCTCATATACACAGCCCAGGCCATTTCCGTGACCCCCCCGCCCCAGGATTACTGCACAGGTTTTTACAGCCGGTGTCAGTGGAAAAAGTCCTATCAGTGTCAGTGTGTAAACTGCATGACATAGAACAGAAACACCAAGCTGTGTTTACAGAACGCTTATCGGGGTCATCTCCTCCCTGGCCTGAAAACATCGAGATTTCTTACATAATGTGTGCGCTCGCTGCTTTACTGACCGCGTGGGAAAAGACACGTGGAAAGGGAATCTACGATCGTTTTGGGTCGATTTTATTTTACATTCATTTTAAAAAGTTTCTAGTTTTTTCAAATGAGGTCTGGTAGTTATTTATTTATTTTACGACAGAGAACAGCAGAAGCCGATTCCCTTCGGACTCTCTCTCTTCCTTTCTCTCTGACCGTGTAGGAAAACACTCATATAAAGGGAATCCATGATCGTTTTGGGTCGATTTTATTTTACATTCATTTTAAAAGTTTCTAGTTTTTTCAACTGAGGTCTGGTAGTCATTTATTTATTTTACAAACAGAGAACAGCAGAAGCCGATTCCCTTCGGACCCTCTCTTCCTTTCTCTCTCATTGAAATGTAGTTGGGAGCCACTTGTCTGCAGCAGGCAGGGGGGTGAAACTATTCACCGCTCTGAATCTGATTGAAACCTGGTAGGAGTTACCTGTACACAGCAGGCAGGGAGGAAGGAGAGAGAAGATTTCTGCTCCGATTTATTCACTTGTCTATGTCAATTTTGGCTTTAGCTACTGAGCTCTGTAAACAGAAGGATTTTTTTTTTTTTTAATCAAAGTTCATAATGAGAGCATTGAAAATATAGGAATAAAAGCAGTGTTCATTTTGATGTCAAATTTCGATTTAGTTTTAGCCTTTTTCGAACTAAAATGCCATTTTAGATTTTGCCCTATTTTAGTCATCTAAGTTGTTTTCGTTTTAGTCGTATTTTAGTTGACTCAAATCGAATGGGTTTAGTTAAATTGTAATGCATTTTTTAACCACTTCCCGCCCGCCATATAGCAATATGAGGTGCGGAAAGTAGTTCTGTTATCCTGACCGGACGTCATATGACGTGATCAGGATAGCCCGCGATCCCGAGCCCGTGGGGGGCGCGCAGCACGGTGATTGTTGATGTGGTGTGTCAGTCTGATACACCGCATCTCCGATCTGAGTAAAGAGCCTCTGACAGAGACTCTTTACCATGTGATCAGCTGTGTCCAATCAGAGCTGATCACGTTGTAAACAGGAAAAGCCTGTATCGGACAGACGCGCGTAGAGGAGAGCCGATTGGCTGCTCTCCTGACAAGGAGGGTCTGCGCTGATTGATTATCAGCGCAGCCCCCTGGGGATGCCACCCAGGATGACCAGGGATGCCACGTAGGGCCACTAGGGATGCTGACCATGGTTGCCCTCCCAGGGCCACCAGGGATGCCACCCAGAAGCACCAGGTATGAACTTTAGAGGTGCCAAGTGGTGCCCATTGTAAACGCCAATCAGTGCCCAGCAGTAAAGCCTGCCAGTGCCTCCTTATCAGTGCAGCCTATCAGAGCCATCTATCATTGCCACCTATTAGTGCCCATCAGTGCTGCCTATCAGTGCCCATCAGTATCGTCTATCAGTGTCCATTAGTGCCACCTATGAGTGCCCATGAGTGTCGCCTATGAGTGCCCATCAGTGCTGCATATCAGTGCCCATAAATGCCGCCTATCAGTGCCCATCGGTGCTGCATATTAGTGCCTCATCATCAGTGCCACCTCACCAGTGCCCGTCAGTGAAGGAAAAAAATTATTTATTTACAAAACTTTATAACAAAAACAAAGAAAAAAAACCCCAGTGGTGATCAAATACCACCAAAAGAAAGCTCTATTTGTGGGAACAAAATGATAAAAATGTAGTTTGGGGCAGTGTAGCATGACCGCGCAATTGTCATTCAAAGTGCAACAGCGCTGAAAGCTGAAAATAGGCCTGGGCAGGAAGGGGGTATAGTGCCCAGTATTGAAGTAGTTTGAAGCATTTTTCTAGAACTTCCAAACTCATTATAAGAGGTGTCTAAAAAGTTTGGTGAATGGTCCAATATCTCAACGGCAACATGTGCCAGGTTCACGTGCTTGCACGTGGCTATCCAGAGACACTTCGAGAAGTGCCACATAGCGTGGAGTACAGCGTAAACCCGCTGCGGGCAGGCAAACATAGCCAGTGTGAGAGGTAGGGTCACAGTGCAATGAGCGAACATCAAGTTCCGATATAAATTGGGGAAAACGACGACGGAGACGCTTGAAATGTTGGAGCACGTCTACGGGACGGAAGCTGTGAGCAGAAAATGTGTTTATGACTGGTTTGAACGTGGAAAGCAACTGAGGATGGGCCACATTTGGATCAGCCGTCGACAAGCAGAACCCCAGACATGATGGGAGCGAGTGCGAGAAATGCTGGCACGAGATTGGCGCTGACTCTACAATTGATGGCGGAGGAATTGGGCATCAGCAAGGACACGGTGCGCACCATCGTCCGCGAAGATTTGGGTAAGCGGAAGATTTGTTCCCGGTTTGTGCCGCACAAGCTCACAGACGAACAGAAAGCCAAACGGATGGAAACCTCTGGAGCAGGCTTTCTCAACCTTTTAACCCTAGAGGAACCCCAAAAATAATTTTAGTGTCTCAAGGAACCCTTACTAAAACCAAATCAGCAGGGCTCAATAGGAACAATGCTCTTTAATTATATTGGTGGTCAATAGGTAGAATGTCCCCCTTAAAGTGGTGTTCAGAATGCCACCCTTAAAGACAGCTAAAAAGATATTTGGTGTCATGCTGCTGGCTTTGCTAAGTGGTGCTGAACCTTGAACTCTGTAGGCATCATCAAATAGATGGTCCATCAGCCACAGCTCAAGGAACCCTTCTGGAGGAACCCTGGTTGAGAATGGCTGCTCTAGAGATTTCATTACCACGAGTGACCAGGATCCATCCTTTCTGCCAACCATCATCACAGGGAGACCCGGTGCTACCAGTTCCATCCAGGATCCAAGTGGCAATCGATGGAATGGTGTTCACCGTCTTCCCAGCGACCAAAAAAGAGTCGCCTGCAAAATTCCAAGGTCAAGACAATGTTGATCGCCAATTTGTAGCAGAACTTGATGTCCACTCGTTGCTCCATTGCACTGTGACCCCACCTCTCACACTACGTTCAACTGCCCGTAGCGAGTTTACCCTGGCGGTCACGTGTCCTTCATGCTAGGCGGCGCTTCTTGACATGTCTCTGGATAGCCATGTGCATGCACGCGCACCTGGCCCATGTTGCCGTTGAGATATTGGACCATTCACCGAACTTTATAGACACACCTCGTGTAACCAGTGTTAATTTCGACGTCAAATTTTGATTTAGTTTTAGTCTTTTTGACTAAAATGCCAATTTAGTTTTAATCATATTTTAGTCATCTGAATTGCTTTAGTTTTAGTCGTATTTTAGTTGATTAAAATAGTGTTAATTGCGTCGACGAAAATATTTTCATTCACTGAATACAAGCCTGCAGCTCCATTTGTTGGCTGAAAAATAACACAAAATATTTCTATACAATTTTTATATATTTTATATTTATTTATTATTTACCTGAATATAAAATAAAAACACTTCTTTAAAAAAAAAAAAAAAAAAGAAAGAAAGAAAATATATGCCAAACTACTACATCTCCCCTAATGTAAACAGATGTAATAACTGGGTTGGGTCCTTGAAGACAGCTCTCAAAATATATATGTTAAGAAAAAAAAATATATTATAATACAAATGCATTAAAAATAAAAATATAAAACATACAATTAATATAATATTTATTTATAACTTTCCGGTTAGTCCAATAAATAAGAAATATTGTATATGAATATTATGTAGTCTTAATCTTGTGTGTAAAGGATTATTCTACAAACATACACATTTGTGCATGGTGAACATGCATGTTTGGCCTATGGAGGAGGAGGAGGGGGGGGACACTCTTATTTTGGCTCGTCTCAGGAGGAACTGATAGTGATCTAGGATCTAGGATATGGTGTAAAAATATAGGATCCATTTCTAATCCAACCAAAACTTGAATGGGACTGAGACCCAAAAGTTCCCTCATGTCTACAGACATCTTTAATGGCCGTGTTATGACCATAGCCCTGTTGGTGTCCATGCCAGCCACCTCTTGTATGGGTGCTCAACCTGTGGCTCTCCACCTGTTGCGGAACTACAAGTCCCATGAGGCATTGCAATGCTAACAGTTACAAGCATGACTCCCAAAGGCAGAGGCATGATGGGACTTGTAGTTCCTCAACAGCTGGAGGGCCACGGTTTGAGCACCAGGCTGTTCAGGAATATGGGGCCACCATGGGCAGACTTTTGATCAGTCAGTGAATTGTGCAGGGGATCATTCTTGAAATGACTTCAATCAAATCTCTCTACATCTCTACAACAATGCCAATGCCTACACATGTCTACACAAGAACTAGAAATCCCATTGTGTGCATTTCCAGGCCACCCGATGCTCTAACCAAAGGTGACCACGTATGGTGGCTACTAGGCTTAGTTTTCTGCAGACCACCTGGCCCAGGTCACCATTTCCCAGGATGGGGGTCACTTTATAGCTAAAAGTTTGTTGTTAAGTTTTGTTATTTCCTCGTTATTTTAGACTCTGGTCTATGTTTTGTTTTGGCTTTCCCTACGTTCACCTTCTGCGGTCGCGGCTTTTGTTACACCATGAATACCATTCAGAGTTCACAAGTTCAACATCAAGTAGAGGAAGTCTGCGAGGCCACACGTAACATTGTTCCCATCAGTGTTATCTGAGTTCCCTCTTCCCACATACACAACCCAGTGCAAATAGGTGACTCAGTTCAACAGAAGAAGTGAGAGGATGGGATGGAGAGTCGGATGGGATGGAGTCTGGTGAGGAAGGTCACCAGCTGTATTGGTATATATTTTGGGGCCAGCAGTAGGGTCATGGTCCTGACAAGTTCCTGGCAGGTTGGGTGTTCCCGCTGGCCTTCAAGTGCACCACTACTCCTGTTTTCTATAATATAAAGCAAGTGACATATCCAACAGGTAGAATGGGAGCCCAAATGGTGGTCATGGAAGGTAAGTAGACTTGCCATTCTTTCACAGAAAGAATCTACATTCTCCGGCACCTACCAAAAGCTAAAGTTTGGGTGGTCTGGCCCTCAGGAAGCCCATTTGATTACAATTTATTTGGCTTTATGAAATGTATCGATCTCCTTCCCTGCTTCTAAGTGGGACTGCAGCGTCCTGTCTGATGACTCTGCACTATGCTACCTCCTATAATGCAGGAAACTGTATAATGAACGCTGGACTTGCTGTAATGGAAGCCATGGGCCGGTGCCTACAGCAAGGTTGGAAGGGGCAGCGCCAAGTGATGGGTTAGAGCAGGTCTCGACACATTTGCTTTGAATCTAGGAGCCAGCTTAAAAAGTTAGGAGCCAGTTTTTTGTTTGTTTTTTAACCAACAAATCTTACAGGTAGAACATGTAACGCGTGCCTGAAGGTGAACTTATCCTTTGACCCTTTTGCTGCCAGGGCCATGTTTGCGTTTTTTAAAAATAAATACATTTAGGCCTGAAGATTACATAAAACTCCCAACATATTATATATTTTCTGAAAGCAGACACCCCAGAGAATAAAATGGTGATACTGACAATTTTTTATGTCACACGATATTACCACAAAATTTCTGTAAAAAACACATTCAAATTCATTTTAATGGGGGCACAAAAAACTATTTTTTTTGGTAAAATATAAAAGACGAGGTTGCACCGAGTAAATAGATACCCAACATGTCAAACCTTAAATTTGCGTGCGCCCATGAAATGGCGACAACCTTCAGTGCCCTATATTTTCCATAGGCGACGCTTTAAAAGCCCCCTATAGGTCATCAGTTTAGCGTTATTAAGGAGGTCTGGTGTTAGAACTATTGCTCTCACTCCAGCATGCGTAGTGATATGTAACATGTATCACAATTGACATTTTTAGGCATAGGCACCCAAGCGCGTGCATTTTTTTTCTTGTACGTGCAGATATGTGAGGGTGGGGGGGTCCTTACATTTTTTTTTTGGTGGGGGGGGGATTTTATGTGTTTGGGTGTAATTATAATTTTTTGCAATAAAAAAAAATATTTTCTTTTACTTAACTTTTTTTTCCCCATCAAATAGGGGACAAAAAGTCCCCTATGTGATGATTTTTTTGGTGACAGGTTCACTTTAATGAGACATCCCGGGTCCAAAAGATCCCCAATATCTCCTATGTGCTCCTCTGAATGTAATGTAATGCACATCACCATGACTTACATTCTTTCCCAGCCTTGATGGCCGGGGAAATTGTCAATGGGGACCTGGAAGTGACGTCATACCACGTCACTTCCAGGTCAACGACAAGAAGGGGAGGAGAGCGCTCCTCCCTCTTCTCTTCCCAGGAGCAACCGCAGTGGAAAACAACCCCCCCAACTCCCCCCCTCCCCGCTGTCTGTCGGTCGGTCCGGCACTCACCCCATCTAGGCGGACAGCGGCTCCGTGTCCTCTCCTCCTAGGCGTCCAATAGGATCGCCTGTCCTTTCAGCCAATCGGGTCTCAAAACCCGCTTCTTGATTGGCTGGGAGGAGGATTTTCATTCGCTGTTGTAACACACCTGGGTGGGCTCTGTTCAAGTTCTCTACGACCCGAGCCCACCCTATTTTGAAGCCTATTAGAGCCTCTGGCTTTAATCAGGTGCTTAAAAAAAAAAAAAAAGCCCCTGCCATTGTAATTCATGAATCCGGTGTCCTGCAAGGGGCCACACGCATGGATAGGGGGTGGCGTCCATGTGCCCTTAATGGACGGGCCGCCCCTGAGCGCTCCGTTCTGCTGGCTTTGGGCCCAGATGGGCAAGCGGAGCCTGGGGTACATGGGGGGGGGGGCTGTGCACAGTCCTACAATTTGTTTTTTCCTAAGAAAGCAGCCACAGCCTGAGTAAAAAGCCTGTTCCCTGGCTCATCAGGGGTTGTGGCAGACCTCTGCTGAGAGAACCAATGCTTCCACCCAGGGAGCAAGGGTCCTTCTCTGGCAGGAGACAGGCTTTTCTACTCAGGTTTGTGGCTACTTTCTAAAGAAAACCATCTGTAAGACTTTGCACCCCCTTTTTTGTTTTGATGCACCTGTAAAGTATTTCTCTGATTTGAACTGAAAGTTCAGATGGGCTTTAGGAAATACCACTTCTGCTCATTGGGTGAAAAATACTCTTCTCTTCGTCTCTGTTCCCTAACAATGCGATAGACACAAGTCTGGGCGATTCCGGCATCAAAGACGCGTTTTATACAATTCTTCCGAGCCGTCACCTTTATTCCCGCGCAACTGAGATCATCCTGGAACGGCGACAAGTCTCCGCTCGCCTCCGCCCAATTAAAACGAACTTCTCTTACAATGAAATCTAAGATCTGTAAACTCCAAACTTTTATTTCCTCTCCGGCAGAAAGTAACGAGTCGCCTTTATTTTGAGAAACAATAAGACAGAAGAGACAATGAAGCCGTAATCTCACCCGGGCACCATATGGTCCATGGCGAAGGGTTCTCATCGCTGACAAATGGCTTCCCAAAATACTAATAAAGGGCCAGCGATCGTCAAATACGCCGGTGGTTTATAATACAACGCGTTTTGCGTTAATACGTTTTGCGCTACAGAGGAGGTCTAGGGCTAGAATTATTGCTCTTGCTCTACCGATCGCGGCGATACCTCACATGTGTGGTTTGACCACCGTTTTCATATGCGGGCGCTACTCACGTTTGCGTTTAAAACATTTTTTTTATTTTATTTTTCTTATTTATTTTATATAATTTTATTTATTTTTACACTGTTTAAAAAAAAAAAAAAAAGTCATTTAAAAAAATGACATTGAAAAAAAATATGCCTTTAAGACGTATGGGCAGAAATGACGTTTTGACGTCGCTTCCGCCCTGCAGTGTCATGGAGACGAGTGGGCGCCATCTTCCCCTCACTCGTCTCCAGGCACAGCTAGAGGACAGACATGATCGCCTCCGCCGCTACCGACGGCTCCGGATCGCGGCGGAGGGCACCGGATCGCGACGGGAGGGGGGGGCCCTCTCCCACCACCGATAAAAGTGATCTCGCGGCGAATCCGCCGCAGAGACCACTTTTATTTGTAGCCGACTGCCGCGCGAAAATGGGGATACTGGGGTTATGGCAGCTAGCTGCTGCCATAACAACGATATCCGCCGGATATATGCTGACCGCCGCACGTACATTAGCGTGCGGCAGTCGGCAAGACGGCTGGCTGCTGTTTGTTTACATTAGACGGCTGGCTAATGTTTATTTACATTAGATAGCTGGATGGATGCTGTGTGTTTACATTAGACAACTGGCTGCTGTTTGTTTACAATAGACAGCTGGATGGCCGCTGTGTGTTTACATTAGACATCTGTATGACTGCTGAGTGTTTACATTAGACGGTTGGCTGCTGTGTGTTTACATTAGACATCTGTATGACTGCTGTGTGTTTACATTAGATGGTTGGCTGCTGTGTGTTTACATTCGACGGTTGGCTGCTGTGTGTTTACATTAGACGGCTGGATGCTGTGTGTTTACATTAGACGGCTAGATGCTGTGTGTTTACATTAGACGGCTGGATGCTGTGTGTTTACATTAGACATCTGTATGACTGCTGTGTGTTTACATTAGATGGTTGGCTGCTGTGTGTTTACATTAGACGGTTGGCTGCTGTGTGTTTACATTAGACATCTGTATGACTGCTGTGTGTTTACATTAGACGGTTGGCTGCTGTGTGTTTACATTAGACATCTGTATGACTGCTGTGTGTTTACATTAGACGGTTGGCTGCTGTGTGTTTACATTAGACATCTGTATGACTGCTGTGTGTTTACATTAGACGGTTGGCTGCTGTGTGTTTACATTAGACGGCTGGATGCTGTGTGTTTACATTAGACGGCTGGATGCTGTGTGTTTACATTAGACGGCTGGATGCTGTGTGTTTACATTAGACGGCTGGATGCTGTGTGTTTACATTAGACGGCTGGATGCTGTGTGTTTACATTAGAGGCTGGCTGCTGTGTGTTTACATTAGACGGTTGGCTGCTGTGTGTTTACATTATACGGCTGGATGCTGTGTGTTTACATTATACGGTTGGCTGCTGTGTGTTTACATTAGACGGTTGGCTGCTGTGTGTTTACATTAGATGGTTGGCTGCTGTGTGTTTACATTAGATGGCTGGATGCTGTGTGTTTACATTATACGGTTGGCTGCTGTGTGTTTACATTAGACGGTTGGCTGCTGTGTGTTTACATTAGATGGCTGGATGCTGTGTGTTTACATTAGATGGCTGGATGCTGTGTGTTTACATTAGACGGTTGGCTGGCTGCTGTGTGTTTACATTAGACGGTTGGCTGGCTGCTGTGTGTTTACATTAGACGGTTGGCTGGCTGCTGTTTGTTTACATTAGATGGCTGGATAACTGCTGTGTGTTTACATTAGACGGTTTGCAGGCTGCCAAGTCACTATTCTCCATAGAAAATAAAGGGAGATGAGCTGTGATTTCAGTGTTTTTGCTGCAATTCTGTGGGATGAATTTCTCCACACACTCGCAGCTACAGAGGTCAGTGATGGCTTGTGTTAGAGCTCAATTATTGCTTGTTAAGAATATTTAAATATTTGAATGTTCCCAGCCTTGCCACGGGTTCACTAAGACAGCTTTCACACTGATCCACGTTTGTTCAGTTCTTTAGATAAAAAAAAAAAAAAAAAAAAGCAGAAGAAAAATGCATCCCTTTAAATCCTATGTAGCTCTTCACACCGGTCAGTTGCTTTTAAAAAAAAATTTGCCACACATTCGATCAGGTAAATAAAACACACAAAGAATGCACCTCCCCATTGCAATGAATGGAAAACACATCAAAAACGCAACAAGGTGGCAAGGACTTCGTGATGTAAAGGGGGAGTTTAAATACAACGCAAACACATCAAAAAACGCACCATGCGTTGCGGTAAAATTTAACGCAGCGCACTAAGAACGCGGCAACAACGTTGTCATGCGGTTTTGCTGCGAAGTAGTGTGAAAGTGCCCTGAATGGCGAGGGCTGCGATTTTTTCCAGCAGGGCTGGAAATGTGTATGTGGGCACCTCTCACCCCATATGGATAAAACAGCCAACCGCTGCCCTCCGTGTAGTGATCCCGGGGCAGAAATCGCATTTGATTTTCTTACTACCTCCGCCTTGCACAGGGAAGAATCCTCCAAATCTTTTTCCATGAAGACGTTGCGGCTTTTACAAACCTCATTCATCTTATGCAATGCAGACAGTTCACTGGAGAACTTCCCTAGAATACGAGAGGCGGAGATTGCCTTCTGCTTTCGCAATGACGGAATATGGTGTCAGCGCTCGGTTGACGAAGGTTGGCTGGGATTAGAAAATATCTAACACTGGATTTTCTAAAGGGGCATTTCCATTTCAGTTCAGCGGCTTTAGTATAACCGTTATCACCGAGAGTCAAAGAAGATCGCAAATTTTGGGTTGTCACCAGAACAGGAATAGAGGGGAAATCTTCCAAAATTGGGGACACTAGTTCTGGTGACAAGCAGGGATTCGTTCCCTTTGGAGGGATTTCCCCTCACTTCCTGTTTTGGCTATGGAACAGGAAGTGAAGAGAAATCGCCCCAATGGCAGATGGCAAAAAATAAAAAAAATCTGATGGGTTATAACTCCCCCCCCTTACTTTACAATAGGAACAAAAAAGGTTTAGTTCTACCTTAAGCAAATTATTTATTTGGGGTTTTTGGGTTGACGTACACTTTAACCATTTGTTGACCAGCCGCCATCATTACATTGGTTGGCAGGTTGGCACGGCTGCGCGAATCGCCATAGGTGTACGTCGGCCGCTTTAAGAGCAATAGAAAGGCCCGTGCGACGCCGGAGCCAATGCGCGTGGCCCTGGCGGCCATGATTTCCGCCGCCCACCCACGATCGCTCCTCAGAGAGCCAGAACGGGGATCTGTCAATGTAAACACACAGATTCCCACTCTGACAGGGGAGGGGAGATCTGCTGTTCCTAGTGATCAGGAACAGCGATCGCTCTGCACGCCCAGTCAGTCCCCTCCCCCCCTACAGTTAGAAACATCTCACCAGGGAACACTTAACCCCTTGATCAGCCCCGAGTGTTAACCCCTTCCCTGCCAGTGACATTTATACAGTAATCAGTGGCTTGATTGCAGTATAAATGTCACTGGTCCCAAAAAAGTGTCAAAAGTGTCCGATCTGTCCGCCGTAATGTCATGGTCCCGCTAAAAATCGCTGATCGCCGCCATTACTAGTAAAAAAAAATAATAATAATAAAAATGCCATAAATCTATCCCCAAATTTGTAGACACTATAACTTTTGCGCAAACCAATCAATATACGCTTATTGTTATTTTTTTTTGCCAAAAATATGTAGAAGAATACATATCGGCGTAAACCGAGGAAAAATTTGTTTTTTTAGATTTTTGGGGGGGGATATTTATTATAGCAAAAAGTAAAAAATATTGTTTTTTTTTTTTCAAAATTGTCGCTCTTTTTTTGTTTATAGCACAAAAAGTAAAAACCGCAGAGGTGATCAAATACCACCAAAAGAAAGCTCTATTTGTGGGGAAAAAAGGACGTCAATTTTGTTTGGATGTAAGG
Source organism: Aquarana catesbeiana (assembly GCF_042186555.1). Taxonomy (NCBI): domain Eukaryota; kingdom Metazoa; phylum Chordata; class Amphibia; order Anura; family Ranidae; genus Aquarana; species Aquarana catesbeiana. Next base: position 45,767,097 of record NC_133324.1, read on the forward strand.
TTGCACGACTGCGCAATTGTCAGTTAAAGCGACGCAGTGCCGAATCGCAAAAAGGTAGAAGATGAAGGTAGAAGCTGTCTCCACTGATGACATCGCATCACTGGAAGGCTTTATTTTAGGTAAGTTTCACATAGTGTGCTAGCATGCGATGCATACTAGCACATTATGCCTTTGCCTTGCAGGTAAGGTGCAAAAAAAAAACCCCAAATAAGGTTGTGGGACTTTAACGGCAACAGCGTAATATATAAACAATTTTATTCCATAGAAAAATGTATATATGTATACAAAACATTAGCATAGTTAATAAACATAACACAGTGAACACAATAAAAAGCTGAAACACAGCTGTACTGATGTGCATTGGATAAAGTAAGTAAGTAAATACAAAAAAAAAACATGCAGCGGTTTACAACCGCTTTAAATACTGGACAGTTTTAGGCACTTTAAACCGAGCTTTATTGAAAGAAACAATCTAACAGATCGAGGAAACCTACCCTATTTCTCAGTTTTGTCAGCGGAAGGTTGCCCGCCATATTGGCACCCCAGCCCATTTCAGGATCAGCTCTCGGGTGCTGCCACCACCATTCGTGGTAAGGGAAACTGGTAGTGAAGGCTTTTGGCCACACAGCCATTTCCCTACTGCGTTTTCTGACTGGCCCAGGGGTGGAGGAAAGAGGAAGGGGGCGGAACTTCCAAGGGACCTCGCCGCGGCGGAGTCTCACGGAAGTGGGATAGGTACCTGTCAAAAACAGATACCCGCTCCCCATCCCCCCCCCCCCCAAAAGGTGCCAAACGAGGCACCGGAGGATGTGGGAAGCAGATAAGCGGAGCTTCAACTTCTGGGTGGAACTCCGCTTTAGACTGGGTTCACACTAGTGCAAATTGGATGTGGGTTCCCCGCATCCAATTTGCAGTAGTAGGAGATTTTGAACGGCTCCCTATGGAGCCGGTAAGCATATCTCCACTGCGGCTCCGGTGCCAATTTGCACAGAAGTCCTGTGCGTCTTTTTTTCCATTTCAGGTCCGAATTCAGCCAAAAATTCGGGCTGAAACTGGACCCGATACGGTGAATGGAGACGCACCAAACACCTGCTGGGAGCCGTATGTGAAGAAAGTGTGAACCCAGCCCAAAGGTTTGACAAAAAACAAAACCGGAAGCTGATTGGCTACCATGCAGGCTTTGTTAAAGCTCTCTGAATGCCAGTCAAAGCTCCTGTCACTGAAAAAAATGGTTAGCTTACAGTCCTGCTTACACCTTGCTTTTGCTTTGCTTTGACTACACTTCAAAAATGATACCCTGTGTAGCTTCAGTGGTGCTTCAAAGCGTCTTTAAAGCCTCCATAGAAGTCTATGGCAAAGCTCATTTGAAGCCCCACCAAAGCCTCATCGAAGCCCCATGGAAGCTCCAACCAAGCTCCACCAAAGCCCCACGAAGCCTCATAGAAGCTGCACCCAAGCTCCAGTAAAGCCCCACAAAGCCTCATTGAAGCCCCACCCAAGCTCCAGCAAAGCCCCACGAAACCTCGTCAAAGCCCCACCCAAGCTCCACCAAAGCCCCATGAAGCCTCATCGAAGCCTCACCCAAGCTCCAGCAAAGCCCCACGAAGCCTCATCGAAGCCCCACCCAAGCTCCAGCAAAGCCCCACGAAGCCTCATAGAAGCCCCACCCAAGCTCCAGCAAAGCCCCACGAAGCCTCATCGAAACCCCACCCAAGCTCCACCAAAGCCCCACGAAGCCTCATTGAAGCCCCACCCAAGCTCCAGCAAAGCCCCACGAAGCCTCATAGAAGCCCCACCCAAGCTCCAGCAAAGCCCCACGAAGCCTCATCGAAACCCCACCCAAGCTCCACCAAAGCCCCACGAAGCCTCATAGAAGCCCCACCCAAGCTCCACCAAAGCCCCACGAAGCCTCATTGAAGCCCCACCCAAGCTCCAGCAAAGCCCCACAAAGCCTCATAGAAGCCCCATCCAAGCTCCAGAAAAAGCCCCACGAAGCCTCATAGAAGCCCCACCCAAGCTCCAGCAAAGCCCCACAAAGCCTCATAGAAGCCCCCCCAAGCTCCAGCAAAGCCCCATGAAGCCTCATAGAAGCCCCACCCAAGCTCCAGCAAAGCCCCACAAAGCCTCATAGAAGCCCCCCCAAGCTCCAGCAAAGCCCCATGAAGCCTCATAGAAGCCCCACCCAAGCTCCAGCAAAGCCCCACAAAGCCTTATAGAAGCCCCCCCCCAAGCTCCAGCAAAGCCCCACGAAGTCTCATTGAAGCCCCAGCCAAGCTTCACCAAATCCCCACAAAGCCTCATCAAAGCCCCACCGAAGCCCCACCAAAGCCCCATGAAGCCCCACCGAAGCTCAACCAAAGCCCCACCGAAGCCTCATGGAAGCACCAAGCAAAAGCAAGGTGTAAACAGGACTGTAAGCTAACCATTTTATTTAGTGACAGGAGCTTTGACTGGCGTTCAGAGAGCTTTAACAAAGCCTGTCCGAAACAAAGTTTTGAAGCAAAGTGTAAACTAGCCATTACAGCTCAGGTCCTCTTTGTAACCAGCAGATATTAATATTGTCCTTTGTACTTTCTTACTTTTTATTTTCTGCTTTTCCCGTCTCGGAGTTTTCTATTTTTACATAATCCCTCTCTATGTTTACATTTCCTTCCTCTGGGTTTTTTTTTTTTTCTTTACTGGAAAAACATCTGTCTGCTCGTACAGAAATCTTGGCTCTTCCACCAGGCTCTGCACTGAGACACATCACCGCTCCGACCCAACCACGGAGTTACTGCCTATCCGAGAACGCCGGCCGTCCCACCTAGCTCACAGAATCCAGAATAGATGTGGCGTGGTGGACGGGGGGGGGGGGGGATCGGGAACAAGGAGGCTACTGTGGAAATAGGTGAACAAGTATGTTGCGCTTAAATGAAATAAACAGTATATAAATAACTCAATTAGTGAAAAAAAGGTGAACAGCTGCTACATGAGAATGTGACAAAAATTCAATGCAAAAGGATCAGTGAAAAATGTAGCGCTAAAAATATAAAACAATAAACAATGAACAATATATCAAGTATTGTGTGTAAATAATCAAAACTTGGTGATAAAAATCAATTCCAAATATAATGAATATAAAACAAAACATTGGTAAAACGAGTGGAAACACAGGTAAGAAAATCCCAAAGGTGAAACAATCCTATGGTAAAACATATATGGAGTCCACCACGAAAAGTTGTTGCTCAGAAGTGGGGTACAAAGGCCTCAGCAGACATGTAGAGCATCAGGGATAGTGTGTCCTCCACCCGAGATAAGGGGTACACACTCTTATACCCCATACACAGGATCGGACATTCCGACAACAAAATCCATGGATTTTTTCCGACGAATGTTGGCTCAAACTCGTCTTGCATACACACGGTCACACAAATCTTGTCGACAAATTCTGAATGTCAAGAACGCGGTGACGTACAACACGTTCGACGAGCCGAGAAAAATGAAGTTCAGTAGTCAGTGCGGCTCTTCGGCTTGATTCCGAGCATGCGTGGAACTTTGTGCGTCGGAATTGTGTACACTCGCTCGGAATTTACGACAACGGATTTTGTTGTCGGAAAATTTGAGATCCAGATCTCAAATTTTGTGTGACGGAAATTCCGATGGAAAATGTCCGATGGAGCCTACACACGGTCGGAATTTCCGACAGCAAGCTCCTATCGAACATTTTCCGTTGGAAAATCCGAGGTATTACCGGAAATAGTGGACTCGAATGTCAACGACAACGAGTCAACCAAGTGAGGATAGCAAGATCAGCAGGTTTCCAAAATGATCCAGGGAATCCAAAGAGCTCCAAGAACGAATCCAGGGAATCGTGCCGGTAACCGTTGAGGCTGGAACTCAGATGTTGATCAGCCAAGACTGGAAGGCCAAAAACTCTCACCATGTGGATATTAATGTCATGAGTTGTTTCCAGCCTAAATTTATGCTCATTCACCTCCATAAACTAGACCAGCCTTGCTCAATCTTTTCAACACAGAGGAACCCTTGAAATAACTTTTCAACCTCGGGGAACCCCTGCTAAAAATGACTATATCTACTCATGATACATTAGTGTGATGCTCAGTGGGAAGAATGCTCCTCACACTTGTGGTCATTGGGAAGAATTACTCCCTTACAGATAGCTAAAAAGATCAATGGTGTCAGAGGGAACCTATCTGAAAGGCAGAAATTGCCAATTTCTCAAGGTACCCCTAGCAACCTCTGGAGGAACCCTGGTTGAGAAACCCTGAACTAGACTGAGCAATAGACAAAGAACGTCATTCTTGATTGTTTCTACACCCAGGTTTTCCTTAAACAGATTCTAATGCCGTGTACACACGGGCGGACTTTTCGGCATCAAAGGTCTGACGGACTTTCCGACGGACTTTTGGTGGACTTTTGATGGACTTTCGAACGAACGGACTTGCCTACACACGATCACACCAAAGTTCGACAGATTCGTACGTGATGATGTAGGACCGGACTAAAATAACGAAGTTGATAGCCAGTAGCCAATAGCTGCCCTAGCGTTGGTTTTCGTCTGTCGGACTAGCATACAGACGAGCGGACTTTTCGACCGGACTCGAGTCCGTCGGAAAGATTTGAAACATGTTCCAAATCTAAAGTCCGTCTGATTTTCGACCAAAAAAGTCCGCTGCAGGTCCGATGAAGCCCACACACGGTCCGATTGTCCGACGGATTTGTTCCCTCGGACCACTCTGGTCGAAAACTCCGCCCGTGTGTACAGGGCATTACTCTTATGCCCTGTACACACGAGCGGAAATGCTGCCAGCAAAAGTCCGATGAGAGCTTTTGGTCCAAAAATGCGACCGTGTTTATGCTCCATAGGACTTTTGCTGGCGGAATTCCAGCCAGCAAAATATTTGAGAGCATGTTCTCAATTTTTCGGTCGGAAAAAATTCCGATCTGAAATTCCGATCGTCTGTACCAGTTCCGAAGCACAAAATTCTTACGCATGCTCGGAAGCATTGAACTTCATTTTCTCAGCAAGCATCGTCCCTTGATTCTACCCCCTACCCACCTCCAAGCACAGTCCCTTGGTTCCACCCCCTACCCACCTCCAAGCACAGTCCCTTGGTTCCACCCCCTACCCACCTCCAAGCATCGACCGTCCCTTGGTTCCACCCCCTACCCACCTCCTCAGTACCTTGCATGCGATTATTTGCTGTGCGATTTTAGCCCATCCATTCTGTTCGGGCTCAAGTTGCACTGCAAAGGTATTGGTTTTTGGGGATCAGTGAATTTTTTACGAGTACTCCTGCAAGTACTCGGTATCGGCACCAATATCGATGATGGTATCGGTGCAACCCTAATTCCTGGCATGCTGGAAATGCTAGCTGTCACGGTTGCTTGTGCTGTCAACTAAGCTGTCAAACCATCCAATGGCTGGTATCATAACTGATCACATGTGCAGCACCATGGCAGTTGCAGATCAAATAGAAGCCAAGATGGCAACTTCTTTGGCTGAAAAGGATAGGAGGGTCTAGTTCTGCTTTAAATACGGTGGTGCAATGCAGTGCCATTCTTTAGCATGGGAAACCAATGGGCACGTGTTGCAGTAGCAGCCTGCTGGCTTGCACCATTTTTTGGTAGTCCGTCTGGAAAGTGTGCCGTTCAGAATGAATGACTGCATCGTAGCAACGCATTTAACATACAGTACATGGCAATAAAAGCGCAATTGGTTTTGCTCACACAAACGCAGTGGGGTGCTGTGCAAGGGTCCTGAAAGGCATCTCACCAAAACGCACTGTAGTCTGTTACAATGCATTGTGATGCACTGAAAATGCACGTGCCTTGGCACAAGGTTGGTTAGGGGCTATTAAGAATGACACCACTATACGGAACATGTGCGTTTTCACAGATTCCCACAACGCAAATGTGTGAACGTAGCCCTACGCAAGCCATAGACGAGTCAAAAAAACGAATAAAAATTCTTGGCGTGGAGCAATCGAAAGTGCACGATCCAACGTGTTAAATATTTTTTTTTTTTTAGAAGAACAAAACAAATGATTGGGATGCTGATAGCGGGAATACACATCGCCCATCCCTTTCCTCTGTACACGTCCAGCTGTTTTAGATTGCTTGTCAATGGAAAGGGAACACATGGCCCCCTCCCATTCATTACTTCTGTATATAAATATTCCAGCTGCTGCCAAAAGCAGTTGATGACAATAGTACTAATAGGAGTAGAATTCCCTATTCTTTCCTCTAATTTCACTTTCCTTCAAAAATTATGAATAATTATAATATTATTATTATAACACATTCTATTGTTACAAAAGCCATTTTATATTTTATTTGATTTCATTTAAAGCTGAACTCCAGGAACACTTAAATATATTCCTCAATATATATTACCAAAATGTCTTTGCAAACCCAGATATGACCTTGTAAAAGTAGTAGCAGTGGCATCATCACTGTGCTGTTACAGGGCCTGTGCAGAGGGTCGAGCTGTGGGAGGGATCAGCAGGCTCCACCCACTGTAAAAAAAAAAGGAGGGGGGCGGAGACCAGACCAGTCACTCTGCACCAGGAGAGAGAGCAGCAGTGAGCGGTCTTTATTACAGGAAGTCTCACACTGGATGACTGCACAGATCTGGAAGATATACACAAAGGAATTATACACATGATGAATGGATTTAGACAATATGTGCTGATCCCGGAAGTTCAGCTTTGAATTACCTTTCCATTTCATTCACAGGGGAATTAAAACTGTAAAAAACTGAATGGAATATTTTAACCTGCAGGCGTGGTACAGAATGCACCCAGCAGTGAAATTTCTTGTGTGTGATTGGGGGAACTGATTTTCTGCACTAAGGTACAAGTACAATTTTAGGCATCCTCTGCATTAGGAACTTCCTTTTTGATGCAATACTTCAAAAGGTTTGTCTACTTAAGGGGTGCAGACATTGCAGCTTTCTTTATTAGAACACTGAGATTTGCTCTGGTGGCGGTCCCATCCACCCAGGAATCAGACCGCTCCCATTCAGTAATCAGACCCCCTATTCAGTAAGCAGGTCTCTCCCATTCAGGAATTAGACCCCTCCCATTCAGCAACCAGACCTCTCCCATTCAGGAATTAGACCCCTCCCATTCAGCAACCAGACCTCTCCCATTCAGGAATCAGACCCTCCCATTCAGTAATCAGACCTCTCCCATTCAGGAATTAGACCCCTCCCATTCAGTAATCAGACCTCTCCCTTTCAGGAATTAGACCCCTCCCATTCAGTAATCAGACCTCTCCCTTTCAGGAATTAGACCCCTCCCATTCAGTAATCAGACCTCTCCCATTCAGGAATTAGACCCCTCCCATTTTGAAATCAGACCTCTCCCATTCAGGAATCAGACCCTCCCATTCAGTAATCAGACCTCTCCCATTCAGGAATTAGACCCTTCCCATTCAGTAATCAGACCTCTCCCATTCAGGAATCAGACCTCTTCCATTCAGGAATTAGACCCCTCCCATTTTGAAATCAGATCCCTCCCATTTAGTAATCAGACCTCTCCCATTCAGGAATTAGACCACTCCCATTTGGAAATCAGATCCCTCCCATTCAGGAATCAGCCCTGTCTCATCCTGGAATCAAACTCCTCCCATTTAGTAATCCGACCTCTCCCATTCAGTAATCAGACCTCTCCCATTCAGTAATCAGACCTCTCCCATTCAGGAATTAGACCCCTCCCATTCAGGAATTAGACCCCTCCCATTCAGTAATCAGACCTCTCCCCATTCAGGAATTAGACCCCTCCCATTCAGAAATCAGACCTGTCTCATCCTGGAATCAAACTCCCCCCATTCACTAATCAGACCTCTCCCATTCAGGAATTAGATCTCTCCAATTTGGAAATCAGAACCCCCCTCCCATTCAGGAATCAGGCCCGTCTCATCATCCTGGAATCAAACTCCTCCCATTCAGTAATCAAACCCTTCACATTTGGAAATCAGACCCCTCCCATCCTGGAAACAGATCCCTCCACCCGGGAATCAGGCTCCTCCCTCCCAATCAGGAATCAGGCCAGTCCCATCCTGGAATCAAACCCCCTCCCATTCAGGAATCAGACTCCTCCCATTCAGTAATCAGATCCCTCCCACTCAGTAATCACGCCCCTCCCATTCAGTATTCAGATCCCTCCTATTCAGGAATCAATCTGCAAAAAAGATGATGAGACACACAACTATTTCTTCAGAACAGAGAGAGGTGAGAATATACAGTACAATAAAGTTTTATTAAAATCCTTGCACTATATATAGATCACCAGGAGGGGGATTGTTTTTCTTCTGAACAAAACTGGAGTTGTACTTTAAGAATATTGTCCAGCTGCCAACATGGTTGTGAACCAGATGTCTGTGCCCCTCCCCCCATCACATTGTGCTAATTAGGGGGCCCTGTGACTTGTGACTACACATACTTTCCTTCTGGAAGAAAGTGAAGAGCCGAGCCCAGGTATTCTGAATACATTCCTGACATTCCATCCCAATTGGTGATGAGCGATTGGGTTTGGAAATAATGTCAAATTGCGAACCCCCATTAAAAGGTAAATGAGAGAAGAATCTTAAAAATCAATATCCAAAGAGTAGAAGGCCGGGGTTATCAAAGCCGAATACCATTCAACGGGGAGCAGCTCTTGTAATAATGCTTAAAGTAAAATATTATGAAAAAAACCTTCCTGCTCTGTTATGTACTATTAACTTTGAAAACCTGCAATAAAAATAATTTAAAAATGAAAAAAAAACAAAAAAACCTTCCCGCTTTGTTATGTACTATTAACTTTGAAAACCTGCAATAAAAATAATTTAAAAATTAGAAAAAAAAAAAAACCTTCCTGCTTTGTTATGTACTATTAACTTTAAAAACCTACAATAAAAATAATTTAAACATTAGAAAAAAAAAAACGTCCTGCTTTGTTATGTACTAGACTTCGAAAACCTGCAATAAAAATAATTTAAAAATTAGAAAAAAAAAAAAACCTTCCTGCTTTGTTATGTACTATTAACTTTAAAAACCTACAATAAAAATAATTTAAAAATTAAAAAAAAAAACCTTCCTGGGCGATGCCCTTCACCTTCCTAGGACGTGTAGAATGTGTAGGCTGTATATTATTATTATTATTATTATTATATACAACCTAATACAGCAACAGTGATTGTTACAAAGACAAAATTACAATTTCAATTGCTGCTGAATGACAGCTGCCAGACACTTCTGTTTGTAAACAAAGTGTTTGGGGATTCCCTTCATCTATACCAGACCTTTATCCTAGATGAGCGTCTGGTATGGATTGTATGGGAAAAAAAAATAATACAGTGTGGAGTTCCCTTAGAAAATAACCAAGACCATCATCCCTGATGAGGAAATCCCATGCAAAAAAAAAAATTAAAAAAAGATAACAAAGTGTGGGGGCTCCCCTCAAAATCCACACTGGACCCTAATCTGAGCAGCCTGGGGGGGGGTATCCCCCTGATAAAGCACCTTGTCTGCATGTTGAAGAGCACAAGGGTCCCTTCCAAACAACCCTGATTGTGGTGGCCTGTGGGGGAATAGAGGGAGTTGTCAGAAACTGGAAGCCCCCTTTAACCACTTCCCGCAAATCGCTGTAGCTGTCGGTACTTTGATGTAGAAAACCGGGGTTATGGCGGCAGATAACCAAAACAGCTGTATTTATACTGAGATTAAATGACACACAGGTGGACTCTATTTACTAATTAGGTGACTTCTGAAGGCAAATATATATATATATATATACAGTATTTCATACAAGTAAGTACACCCCTCACATTTCTGTAAATATTTTCTTCTATCTTTTCATGTGACAACACTGGAGAAATGACACTTTGCTACAATGTAAAGTAGTGAGTGTACAGCTTGTATAACAGTGTAAATTTTCTGTCCCCTCAAAATACCTCAACACACAGCCATTAATGTCTAAACCGCTGGCAACAAAAGTGAGTACACCCCTAAGTGAAAATGTCCAAATTGGTCCCAAAGTGTCAATATTTTGTGTGGCCACCATTATTTTCCAGCACTGCCTTAACCCTCTTGGGCATGAAGTTCACCAGAGCTTCACAGGATGTCACTGGAGTCCTCTTCCACTCCTCCATGACGACATCACGGAGCTGGTGGATGTTGGAGACCTTGCGCTCCTCCACCTTCTGTTTGAGGATGACCCACAGATGATCAATAGGGTTTAGGTCTGGAGACATGCTTGGCCAGTCCATCACCTTTACTCTCAGCTTCTTTAGAAAGGCAGTGGTCATCTTGGAGGTGTGTTTGGGGTCGTTATCATGTTGGAATACTGCCCTGCGGCCCAGTCTCTGAAGGGAGGGGATCATGCTCTGCTTCAGTATGTCACAGTACATGTTGGCATTCATGGTTCCCTCAATGAACTGTAGCTCCCCAGTGCCGGCAGCACTCATGCAGCCCCAGACCATGACACTCCCACCACCATGCTTGACTATAGGCAAGACACACTTGTCTTTGTACTCCTCACCTGGTTGCCGCCACATAGGCTTGACACCATCTGAACCAAATACAGTTATCTTGGTCTCATCAGACCACAGGAGATGGTTCCAGTAATCCATGTCCTTAGTCTGCTTGTTTTCAGCAAACTGTTTTGTGGGCTTTCTTGTGCATCATCTTTAGAAGAGGCTTCCTTCTGGGATGTCAGCCATTCAAACCAATTTGATGCAGTGTGTGGCGTATGGTCTGAGCACGGACAGGCTGACCCCCCCCCCCCCCTTCAACCTCTACAGCAATGCTGGCAGCACTCATACATCATACTTTTTTTCCCAAAGACAACCTCTGGATATGACGCTGATCACGTGCACTCAACTTCTTTGGTGGACCATGACGAGACCTGTCCTGTTAAACCGCTGTATGGTCTTGGCCACCATGCTGCAGCTCAGTTTCAGGGTCTTGGCAATCTTCTTATATCCTAGGCCATCTTTATGTAGAGCGACAATTCTTTTTTTCAGATCCTCAGAGAGTTCTTTGCCATGAGGTGCCATGTTAAACTTCCAGTGACCAGTATGAGAGAGTGAGAGCGATAACACCAAATTTAACACACCTGCTCCCCAATCACACCTGAGACCTTGTAACACTAACGAGTCACATGACACCGGGGAGGGAAAATTAATAATTGGGTCTAATTTGGACATTTTCACTTAGGGGTGTACTCACTTTTGTTGCCAGCGGTTTAGACATTAATGGCTGTGTGTTGAGTTATTTTGAGGGGACAGAAAATTTACACTGTTATACAAGCTGTACACTCAATACTTTACATTGTAGAAAAGTGTCATTTCTTCAGTGTTGTCACATGAAAAGATAGAAGAAAATATTTACAAAAATGTGAGGGGTGTACTCACTTCTGTGAGATACTGTGTGTATATATATATATATATATATATATATATATATATATATATATATATATATATATATATATAGTTTTTTAATTTTTTTTATGTACACATTGTCTCATTCTATTCTTACATAATTTTTATATTTATTATTATGTGTTGTTTTTCTCAATAAAAAAATGGGATACAAGGAAATATAAAATTGAATTTAATAGGAGGTTGTGTGTGGTGGGTATACAAGTGAGAAATTTGAATGTAATGATGTATACATTTAGATATATATATATATATATATATATATATATATATATATATACAGTATATCAGAATATTATTAATATATTAATATATAAGATTATTGATTTGCTATATATATATTTTTTTCTGTACATTGTCTCATTCCATTTTTACAATTGTTTATATTTATTATTATGTGTTATTTTTCTCAGTAAAAAAATTAGAAACAAATAAATATAAGATTGGATGTATTACATTGGGTGGTATACGTGTCTCGCACACACAGACAGGCCTCTTGCCATGTTGCGCTCCTCGCTGTCCACACTTCATTGGAACACCTAGCACAGAGCTGAGCCGAACGTCCCAGCATGCACTGCGGCTTATCTCATGGTAGGAATTCCAGCGATGTAATAAGAGAATAGAAGAGGTCTGCGGGACAGACAGGTAAGGACATGTCACCACCACAGGGAATTCTCCTTCTAATTCTCACTAATTCTATGGAGGTGACACCATGTCCCCCCCCACCAGGGGGCGTATGTCTACAGACACCATGTCCTCCCCCCACCAGGGGGCGTATGTCTACAGACACCATGTCCTCCCAGCAGGGGGCGTATGTCTACAGACACCATGTCCTCCCACCAGGGGGCGTATGTCTACAGACACCATGTCCTCCCAGCAGGGGGCGTATGTCTACAGACACCATGTCCTCCCACCAGGGGGCGTATGTCTACAGACACCATGTCCTCCCACCAGGGGGCGTATGTCTACAGACACCATGTCCTCCCACCAGGGGGCGTATGTCTACAGACACCATGTCCTCCCACCAGGGGGCGTATGTCTACAGACACCATGTCCTCCCACCAGGGGGCGTATGTCTACAGACACCATGTCCTCCCCGCCACCAGGGGGCGTATGTCTACAGACACCATGTCCTCCCACCAGGAGGCGTATGTCTACAGACACCATGTCCTCCCACCAGGAGGCGTATGTCTACAGACACCATGTCCTCCCCGCCACCAGGGGGCGTATGTCTACAGACACCATGTCCTCCCACCAGGAGGCGTATGTCTACAGACACCATGTCCTCCCACCAGGGGGCGTATGTCTACAGACACCATGTCCTCCCCGCCACCAGGGGGCGTATGTCTACAGACACCATGTCCTCCCACCAGGGGGCGTATGTCTACAGACACCATGTCCTCCCCCCACCAGGGGGCGTATGTCTACAGACACCATGTCCTCCCACCAGGGGGCGTATGTCTACAGACACCATGTCCTCCCACCAGGAGGCGTATGTCTACAGACACCATGTCCTCCCACCAGGGGGCGTATGTCTACAGACACCATGTCCTCCCCGCCACCAGGGGGCGTATGTCTACAGACACCATGTCCTCCCACCAGGGGGCGTATGTCTACAGACACCATGTCCTCCCCCCACCAGGGGGCGTATGTCTACAGACACCATGTCCTCCCACCAGGAGGCGTATGTCTACAGACACCATGTCCTCCCCCCACCAGGGGGCGTATGTCTACAGACACCATGTCCTCCCCCCACCAGGGGGCGTATGTCTACAGACACCATGTCCTCCCACCAGGGGGCGTATGTCTACAGACACCATGTCCTCCCCGCCACCAGGGGGCGTATGTCTACAGACACCATGTCCTCCCACCAGGGGGCGTATGTCTACAGACACCATGTCCTCCCCCCACCAGGGGGCGTATGTCTACAGACACCATGTCCTCCCACCAGGAGGCGTATGTCTACAGACACCATGTCCTCCCCCCACCAGGGGGCGTATGTCTACAGACACCATGTCCTCCCCCCACCAGGGGGCGTATGTCTACAGACACCATGTCCTCCCACCAGGGGGCGTATGTCTACAGACACCATGTCCTCCCCGCCACCAGGGGGCGTATGTCTACAGACACCATGTCCTCCCACCAGGGGGCGTATGTCTACAGACACCATGTCCTCCCCCCACCAGGGGGCGTATGTCTACAGACACCATGTCCTCCCACCAGGAGGCGTATGTCTACAGACACCATGTCCTCCCCCCACCAGGGGGCGTATGTCTACAGACACCATGTCCTCCCCCCACCAGGGGGCGTATGTCTACAGACACCATGCTATGCACACAACTGACCACTACCTGCATTGTGTCACCTTTGCGATCAACTGGAAATACCGCCCTAGTCGGGGTTGTCTTAGTAGGTCACGTGACCCCAGGATGCCCGTAATAAGACTGTAATAAGAATGATTTAAAGTGGGTGTAAACCTCAGACATGAAATGTGAACAAAGAATATCCCTCTATAGTGTGTACTTGTCTCAATCCAGACCACTAAGTGTCATTTCTGTCCGCTGCTTCATTCTTCTGCTATTAGCATGAGTCACTTCTGACAAGTTTTCCTGACACCAAAAGAAAAATGGTGACAGGGGAGGGAGCTCTAGCACACAGCCTGTGATTGACAGCCTCAGCTCTGCTCCTGTGTGCCGGGGTGTCCCTCCTTGTCCCTTCCTGTCTCTCCCCTCCAATCGGCTCTCAGAGCTCTCCTTACTGAGCACTGCAGAGTGTAACTTCAGCTCTCCGCCCCATTTTTTTTTCTGAACTCTCAGACAAGCTTTATAAATTCTGGACTTTGAAGGGATGTAGAGAAGGGAAGACTGCAGATAAACAGGTACAACGTATGTAGGAAGATTTGTTTCATCTCTGTGTATCACCTGAGGTCAGTCACTTCACTGGGTATATGGAAGGGTGGAAGGGCTTTCAGCGGGGGTCTAAAACTGACGGCCCTCCAGCTGTTTGCAAAACTACAAGTCCCATGAGGCATTGCAAGGCTGACAGTTACAAGCACAGGCAGAGGCATGATGGGACTTGTAGTTTCGCAACAGCTGGAGGACCACCAGTTTGAGACCCCCTGATTTACATCCACTTTAAAGCTGAACTCCAAACCGGCTTGAAATACACAAATACAGCTCTGTAATTAATATATACATTTTTTTTTACTTCCAATACATTTTTATTGAATAATATATATATTTTTTTTTACTGTAAATTTAAATGTGATTGTAAGCTGATATCAGTGTCTGTTACCTCCTATACAGCAGGGCTGGAGTGTGAGGGGGAAGAAGCAGCACAAGGAGCCAGTTAATTTCGAAGAAGCACGCTGATAGGAGGAGAGAGCGGAGCGACGGAGTAATAAACGCATCACTGTGCCACTTCTCCTTTTCACCGTCCAATCACAGGGTGGTGGTTGGTCCAGAGTAGCCTGTGTTGTGTTGAATGATGCTGGCCATCAGACCGAGGACATCTAGTGGCAGAAAAAAAGTACTGCGGGGGGGAGAAATCTCTCTAGATCAGGAGGTCTCAAACTGGCGGCCCCTCCAGCTGTTGCGAAACTACAAGTCCCAGGAGGCATTGCAAGGCTGACAGTTACAAGCATGACTGCCCACAGGCAGAGGCATGATGGGACTTGTAGTTCTGCAACAGCTGGAGGGGCCGCCAGTTTTGAGACCCCCCTGCTCTAGATTGAAGGTGAATATTGCAGCAAAAGCCGGTATTGTTATTTTATCTTTTCTGTTTTTATGTTTGGCTGAAGTTGGGCAGCAAAATAATGTCTCTGGGATTTGCTGAGATTGAGTTACTGAAAGGGCTTACTCTGATTTCACCGCACGCTGCGAGCTTCTCACCATGTGCATTGGAAGAGCTGCGGCAAGTAAAAAAGAGCCCCGCCTCGTTTCCTGGCTGGAGGACATCCAGCATCATCTAGCCCTTTCTATCCCCAGCCTGACTGCCCCTTTAAAATAATTGGATTTCAGTTCTGTCAATCACGGGGGCTAGGGGCGTCACATGTGGGCGTGGCCTATGCTGATCCAGCCTGCCTAGGAACGCCCCCTTCCTCCAGAGTGATATCCACCTATCAAGCCATTTAAAAAAAAAATAAATATTTGCATAACTCCTCCCAAGAGCCCGCCCACTGCTTGCACCAGGACCAGTGACTCTTCAGAAGGAGTACAGAGGGGAGGGTTCTGTGATGATGTCATGTACAGCCCCCCCCCTGCTGGCCCCTCCCACCAGCCATGATCTGCCTGCATTACATTGGAGAAACACAAGTGATGATCTCATTGGATGAAAAGTGAAAAGTATATCTTGAAAACAGAAGAAGGGAGGAGCCAGGGAAAGCAAAATATATAAATATACTTGAGAGGAGTTCCGGGGAAAGAGGCTGCAACCTTTTCTGGAAGTCTGCTGGGCCCCTCCCACCTAGCCGCGCCCTGTGCGCATTGCATAGAGAGGCACAGAGACCCAGTGATGACATCTAAATCAGCTGTGTAATGAAAACAGAGAGATTATATTTAAAAATATGTGTAAAAAAAATGTTAATGAGGGAGGAGGGGGAGGGGAAGGCAAAATATAAGTAGACTCAAGGTCAACTTTAAATATTAGACCTTTCGAGAAATATTTAGGTGGGAACCATCAGTCATGTGACACGTAGACCTGGGCACCGCCGAAAAATTCCTTTTCATTTCATTCGTTTTTTGTTTTTTTTCCGTTTTTTGGGTCATTCGTTATGATCGCAATTCGTAAATCCGAAAATCTGAAAATCCGAAAATCCGAAAATAAGAAAGAAAATCCAAAAATTTGAAAGAATATCTAACTAATAATAACTAACTATTAAATTATAGGTGTTGGAGTTTCCTTTCAAATTTGGCTGTTAGTGAACGTAACGAATACGAATTTATCTGAAGTTCCGAATTATCCGAAATAATGAATGCCGCATCTAAACAAATGGAACGTAACAAATTAATAATAAAAAATAACAATAATAATAATAAAAACTTCTTATTACTATTTATTATAAATTTGTTCCGTTCCATTTGTTTAGATGCGGCATTCCTTATTTTTCGAATAATTCGTAACTTCGGATAAATTCGTATTCGTTACGTTCACTAACAGCCAAATTTGAAAGGAAATTCCAATACCTATAATTTAATAGTTAGTAACAGTTATTATTAGTTAGTTCATTATTGTTTTGGATTTTCGAATTTTTGAGTTTTTGAGTTCTCGTTCCTATTTTTGGATTTTTGTTCTTTTGAATTTTCGGATCTTCGCTCTTATTTTCGGATTTTCTGATTTCCAAGTTACCTATAATTATATATATATTATATACCTATAATTTAATATCTATTATTAGTTAGCTATTCTTTCAAATTTTCGGCTTTTTTTTCCCGCATCTAAACGAATGGAACTGAACAAATTAATAATAAATAATAATAATAATAATAATAATAAAAAAAAGTTTTTATTATTATTTTTGTTATTTATTATTATTAACTTGTTCCGTTCCATTCGTTTAGATGCGGCATTCGTTATTTCGGATAATTCGTAACTTTGGATAAATTTGTATTCGTTATGTTCACTAACAGCCAAATTTTGAAAGGAAATTCCAACACCTATAATTTAATAGTTATTATTAGTTAGTTCCTTACTGTTTTGGATTTTCGAATTTTTGAGTTTTTGAATTCTCGTTCCTATTTTTGGATTTTTGTTCTTTTGAATTTTCGGACCTTCGTTCTTATTTTCGGATTTTCCGATTTCCAAGTTACCTATAATTATATATATATATTATATACCTATAATTTAATATCTATTATTAGTTAGCTATTCTTTCAAATTTTCGGCTTTTTTTTCCCCGCATCTAAACGAATGGAACTGAACAAATTAATAATAAATAATAATAATAATATTAATAATAATAAAAAAAAGTTTTTATTATTATTTTTGTTATTTATTATTATTAATTTGTTCCGTTCCATTCGTTTAGATGCGGCATTCGTTATTTCGGATAATTCGTAACTTCGGATAAATTTGTATTCGTTATGTTCACTAACAGCCAAATTTTGAAAGGAAATTCCAACACCTATAATTTAATAGTTATTATTAGTTAGTTCCTTACTGTTTTGGATTTTCGAATTTTTGAGTTTTTGAATTCTCGTTCCTATTTTTGGATTTTTGTTCTTTTGAATTTTGGGATCTCCGTTCTTATTTTCGAATTTTCGAGTTTTTGCATTTTCTAATTTCGGATTTTCTCATCTCAAATTTGAAAGGGAACTCCAATACCTACAATTTAATAGTTAGTAATATTTAAGTTATTATTAGTTATTTTTTCAGACTTTCGAATTTTCGGGTTTTTCGAATTCACGAATTTTCTAAAATATTAGAATTTACGAACATTCGGAAAAATTTGTTAAACGGGTTTTCGTCAATTCAGGTAATTCCGAATTAACTAATTTATCGAAAATTTGTTAAAAAAAAACAAATTTAGAAGGAAACTAATTGCACATATCTAGTGACACGTCCCGGTCCTCCGGGCTCCAGAGAGAAAGGAAAGTGTCGGCTCAGAGCCAATAATTATTACAAGATGTCTTATAGTATAATGAATAGGAGGGGGGGGGGGGATTTCCAGGAAGGGGGGGGGATTTCCAATGGGGGGGGGGAATTTACAAACTCAGTTCAGCCATGTCACCACATTAAATGGAATTTAATTTTACACACTTAGAAAAATTGTCCACTTGTGTGAGTTTTCCTGGCAGCGCTCATATTGGTCGTATGGCAGATAATCGATGTGTCTGGAATTGGGTTGTCTGGAGTTCACAGAGGAATCAGATTCATGACCATCATAATTCCTCATCTTCCAGCAGGTCGGGTGTCACACCTGTGTGTTATCATAGGGGCACCTTAAAGCGTGTATTACACCAGGTATCGCCGCAACACAGAATATAGCGCAATCTTGTCCCATATTATGGATGGTACAACGAACGGACGCCGAACTCACCGGTGTTTCTAATTCAGGTGCACGGTGGCGGCAGTAATGAGAAGAGGCCCAGAAAGGTTTCCAGTCTGATCAGCTACAACTTTCACTTGGGATCGATCGTCTGCTTTGGTCATGATCTTCAACATCTACATTGGACGATCTTCAACATCTACATTGGGCGATCTACAACATCTACATTGGGCGATCTTCAACATCTACATTGGGCGATCTTCAACATCTACATTAGGCGAGCTACAACATCTACATTGGACGATCTACAACATCTACATTGGAAAATCTACAACATCTACATTGGACGATCTACAACATCTACATTGGGCGATCTACATCTACATTGGGCGATGTACAACATCTACATTGGACAAGCTACAACATCTACATTGGACGATCTACAACATCTACATTGTACGATCTACAACATTTACATTGGACGATCTACAACATCTGCATTGGGCGATCTACAACATCTACATTGGACGATCTACAACATCTGCATTGGGCGATCTACAACATCTGCATTGGGCGAACTACATCTACATTGGACGATCTACATCTACATTGGACGACCTTCAACATCTACATTGGGCAATCTACAACATCTACATTGGACGACCTTCAACATCTACATTGGACAATCTACAACATCTACATCGGGCGATCTACAACATCTACATTGGGCGATCTACATCTACATTGGACGATCTTTAACATCTACATTGGGTGATCTACAACATCTCCATTGGGCGATCTTCAACATCTACATTGGGCGATCTAAAACATCTACATTGGACGATCTACAACATCTACATTGGGCGATCTTCAACATCTACATTGGGTGATCTACAACATCTACATTGGGCAATCTTCAACATCTACATTGGGCGATCTAAAACATCTACATTGGACAATCTACAACATCTACATTGGGCGATCTACAACATCTGCATTGGACGATCTACAACATCTGCATTGGGCGATCTACAACATCTGCATTGGGCGATCTACAACATCTACATTGGACGATCTACAACATCTGCATTGGGTGATCTACAACATCTACATTGGACGATCTACAACATCTACATTAGGCAATCTACATCTACATTGGACGATCTTCAACATCTACATTGGGCGATCTACAACATCTACATTGGGCAATCTACAACATCTACATTGGACGACCTTCAACATCTACATTGGACAATCTACAACATCTACATTGGGCGATCTACATCTACATTGGACGATCTACAACATCTACATTGGGCGATCTACAACATCTACATTGGGCAATCTACAACATCTACATTGGACGACCTTCAACATCTACATTGGACAATCTACAACATCTACATTGGGCGATCTACATCTACATTGGACGATCTACAACATCTGCATTGGACGATCTACAACATCTGCATTGGGCGATCTACAACATCTGCATTGGACGATCTACAACATCTGCATTGGGCGAACTACATCTACATTGGACGATCTACATCTACATTGGACGACCTTCAACATCTACATTGGGCAATCTACAACATCTACATTGGACGACCTTCAACATCTACATTGGACAATCTACAACATCTACATCGGGCGATCTACAACATCTACATTGGGCGATCTACATCTACATTGGACGATCTTCAACATCTAC
This sequence comes from Aquarana catesbeiana, assembly GCF_042186555.1. Classification (NCBI taxonomy): domain Eukaryota; kingdom Metazoa; phylum Chordata; class Amphibia; order Anura; family Ranidae; genus Aquarana; species Aquarana catesbeiana. The sequence continues at coordinate 45,787,226 of NC_133324.1, forward strand.
ATTGGGTGATCTACAACATCTACATTGGGCGATCTTCAACATCTACATTGGGCGATCTAAAACATCTACATTGGACGATCTACAACATCTACATTGGGCAATCTTCAACATCTACATTGGGTGATCTACAACATCTACATTGGGCGATCTTCAACATCTACATTGGGCGATCTAAAACATCTACATTGGACAATCTACAACATCTACATTGGGCGATCTACAACATCTGCATTGGACGATCTACAACATCTGCATTGGGCGATCTACAACATCTGCATTGGGCGATCTACAACATCTACATTGGACGATCTACAACATCTGCATTGGGTGATCTACAACATCTACATTGGACGATCTACAACATCTACATTAGGCAATCTACATCTACATTGGACGATCTTCAACATCTACATTGGGCGATCTACAACATCTACATTGGGCAATCTACAACATCTACATTGGGCGATCTACATCTACATTGGACGATCTACAACATCTGCATTGGAAGATCTACAACATCTGCATTGGACGATCTACAACATCTGCATTGGGCGATCTACAACATCTGCATTGGACGATCTACAACATCTGCATTGGGCGAACTACATCTACATTGGACGATCTACATCTACATTGGACGACCTTCAACATCTACATTGGGCAATCTACAACATCTACATTGGACGACCTTCAACATCTACATTGGGCAATCTACAACATCTACATCGGGCGATCTACAACATCTACATTGGGCGATCTACATCTACATTGGACAATCTTCAACATCTACATTGGGTGATCTACAACATCTACATTTGACGATCTACAACATCTACATTGGGCGATCTTCAACATCTACATTGGGCGATCTACAACATCTACATTGGACAATCTACAACATCTACATTGGGCGATCTACAACATCTGCATTGGACGATCTACAACATCTGCATTGGACGATCTACAACATCTGCATTGGGCGATCTACAACATCTACATTGGACGATCTACAACATCTGCATTGGGCGATCTACAACATCTACATTGGACGATCTACAACATCTACATTGGACGATCTACAACATCTACATTAGGCAATCTACATCTACATTGGACGATCTTCAACATCTACATTGGGCGATCTACAACATCTACATTGGGCAATCTACAACATCTACATTGGACGACCTTCAACATCTACATTGGACGATCTACAACATCTACATTGGGCGATCTACATCTACATTGGGCGATCTACATCTACATTGGACGATCTACAACATCTACATTGGACGATCTACAACATCTGCATTGGACGATCTACATTTGCATTGGGCGATCTACACCGTTCAACAACTTCTGCATTGAGCGATCTACAACATCGGCATCTGTCAAAAGACATAGGAGCAGTATAACATTCCAGAAAATCTCCACCTTTTATTAAGGACTTTGTTTAGGCTGAGGTGATGTCATCAGTCTGCTGCAGGCAGGAGGAAGCTTTTCCTCAGTCTCCAACCCCCCCCCCCACACAGTGATCAGACTGCAACATTGTAACAAGTTACAAGGTGAAAGGCTACAACAGGGGCTGATCTGTGTCAGACATTTGTAAACACAGCCAAGAGCTGCACAAACACCGGCGTTTAAATAGTTGTGTCATCCCTGAGTCCAAGAAGTAGACCTAGTTGCACAATGTATACATAATATACAGTATATCTACATTATGTTATGCAATATGAGTATATCAGAGCTCACTTTATTTGAATACAACATAAAAATGACATTAGTGAATTTCTGGCCGTGTTTAAACAATGAGTCACCGAGGGGGCGGCCGAAGGGGAAGTGTTCTTATTAAAAAGAGAGAGAAACCAGAAGAAACAAATTACCGCAAATGTCGTAATCTGACACTCAGTGAAGAGAACCTGTAATGGGGGCAACACTGCCGGTTACCACTGCCAAAATCCTTTCCCTAAATACACAGCTGATGTGGCTTTTATATTCCACCATGCTTTGCTGTTCCGTATTACCATAATAAGATTGGCTGTCATGGACCCCCCTTTCTGTCTGTCTGAAATCCAATCCATAGCCAGATAGAGATCAGAGTAAGAAGCGTAATGCACAAGAACTGAGCTGCACTACTAGGCTAGAAATCTAATGAGATATAGATATATATATATTTTTTTACATATATTTATATATATTTACAGTGTGTTTGTGTGTATAATATGTTTACAAATTATGCGCTGATTTTTTTTTTTAAGTCATTTACTAATCCTATATCTTTTTTTTTTTTTTTAATATATTTACAGTGTATATATATATATATATATATATATATATATATATATATATATATATAACAAAATATATTTACAAATTATACTCTGATTTTTGTTTTTTAAGTCTACATTTACTAGCTTATAATCCTATATCTTTTTTTTTTTTTTTTTTAATATATTTACAATATATATATATATATATATATATATATATATATATTACAAAGTATATTTACAAATTATACGCTGATTTTTTTTTTTTGAAGTCTTCATTTACCAGTTTATAATCCTATTTTTTTTTATTTTTCTTTACACATATTTATATATATTTACAGTGTGTGTGTGTGTGTATATGTATATATATATATATATATATATATATATATATATATTACAAAATATATTTACAAACTATACGCATATTTATATATTTATATTTACAGTGTGTGTGTGTATATATATATATATTTACAAATTCTACGCTGATTTGTTTTTTTTCAAGTCTACATTTACGAGTTTATAATCCTATATTTTTTTTTAAACATTTTTATATATTTACAGTGTGTATATATATATATATATATATATATATATCAGCATCAAGTGAAGAAATGAATGGGCTGCCCCAGGCCAAAAGTCACTCAAAAGACGTCTCTGAAACCGTTTTTAGAAATTGCGTCACACCAAAACAGATGGTGAGGCAGCACCGTTGTGTTGTGGCATACGCAAAAAATGCGCACATTAGCAAAAGGCGCGGAGGTGCCATGAACAGTCAGTGGACACTGCTGCGCGTCTGCAAAAGGGTAGCTCATTTTTTGTGCATTCCGGGAAAGCACTCAATTTTGCGCACATTCCCACAATGCAAAAAAAAACGTAAATGTAGCCTAAGGCTGCCCATATATTATACAATTTTCTTTAGATTTACCAAAACCATATAATATGAGATCAAACCTAAACACTTTCAATTTGTATGTGATCAGAGCAGGCCCTTGCACTACATAGTTGAAGATACATCTAAAGGCAGTCAAAAGAAGAAAATTGTATAATGTATGTCAGGGGGAGGCAATCTGGGGCCCTCCAGCTGTTGTGGAACTACATTTCCCATGAGGCATTGCAAGGCTGCCAGTTACAATTACTCCCAGAGGCATTATGGCATTTGTAGTTCTGCAACAGCTGGAGGGCCCCCAGGTTGCCTACCCCTGATGTATGACCAGCTTAAAAGCTGATATGCCCTCCCTTTCCAGCGTGTCTCCAGGACAGGAAATGAAGGAAAAACTTCACAATGGGACACAGAAAGGAAAAAAATAAAAAATAGACAGACAGCCATTGTAACCCTTCCCTACTTTCTAATTGTGATACACACTCATACCTGCCTGTGTGTGTAATCTGATCTCTCCTCTTGCTCCGGGTATTCATAACATGGCAATCAATTAGCGCACGCCAACCCATTACTGTGAATGGTGAATATGAAAAATTCCTAAGCGATTTTGAAGGAAGAGAGATCAGGAAGAAAAGATCAGGAGTCGCAGTTCAGGGAACTTTACTTTATTTGCTCGTTCAATGATACAAATTCTCATTGGGGGCTTGTCCGGGATGAATGAGCAAATAAAGTACGTTTTCTGTGCTGCAGTCTCCGCTGCTTTTGTTTGGTGGCTCTTTGGAGCACACTGGGTCGCATGCCCAGACATTTCTATTTAAGCCATGTGATGCTGACCACCCTTACAAACTACTGATTATATATACAATATATACAGTATCTCACAAAAGTGAGTACACCCCTCAGTCACATTTTTGTAAATATTTTATTCTATCTTTTCATGTGACAACACTGAAGAAATGACACTTTGCTACAATGTAAAGTAGTGAGTGTACAGCTTGTATAACAGTGTAAATTTGCTGTCCCCTCAAAATAACTCAACACACAGCCATTAATGTCTAAACCGCTGGCAACAAAAGTGAGTACACCCCTAAGTGAAAATGTCCAAATTGGGCCCAAAGTGTCAATATTTTGTGTGGCCACCATTATTTTCCAGCACTGCCTTAACCCTCTTGGGCATGGAGATCACCAGAGCTTCACAGGTTGCCACTGGAGTCCTCTTCCACTCCTCCATGATGACATCACAGAGCTGGTGGATGTTAGAGACCTTGTGCTCCTCCACCTTCCATTTGAGGATGTCCCACAGATGCTCAATAGGGTTTAGGTCTGGAGACATGCTTGGCCAGTCCATCACCTTTACTCTCAGCTTCTTTAGAAAGGCAGTGGTCATCTTGGAGGTGTGTTTGGGGTCGTTATCATGTTGGAATACTGCCCTGCGGCCCAGTCTCTGAAGGGAGGGGATCATGCTCTGCTTCAGTATGTCACAGTACATGTTGGCATTCATGGTTCCCTCAATGAACTGTAGCTCTCCAGTGCTAGCAGCACTCATGCAGCCCCAGACCATGACACTCCCACCACCATGCTTGACTGTAGGCAAGACACACTTGTCTTTGTACTCCTCACCTGGTTGCCGCCACACACGCTTGTCACCATCTGAACCAAATAAGTTTATCTTGGTCTCATCAGACCACAGGACATGGTTCCAGTAATCCATGACCTTAGTCTGCTTGTCTTCAGCAAACTGTTTGCAGGTTTTCTTGTACATCATCTTTGGAAGAGGCTTCCTTCTGGGATGACAGCCATGCAGACCAATTTGATACAGTGTGCAGCATATGGTCTGAGCACTGACAGGATGACCCCCCACCCCTTCAACCTCTGCAGCAATGCTGACAGATCTCATACATCTATTTCCCAAAGACAACCTTTGGATATGACGCTGAGCACGTGACCTCAACTTCTTTGGTCGACCATAGTGAGGCCTGTTCTGAGTGGAACCTGTCCTGTCAAACTCCTGTATGGTCTTGGCCACCGTGCTGCAGCTCAGTTTCAGGGTCTTGGCAATCTTCTTATAGCCTAGGACATCTTTGTGTAGAGCAACAATTCTTTTTTTTCAGATCCTCAGAGAGTTCTTTGCCATGAGGTGCCATGTTGAACTTCCAGTGACCAGTATGAGAGAGTGAGAGCGATAACACCAAATTTACCACACCTGCTCCTCATTCACACCTGAGACCTTGTAACACTAACGAGTCACATGACACCGGGGAGGGAAAATGGCTAATTGGGCCCAATTTGGACATTTTTACTTAGAGGTGTACTCACTTTTGTTGCCAGCGGTTTAGACATTAATGGCTGTGTGTTGAGTTATTTTGAGGGGACAGCAAATTTACACTGTTATACAAGCTGTACACTCACTACTTTACATTGTAGCAAAGTGTCATTTCTTCAGTGTTGTCACATGAAAAGACATAATAAAATTTTTACAAAAATGTGCGGGATGTAGTCACTTTTGTGAGATACTGTATATATATATATATTCTTTTTTTTTTTTTTTTAAATAAAGACCGGTGTTTAAATATCAACACTCTGGTGTCAGAAATCTTCCAGAAGGTTGAATCATTTTAGTGTAATGTGTAAATAGAATGATCCCTTTACGCACGTCTCATCACACAAGTCAGCAGTTATACAGAACTCTGATTAATATACACATGACATGCATGGGAAGAACACCCCTCCACATCACCAAATCACAACATTATAACAAAATATTAAAGAAAATTACAAATAAATTCATGGCGTGAAAGTTACATTTCGCAACATTGTCATGGCAATCAAACTTTCGTACGAAGTTGGTCTGGCCACTGATGGCTTTTTATCGAATGAGCGATCTTCGCGCGAACGTTCGAATGACAATCTAACTGTGTGCGGCCAGCATTAAAGATAAAAAAAACAATCAGAACTGGGGGGTCATCGAATGTATTGTATGGATTTGATACGCAGGCACGAATTTGCACGTAATGAAACAATTCATGGAGGCATTCGAAGGTGATCGTAGATTGCGCCGTCACTGGTGACGATTGTATTGTGCGGCATTGCGTTCATGGCTATTGCATTGGCAACCATGGTGAGGACTGAGATAAAAGACATATGTGTAATATGTGTGTCCCACCTTCTCCCCCCACATGTGTGTCCCGTGTTCCCTCCCTCTGGAATGTCCTGTCACCCCACCTCCCAGCCCGGACCCCCCGGAGCAGCGCAGATCGGACGCAGTATGGTGGGGACACATCTCACCAATCTCTTCCTTCCTCCTCCTGGGTGTCAGGCTGATGTCTCCTGTCCATGTCCTGAGAGCTCTGGGTCCCTGGTTGGGCTCTGCTTCCTGAGGACAGTCAGTGTGAATGGCTGGGTCTGCTCTCAGCCTCTGATTACAACTCTGAGGAAGTTACAACACTCTACTCCGTCCTCCCACTCCGGGAGCAGCCCCAGGAATCCTCCACCACAGCAACCAGGACTGTCTGTGATCACCAGCATGTCCCCAACACAGTCCTGTATGTCTGACACAGTGTCTGACCCTCCCTGCTCCTCCCCTCCACCCCTCATACAAAACATCATTCCAGGACTTCATTTACAATGTATCGCTCCTTTCTGTACCTCTCATACAATGTATCCTTCCCCCTGTACCTTTTATACAATGTATCTCTCCTCCTGTACTTTTTATAAAATTTATCTCTCCTCCTGTACTTTTTATAAAATTTATCTCTCCTCCTGTACTTTTTATAAAATTTATCTCTCCTCCTGTACCTTTTATACAATGTATCTCTCCTCCTGTACCTTTTATACAATGTATCTCTCCTCCTGTACTTTTTATACAATGTATCTCTCCTCCTGTACTTTTTATACAATGTATCTCTCCTCCTGTACCTTCTATACAATGTATGTCTCCTCCTGTACATTTTATACAATGTATCTCTCCTTTCTGTACCTCTCATACAATGTATCTCTCCTCCTGTACCTTTTATACAATGTATCTCTCCTCCTGTACCTTTTATACAATGTATCTCTCCTCCTGTACCTTTTATACAATGTATCTCTCCTCATGTACCTTTTATACAATGTATCTCTCCTCCTGTACTTTTTATTAGGGTTGTCCCGATACCACTTTTTTAGGACCGAGTACAAGTACCGATACTTTTTTTCAAGTACTCGCCGATACCGATTACCGATACTTTTTTTTTTAAATGTCACGTGACAGTTTTTTTTTTTTGCTATTTTTTTTTGGGGGGGGGGGGGTGAACGTTGTATGTGTGTGTGTTTTGTTTTTTTTTGTTTTTTACAATTTTTATTTTTTACAATAATATTTTTTTATTCTTTATTGTTTTTTTTTTTTTAATCAGCCCTTTTGGGGGGCTTTGGTGAGATATCAGGGGTCTTAACAGACCTCTGATATCTCCCCCTTGAGACAGAGAAAGAGACCGAGGATAGAGATTCCCCAGTCCCTTTCTCTGCAGCCTCAGCTGCACTGAGAATGAATGGAGAGAAGACAGTGGCTCCTCTCCATTCATAAACTGACACATCATAATCACAGGAGATTACAATGTTTCAGTTATGTGAATGGACAGAGTCAGCTGACTCTGTCTATTCACAAAGGAAGGAGGAGGGGGACGGAGTAACTGAGGGGGAGAATGGAGGGGACAGATAAGGAGAGAGGAACGGAGGGGGAGAACGGAGGGGGACAGATAAGGAGAGAGGAATGGAGGGGGAGAACGGAGGGGACAGATAAGGAGAGAGGAATGGAGGGGGAAAACGGAGGGGGACAGATAAGGAGAGAGGAACGGAGGGGGAGAACGGAGGGGACAGATAAGGAGAGAGGAACGGAGGGGGAGAACGGAGGGGACAGATAAGGAGAGAGGAACGGAGGGGGAGAACGGAGGGGGACAGATAAAGAGAGAGGAACGGAGGGGGAGAACGGAGGGGGACAGATAAGGAGAGAGGAACGGAGGGGGAGAACGGAGGGGACAGATAAGGAGAGAGGAACGGAGGGGGAGAACGGAGGGGGACAGATAAGGAGAGAGGAATGCAGGGGACAGCGGAGAGGCACAGCTGTATGTCACTAAAGCTGGTGAAAGCCGCTGGGGGAGAATCTTGTAACTCCCCCATGCGCCGATCACAGCGGACTTCCAGGTATCGGGGGAAGTATCGGGAGCATTTGCCCGAGTACAAGTACTTGGGCAAATGCTCGGTATCGGTGCCGATACCGATACTAGTATCGGTATCGGGACAACCCTACTTTTTATACAATGTATCCCTCCTCCTGTACTTTTATACAACATATCTCTCCTCCTGTACTTTTTATACAATGTATCTCTCCTCATGTACCTTTTATACAATGTATCTCTCCTCCTGTACTTTTTATACAATGTATCTCTCCTCCTGTACCTTTTATACAATGTATCGCTCCCCCTGTACCTTTTATACAATGTATCTCTCCTTTCTGTACCTTTTATACAACGTATCTCTCCTCCTGTACCTTTTATACAATGTATCTCTCCTCCTGTACCTTTTATACAATGTATCTCTCCTCCTGTACCTTTTATACAATGTATCTCTTCTCCTGTACCTTTTATACAATGTATCTCCCCCCCTTGTACCTTTTAAACAATGTATCTCTCCTCCTGTACTTTTTATACAATGTATAGCTCCCCATGTACCTTTTATACAATGTATCTCTCCTCCTGTACTTTTTATACAATGTATCTCTCCTCCTGTACCTTTTATACAATGTATCGCTCCCCCTGTACCTTTTATACAATGTATCTCTCCTTTCTGTACCTTTTATACAATGTATCTCTCCTCCTGTGCCTTTTATACAACGTATCTCTCCTCCTGTACCTTTTATACAATGTATCTCTCCTCCTGTACCTTTTATACAATGTATCTCTCCTCCTGTACTTTTTATACAATGTATCTCTCCTCCTGTACTTTTTATACAATGTATCTCTCCTTCTGTACTTTTTATACAATGTATCTCTCCTCCTGTACTTTTTATACAATGTATCTCTCCTCCTGTACTTTTTATACAATGTATCTCTCTCCTTGTACGTTTTATACAATGTATCTCTCCTCCTGTACCTTTTATACAATGTATCTCTCCTCCTGTACCTTCTATACAATGTATGTCTCCTCCTGTACATTTTATACAATGTATCTCTCCTTTCTGTACCTCTCATACAATGTATCTCTCTCCCTGTACTTTTCATACAATGTATCCCTCCTCCTGTACCTTTTATACAATGTATCTCTCCTCCTGTACCTTTTATACAATGTATCTCTCCTCCTGTACCTTTTATACAATGTATCTCTCCTCCTGTACTTTTTATACAATGTATAGCTCCCCATGTACCTTTTATACAATGTATCTCTCCTCCTGTACTTTTTATACAATGTATCTCTCCTCCTGTACCTTTTATACAATGTATCCCTCCCCCTGTACCTTTTATACAATGTATCTCTCCTTTCTGTACCTTTTATACAATGTATCTCTCCTCCTGTACCTTTTATACAATGTATCTCTCCTTTCTGTACCTTTTATACAATGTATCTCTCCTCCTGTGCCTTTTATACAACGTATCTCTCCTCCTGTACCTTTTATACAATGTATCTCTCTCCCTGTACTTTTTATACAATGTATCTCTCCTCCTGTACCTTTATACAATGTATCCCTCCTCCTGTACCTTTATACAATGTATCTCTCCTCCTGTACCTTTTATACAATGTATCTCTCCTCCTGTACCTATTATACAATGTATCTCTCCTCCTGTACCTTTTATACAATGTATCTCTCCTCCTGTACCTTTTATACAATGTATCGCTCCCCCTGTACCTTTTATACAATGTATCTCTTCTTTCTGTACCTTTTATACAATGTATCTCTCTCCTTGTACTTTTTATACAATGTATCTCTCCTCCTGTACTTTTGAACAATCTCCTTTCTGTACCTCTCATACAATGTATCTCTCCTCCTGTGCCTTTTATACAACGTATCTCTCCTTTCTGTACCTTTTATACAATGTATCTCTCCTTTCTGTACCTTTTATACAACATATCTCTCCTCCTGTACTTTTTATACAATGTATCTCTCCTCCTGTACTTTTATACAACATATCTCTCCTCCTGTACTTTTTATACAATGTATCTCTCCTCCAGTACCTTTTATACAACGTATTTCTCCTTTCTGTACCTTTTATACAATGTATCTCTCTTTTCTGTACCTATTATACAATGTATCTCTCCTTTCTTTAACTTTTATACAATGTATCTCTCCTCCTGTACTTTTTATACAATGTATCTCTCCTCCTGTACCTTCTATACAATGTATGTCTCCTCCTGTACATTTTATACAATGTATCTCTCCTTTCTGTACCTCTCATACAATGTATCTCTCCTCCTGTACTTTTTATACAATGTATTGCTCCCCATGTACCTTTTATACAATGTATCTCTCCTCCTGTACCTTTTATACAACGTATCTCTCCTCCTGTACTTTTTATACAATGTATCTCTATTCCTGTACCTTTTATACAATATATCTCTCCTTTCTGTACATTTTATACAATGTATCTCTCTCCCTGTACTTTTTATACAATCTCCTTTCTGTACCTCTCATACAATGTGTGTAATTTTAATAGAACCTCTAGCTCCTGAAGAAGCGTTCCTTGTCAACGTGAAACATGTAGAGCAATTGGAGACTACACCATTCTGGGAACACCAGACCTGCAGTGCTCCCCCAATTCCAACTTTTTAGGGGAAGTTTACTTTTTTCCTTTATTTGGATTATGATTGAACTGTATACGAATATATAGGAATACACACAAAACTGCAGGATAGGATCCCCAATGGTGTCATGATATGCATTGTATGTCTAGATTTGATATGTTTTTAATGATGTTTTGTCTATTCTCCTTGTTTTTTGTATATTACCAATAAAATTCAAACTTTTTTATATATGCTGTGTAGTTCACTACAGTTGTGCCTTGAAAGTCCCAAAAAGTGTTTTCTTTAGTCTTTTGTTATCTCTCATACAATGTATCTCTCCTCCTGTACTTTTTATACAATGTATCTCTCCTTTCTGTACCTTTTATACAATGTATCTCTCTCCTTGTACTTTTTATACAATGTATCTCTCCTTTCTGTACCTTTTATACAATGTATCTCTCTCCTTGTACTTTTTATACAATGTATCTCTCTCCTTGTACTTTTTATACAATGTATCTCTCCTCCTGTACTTTTTATACAATGTATCTCTCCTCCTGTACTTTTTATACAATGTATCTCTCCTCCCGTACCTTTTATACAATGTATCTCTCCTCCCGTACCTTTTATACAACGTATTTCTCCTTTCTGTACCTTTTATACAATGTATCTCTCCTTTCTTTAACTTTTATACAATGTATCTCTCCTCCTGTACCTTTTATACAATGTATCTCTCCTCCTGTACCTTTTATACAATGTATCTCTCCTTTCTGTACCTTTTATACAATGTATCTCTTCTCCTGTACCTCTCACGCAACATATCTTTCCCCCTGTATCTCTCATACAATATATCAGATCCCTTTTAGCTTATTTCAGATCCCCATTCAGTGTGGTCACTATGGATGTATTAAGTGAGGAGCCCACTAGGCTTACATCAAGACCTTGTTCTGGTCAGTCCCTCTCCGGTGACCTTACTAGTAGAAGTCATTGACATTGAGGTGACAGTTGTGTACACAATGTCTGGTGTATGTGACGCGTGGCGTGTCCCTGTGAAGTGCTCTCTTCCTGCAGGTGGGACACATTCCAAGTTACTATGTGATGAATGAGAGCTCATTACATGTGATGTCATTGTGGACTGGAGGGGCACAGAGGGGTCCTGGATCAGTGTTGGGGTCCTGATGAAGGATTAGTAGTCCTCTACTTCGTATCACTTTCTCTCTGAGTTCAGTACCCTCTCCATGGCAGGAATGGTCAGATCTATGACACCGTATTGTGTCTGGAAGGGTCAGGTCTATGACACCATATATTATATACATTGTATCTATGACACCTTATACACTGTACCTGGAATGGTCAGATCTATGGCCCCGTATATACAGTATCTCACAAAACTGAGTACACCTCTCACATTTTTGTAAATATTTTGTTATATCTTGCTCAATAGGGTTTAGGTCTGGAGACATGCTTGGCCAGTCCATCACCTTTACCCTCAGCTTCCTTAGTAAGGCAGTGGTCGTCTTGGAGGTGTGTTTGGGGTCGTTATCATGTTGGAATACTGCCCTGCGGCCCAGTATCCGAAGGGAGGGGATCATGCTCTGCTTCAGTATGTCACAGTACATGTTGGCATTCATGGTTCCCTCAATGATCTGTAGCTCCCCAGTGCCAGCAGCACTCATGCAGCCCCAGACCATGACACTCTTTGTACTCCTCACCTGGTTGCCGCCACACACGCTTGTCACCATCTGAACCAAATAAGTTTATCTTGGTCTCATCAGACCACAGGACATGGTTCCAGTAATCCATGTCCTTAGTCTGCTTGTCTTCAGCAAACAGTTTGCTGGCTTTCTTGTGCATCATCTTTAGAAGTGGCTTCCTTCTGGGATGACAGTCATGCAGACCAATTTGATGCAGTGTGCGGCGTATGGTCTGAGCACTGACAGGCTGACCCCCCACCCCTTCAACCTCTGCAGCAATGCTGGCAGCACTCATACGTCTATTTCCCAAAGACAACCTCTGGATATAACGCTGAGCACGTGACCTCAACTTCTTTGGACCATGGCGAGGCTTGTTCTGAGTGGAACCTGTCCTGTTAAACTGCTCTATGGTCTTGGCCACTGTGCTGCAGCTCAGTTTCAGGGTCTTGGCAATCTTCTTATAGCCTAGGCCATCTTCATGTAGAGCAACAATTCTTTTTTTCAGATCCTCAGAGAGTTCTTTGCCATGAGGTGCCATGTTGAACTTCCAGTGACCAGTATGAGAGAGTGAGAGCGATAACACCAAATTTAACACACCTGCTCCCCAAAGACCTTGTAACACTAATGAGTCACATGACCCCGGGGAGGGAAAATGGCTAATTGGGCCAAATTTGGACATTTTCACTTAGGGGTGTACTCACTTTTGTTGCCAGCGGTTTACACATTAATGGCTGTGTGTTGAGTTATTTTGAGGAGACAGCAAATTTACACTGTTATACAAGCTGTACACTCACTACTTTACATTGTAGCAAAGTGTCATTTCTTCAGTGTTGTCACATGAAAAGATAGAAGAAAATATTTACAAAAATTTGACTTTTGTGAGATACTGTACACTGTATCTATGACGCCTTATACATTGTATCTGGAATGTTCAGGTGTATGACACCCTTTATATACATTGTATCTGGAATGGTGAGGTCTATGACACTATACAGTATACATTATATCTGGGAGATTTCATGTAGGATTACATGCATAGCTGGCCCCGGGAAGGAATGAGAATGCACACAATGAGCTCTGGCAGCTTTATATGTCCATGTCTGCACTGTCACATTTTAAGAAATGTTTATTTGTATGAGGGAACAGTAAAGCACAGCCACATGCACCTCTGTACTACTTCCATCCACACAGAACATCCAGAATGATGGTAAATCCATTTAAAAGTTAATCAAGATTTCATCTGTGTCCCATTGTGAAGATGCCCCCTCACTTCCTGTCTCATAGCCACAACAGGAAGTAAAAAGTAATGAGGGAAATACCTGGATGTCACCAGAACTAGTGTCCCCATTGTAAGATTTCCCCTGTATTCCTGCTCTGGGGACAACCCACAATCCGCCATTCTTAACATACAGTATATATGCAATACAAAAAAAATGAAATAGTAAAACAAGTCTATGTCTGGGGTTGCAGTCTTCCTAAACCCATATACTGGAAGACTTTCATTAGAAATATCTAATTTTAACAACGTTCATTCCATTTTCTGTTTTTTGGAGTCAGGTGGACGTTCGTTTCCAACCACAGTGATGGAAATATTGGAAGGCGCAGGATGGAAAATGTTTCTCCAATGAACAAAATTTCTTACAGTGTATGTGGTTTCTCATTTGGTAAAGTCTATTTTTTTTTTTTTTTTTTTAACTTCAAACAAATTAATTTCTAAAACCAGCCATATGCTATTCAATTTTAAAATGAACGTTCAGATGAACGTTCGCAGTACATTCGATAACTTCTAAAGCAGCTGAAAATGTCCTTTTGCTTTTAACATTCGAATTGTGGATCGCTGGTTGGAAGCTAAACACTGGGGACCTCGAGTGGAGAGTGAACGAGTTTTGCTTTTGATTGCTGAGTTGCATTATTAGGTTCTTTTTGGGGCTTTTCTTTGTAGCTTTTTAACACTTTTCTGTCACTTTTTAACCACTTTAGCCCCAGAGGATTTGGCTGCTCAATGACCAGGCCATTTTTTGCGATACGGCACTGCGTCGCTTTAACTGACAATTGCGCGGTCGTGCAATGTTGTACCCAAACAAAATTGACGTCCTTTTTTCCCCACAAATAGAGTTTTCTTTTGATGGTATTTGATCACCTCTGCGGTTTTTATTTTTTGCGCTATAAACAAAAAAAGAGCGACAATTTTGAAAAACAAAAAACTCACAATATTTTGTACTTTTTGCTATAATAAATATCCCCATTTTTAAAAAAAAAAGCACATTTTTTCCTCAGTTTAGGCCGATTTGTATTCTTCTACATATTTTTGGTAATAAAAATCGCAATAAGCGTATATTGATTGGCTTGCGCAAAAGTTATAGTGTCTACAAAATAGGGGATAGATTTATAGCATTTTTATTATAATTTTTTTTTTTTTTACTCGTAATGGTGGCGATCTGCGATTTTTTTCGTGACTGTGACATTATGGCGGACACATCGGACAATTTTTGACATATTTTTGGGACCAGTGGTATTTATACAGCGATCAGTGCTATAAAAATGCATTGATTACTGTATAAATGTCACTGGCAGGGAAGGGGTTAACAGGAGGGGGCGATTAAGGGGGTTAATTGTGTTCCCTAGTGTGTGTTCTAACTGAAAGGGGGAGGGGACTGTGTAGGGGAGATGACAGATCGCTGTTCATACTTTGTATGAATACACGATCAATCACTTCTCCCCTCGGAGAACCGGGATCTCTGTGTTTACACACAGAGGCCCCGGTTCTCGCCGTGTTACAGGTGATCACGGGAGCCCGGTGGTCATTGAGACCGCCGGGCCCTTGCATCGGCTCCGGGGGCGAGCAGCGGGCGCCCTCAGTTATATAAGAACTGTCACAGAACAGAAGCGTCACACAGCGGGAACCTCCCATTGCGGCGGATCGTCCAGAGGACAAAGTGGGGAAGAAGAAGCCGGAGGAAGATGCTGGAGGAAGAAGCAGAGGAAGAAGTGGGGGAAGAACAAGATGGAGGAAGAAAACCGAAGGAAGACCAGAAGAAGATGGAAGAAGAAGCTGGGAAAGAAGAAGACATTAATAAAGGAATTGTCAAAAACAGGCTATTGTCTTTTTTAACATTTTTGACACTTTTTTTGTGAAATGGTAGGTACCCCATTACCAATTCACACAGGAAGGGGCCAGGATCTGGGGGTCCCCTTGTTAAAGGGGGCTTCCAGATTCCGATAAGCCCTCCGCCCGCAGACCCCCACATCCACCGGGTAAGGGTTGTGGGGATGAGGCCCTTGTCCCCATCAACGTGGGGACATCCTCCCCATGTTGAGAGCATGTGGCCTGGTACGGTCCAGGAGGGGAGGCGCTCTCTTGTCCCCCCTCTTTTCCTGTGGCCTGCCAGGTTGCGTGCTTGGATAAGGGTCTGGTATGGATTTTTGGGGGGACCCCCACACCATTTTTTTTAATTTTGGCGCGGGATTCCCCTTAAAATCCATACCAGACCTGAAGGGCATGGTATGGAATTTGGGGGGACCCCCACGCATTTTTTTTTTTCATTTTGGTTCGGGGTTCCCCTTAATATTCATGCCAGACCCAAAGGGCCTGGTAATGGACTGTGGGGGAATCCCATGCTGTTTTTTTCAATGACTTTTATCTGTATTGCAGGACCCGACCATTCATTAATAGCCGTGAGTAGTTTTAAATGACTTTTTTCCTTTGAAATGTCATTTTGTGCAGGGACTGTTCTAAACACGGGAAAAATGCGCCCACATTACAGGCATACTATAGACACCCCCCAGCTACGAAATTTAAAGGAATATTTAACTTTTATTGTTTCACTTTAAGCATTATTAAAATCACTGCTTCCGAAAAAAACGGCCGTTTTTAAAACTTTTTTTTGCATTGATCCATGTCCCCTGGGGCAGGACCCAGGTCCCCAAACACTTTTTATGACAATACCATGCATATAAGCCTTTAAAATTAGCACTTTTGATTTCTCCCATGGCTTTCGAATTTGCCGCGAACACCCCAAATTGTTCGCTATTTGGCGAACGGGCGAACAGCCAATGTTCGAGTCGAACAGACAGCCCATCCCTAGTGGTAGGTTGACCAAAGCACATAAGCCCAAGGTAAGTATAGTAGCAAGTCCAAGTTGCAATCTCGGAACACCCAATAAGAGGATAATATGCGACCGGTCTAAACTATGTGGCATGTTCACCAATGCCAGGAGCCTGGCGGACAAGATGGGTGAACTAGAGATACTGTTGTACAAGGAGGATTTGGATTTTGTGGGAATTTCAGAGACCTGGTTCAACAGCTCTCATGATTGGCTGGCAACCATTCAAGGGTATACCCTTTATCGCAGGGATAGAGAGGGTAAAAAAGCCTGTAAAAATGCCTATATATCAAGAATAATTGATATTTGAAAGACGTTCATCAAGTCATTGAATGTACAAAGAATTTAAAGCGGAACTTCACTGCGTCTGAGCACCAAAAACACTATTTAACCACTTCCCGACCGGCTCACATACATATACGGTGGCTCCTATAAAAGCCATAGCAGGCGCGTGCTGCACGGCGGGGGACCCAATGTGCGTGGCCGGCGGGTGCGATCGCTGCCGGTCACCCTCAATCGCGGGCACGAGAGCCAGAACAGGGATTTGTGTGTGTGTGTGTAGACACACAAATCCCAATTCTGACAGGGGAGAAGAGACAGATTGTGTGTTCCTACTAAGTAGGATCAGTGATCTGGCTCCTCCTCCAGTGAGTCCCTCCCCCCCACAGTTAGAAACGCCTCCCAGGGAACACATTTAACCCCTTGATCGCCCCCTAGTGTTAACCCCTTCCCTGCCAGTGACATTTATACAGTAATCAATGCATTTTTATAGCACTGATCGCTGTATAAATGTCACTGGACCCAAAGAAGTGTCAAAAGTCTCCGATCTGTTCCGCTGCAATGTCGCAGTCCTGCTAAAAATCGCAGATCGCCGCCATTACTAGTAAAAAAAAAAAAGAAATAATAAAAATGCCATAAATCTATCCCCTATTTTGTAGACGCTATAACTTTTTCGCAAACCAATCAATATACGCTTATTGCGATTTTTTTTTTTTTGTTACCAAAAATATGTAGAAGAATACGTACTGGTCTAAGCTGATGAAGAAATTTATTTTTTTACATTTTTTTGAACTGCTTGCCGACTGGCGCACGCCGATGTACGTTGGCACAATGGCACGGCTAGGCAAAAGGACGTACCTGTAAGGCCGGCCGGGAGCTCCGTGAGTCGGGTCGCGGGTCCCGCGGACTCGATCGCCGCGGGGATACCTGCGATCGCCTCACGGAGAGGAAGAACGGGGAGATGCTAAGGTAAACAAGCATCTCCCCGTTCTGCCTAGTGACAGTGTCACTGATTTCTGCTCCCTGTCATCGGGAGCAGCGATCAGTGTAGTGACACCGCTAGCCCATCCCCCCTACAGTTAGAACACATCCCTAGGATACATTTAACCCCTACAGCGCCACCTAGTGTTAACCCCTTCACTGCCAGTCACATTTACACAGTAATCAATGCGATTTTAATCGCACGGATCGCTGTATAAATGTGAATGGTCCCAAAATCACGCCAAAATTGTCCGACGCGTCCGCCAAAATGTCGCAGTCAAGATAAAAATCGCTGATCGCCACCACTACTAGTAAAAAAATAAATAAATAAATAAAAATGCCATAAAACTATCCCCTATTTTGTAGATGCTATAACTTTTGCGCAAACCAATCAATAAACGCTTATTGCGATTTTTTTTCCAAAAATATATAGAAGAATACGTATCGGCCTAAACTGAGGGGAAAAAAATGTTTTTTTATATATTTTTGGGGGATATTTGTTATAGCAAAAAGCAAAAAATAATGCGTTTTTTTTTTTCAAAATTGTCGCTCTTTTTTTGTTTATAGCGCAAAAAATAAAAACCGCAGAGGTGATCAAATACCAACAAAAGAAAGAGCTCTATTTGTGGGGAAAAAAAGGACACCAATTTTGTTTGGGAGCCACGTCGCACGACCGCGCAATTGTCAGTTAAAGCGGCGCAGTGCCGCATCGCAAAAAAAAAAAAATGGCTTGGTCATTAAGGGGGCAAATCCTTCCGGGGGTTAAAGTGGTTAATTCATTTTTAATATTCAAAGCAAACCCCCCCCCCTTCCATCCATCCATGTCTCTGTTTCCTTTATTTTGTTGAGAAATAACTTTGAAAAACATCCCCCATCCGAGCATTTTTGGCCATCTTGAGTAAGGGCAGATGATTCATGTTGCATTTACTTCCTGGAATCTATCTGCCCTTAGCTCAGGCATCCAAGCAGGAGAGTGTGTTTAGCTGAGGGAACTCCTTCTCCTCCCCTCCTGAAGTCTCCTGGGATGTATGACATCATTTGCCTAGGCAAGAAACCAGGAAGTAACTAAAGAAATGTAGAAAAAATAAAAAATAAAACAAGTAAATATGATCTACTTTGCTATCTATTTACTAATGTTAGCAGCATGAAGATTATTAATGATCAATGCTGATTGGGGGAGTGAAGTTCTACAAGTGTACAGCCAACTATAGACTCCATAGATAAGGTAAGGAGATACACTAAGCTGTGTATGGAAGGTTCCTTATCTCATGGTGATCTCTATCACTGGGAGGTATTTCCTTATCTAGTAGCCGGCCTGGACATGTCCTTCTAATCTTCCCAAATCACAGAGATAAGAGTAGAGAAGGGAAGAAAAAAAGGAAGAAAAAATGAAGGCAAAACTTTACCAGGTTTTACAAGGTCCTCCCCTCCCCCCTCCCTCTTAGGGTGGCCATACACACTACAATCTGATTGTACAATCTCCTTTAAATTGACCAAAACTATGTAATATGAGGACAAACCTTCACAGTCCAATCAGTTGCTATCAAATGACACGGGCCCCTTGTCTCTCTGCCAGACCCCCTGCGAATGTAAGACGTCTCGCAAACCCCCTCCTTGAGTGTGTGGCGGAGATGTCTCTGGAGCGGTTCATGAGAGGTCACAAATGTGAATACATGCCGAGGGGTCTCTGCTAAAGAACTGCTGGAGAGCCACAGCATGTCCGCGCATGCGTGGGGGGGATCCGGCATACGTGCGCACACCATGGACACCTACAAGACCTAGAGGAATCCAGATGGAGAAACCATGAATCAGACTGAGACAGAAGTGCAGTTAAATCTCACTTGTTTAATAATAATTAAAAAAAAAAGGTAAACGTAGTCAAAGCCAGAGTTCAGGAACCGGAACGGATAGTCAGACAAGCCAAAACGTCAGGGAGCCAGAGATGAGCGTAGTAGAACAGCAAGCCGGATCTGGTGCCAGAAGGAATGTCAGCCAAGCAAGTCTTCAACAGGAACACAGGAGAGCGTCTCTAGAAATGTGACCAAGGCGAAGGCAGAGATCATCTGGACTGGACGGCTTAAGTAAGCAGGACTGACGAGCAGGATATCATCAACCGGTGAGTCACTGTGGAGTGATAGGAGCTGGCAATTAGCCAACAGCTGAGCGGCCAGCTCAGAGAAGGAAGGGCTGAGCCCAGTCCTGACATCCAGATGGAGAAACCGCCGCTCCATGTTTGAAGACGCACCACTGACAGTGTGAAACGCGTCGCCTCTCCTTGTCCTGCGTCTTAGTCTTGGCGGCTGTCATTGACTTTTTGTTGGAACAATAAACTACGTTGGATCGTTTCTGGTGGTGCGCAGCCTTTTTTTTCTGGGAAGGCTGTCCACAAGGTTTAGGAGTGTGTCTATAGGAATGTTTGTCCATTCTTCCAGAAGTGCATTTGTGAGGTCAGGCACTGATGTTGGACGAGAAGGTCTGGCTCGCAGTCTCCACTCTAATTCATCCCAAAGATGTTCTATCGGGTTGAGGTCAGGACTCTGTGCAGGCCAGTCAAGTTCCTCCACCCCAAACTCACCCATCCATGTCTTTGTGGACCTTAATTGGGCACTGGTCCAAATCATTTGGTGGAGGGGGGATTATGGTGTGGGGTTGTTTTTCAGGGGTTGGGCTTGGCCCCTTAGTTCCAGTGAAGAGAACTCTTAAGGCGTCAGAATACCAAGACATTTTGGACAATTTCATGCTCCCAACTTCGTGGAAACAGTTTGGAGATGACCTCTTCTTGTTCCAACATGACTGAGCACCAGTTTTGTGGGAACATGAAATTGTCCAAAATGTCTTGGTATGCTGACGCCTTAAGAGTTCCCTTCACTGGAACTAAGGGGCCAAGCCCAACCCCTGATAAACAACCCCATACCATAATCCCCCCTCCACCAAATGATTGGGACCAGGGCACAAATCAAGGTCCATAAAGACATGGATGAGCGAGTTTGGGGGCGAGGAACTAGACTGGCCTTCACATAGGGTTGCCACCTCATCCCTTTAAACCCGAACACATATGAATTACACAGGTTCTGAGGCTAATTAAATGCAGATAAGGCACCAAGTGAGTTTAATTACCACCTTAATCAGCCACAGAACCTGTGTAATCAATATGTGTTTCAGGTTTAAAGGGATGAGATGGCAACTCTACCTGCACAGAGTCCTGACCTCAACCCGACAGAACAGCTTTGGGATGAATTAAAGTGGAGACTGCGAGCCAGGTTTTCTCGTCCAACATCCATGCCTGACCTCACAAATGCTCTTCTGGAAGAATGGTCAAACATTCCCATAGACACACTCCTAAACATTGTGGACAGCCTTCCCAGAAGAGTTGAAGCTGTTATAGCTGTAAAGGGTGGACCAACTCAATATTGAACCCTACAGACTAAGACTGGGATGCCATTAAGGTTTATGTGCGTGTAAAGGCAGGTGTCCCAATACTTTTGTCAATATAGTGTATGTATTTCTAATGTATTGTATGCATATTATGAAAATCCCCCCCCCCACCCCCCTTGTGTGGACATCCAAAAGCCCTGAGACCACTGCTGGGCGTCACCAATTTGGATGTAATGTCATCACCCCAGCAGACTCAGAGCTGTCAGTTGAGTGCAATATTCCCCTTCACTCCTCCCCTGGCTCCTACAATAAAAATGTTATATGGGGAGGTGAGGAGGGAGGAGCTGGGCCAGCACAGACAGTAGACCCAGAATAGGAGAGAGCAATGACATGCAAGGAAGGAGGGAGGGGGGCGGTGCGAGGGGAATGACTCTTTTTGATCTAGTCAAGGCTCATTGCAAGAAAAAAAAAATCTAGGGAAAGAAACTCTGCCGCAAGTATTTCTATCACTTGAGCTTTTATCAGTAACTGTTAAGTGGGTGACAGGGTGTCTTTATAGTGCTGGGTGGAGGTGGAGGGGGGTGTGGATGGATCTAATGGCAGCACCGGACTTGGAACGTAGCCGGGGGTGTCGGAATGACAGGGAAGGGCGCGGTGTAGAGGAAGTGCCAATTGTTCCATGACTGGTACTTTCTATGGGAGGATGTGAGAGCGTCCGTTACGACGAAACACGTGAAAGTGAATGCAGAAGTGACAGTTCATCGTATCCCTTCTATAGAGGTCTTTGGAGGGCACTGTGCCAGCGCTGGGCGCTCATAGTAGTGTGCCATGATGCCGTGATCCGAGGATGCCGGTTCTAAGACTCGGTTCACATTGACTGCGGCTTTGAAATCGCGCGACTTCATCTGATATCGCACGATTTCAAAGCTGCATCTCAGTGCGACTTTAACCGCTTCAGCCCCCGGAAGATTTTACCCTCCCCCTTCCTGACCAGAGCACTTTTTACAATTTGCCACTGCGTCGCTTTAATTGATAATTGCGCGGTCGTGCGACGTTGTACTCAAACAAAATTTGCGTCCTTTTTTTCACCTCTGCGGTTTTTATTTTTTTGCAACAAAAGAACAGCGACAATTTTGAAAAAAAAATACACAATATCCTTTACTTTGCTATAATAAATATCCCACATTTAAAAAAAAAAAAAAAAAACATTTTTCCTCAGTTTAGGCTGATAGGTATTCTTCTACATATTTTTGGTAAAAAAAAAAAAAAAATCGCAATAAACATACATTGATTGGTTTGCGCAAAACTTATAGCGTCTAAAAAAATAGGGGATAGTTTTATGGCATTTTTATTATTATTTATTTCTCTACTAGTAATGGCGGTGATCTGCGATTTTTATAGGGACTGCGACATTGCGGCAGACAAATTGGACAGTTTTGACACATTTTTGGGACCACTGACCAGCGATCAGTGCTATAAAAATGTACGGATTACTGTAAAAATGTCACTGTCAGGGAAGTGGATAACACTAGGGGGGCGATCAAGGGGTTAAATGTGTTCCCTGTGTGTGCTTCTAACTGTAGGGGGGAGGGGACTTGCTAGGGGAGGAGAGAGATCGGTGTTCATATTTTGTATGAACACACGATCTGTCTCCTCTCCCCTTAAAGAACCGGGATCTGTGTGTTTAAACACACAGATCCCGGTTCTTGCTGTGTCACGAGCGATCGCGGTCATCGGGCACTCGCATCAGCTCCGGGGGGGGGCGAGCAGCGGGCGCGCACCTCCGACATGTCCAGAATGGCACGGCTGGGCGAAACGACGTTATGTTGTGTCGCTTCACCCTGTGGCCACTAGGGGCGTGCGCCACCGAAAGGCGCGAAGTGACATAACCTAACGTCGTTTCGCCCAGCCGTGCCATTCTGCCGCAGTAAAACTGCAGCGGCTGTTCGGCAAGTGGTTAAAGACATGTGCGCACACGCTTCACGCACAGATGTCTATTCAAGTTGCACCCGAAAAAGTAGTGCAGGAGCTCTACTTTTTCAAATCAAAGTCAGCGTCGCGCCAACTTGAACAGTGCCGTCGCCGGCAGTAGGAGGCGACTTGTCCTGCGATTTAACCGGCTAGAAACGTAGAAAAGTGATGGCAAAAAACAGACGGAGCGGTCCATCGAGTCTGCCCATTTTGTTTTTTTGGGGGGTTTTTTTTTTTTTTTAGGCTTTATTTTTTTGTTAACTTTGTTGTCTGGCTATAGATTTATGTTTATCCCAAGCATGTTTGAAGCCATTTACTGTTGACTGTCTCACTACCTCCTGCTGTCAAATCGCATGACAGGTTGCTCCAGTGTGAACGGGGGGCTTAGGCTTGGTTCAGACTTGGGATTTGACCTGTGAGACCCCAAGTTGCTTGACATGTGAAATCCCAAGTTGATCAGTGAGAACCATCTTAATTCGCACTACTGAAGTCGCTCTGACTTTAGAAAAGGTTCCTGTACGTCTTCAAGGTGACTTCTACCCAACTTGTGTCTATAGACTTTAATGGAAGTTATCCACCAAGTCGGATCCTCAGCTATATTGATGCGATTTGGATCCGACATTAGAGGAAGATTGTATGCAAAATATGTGAAAAACTAACGCCTATATCTCACAATGCTCTGCGCCTGGGACTGCCCATGAAATCAAATGTAGTAAAAAGAAAAGCAGCTACTTAAATGAAAAACATATATGCATAAGCAAAAAAAGGTGTAAATCAATGGTGCCAAGTCTCTGATTCCTTATTTGCAGCAGCGCTATGTGCCCGATGTCAAGACACATATAAATAAGACAAAAAATGGTAAAGAAGATGTGCAGGACAGTTTAAAAGAATTCCAGTCTGTGCATATGAAGAGTTTCTTGTCACCAGGAAAAAACAACACCGCGTGAGGGGGTGTCCCCCAGTGAGTTTGCACTCACCACAATTCCAGAAAATACAGGCCTTTGTACTGTTGTTATTTAATAACCATCCATCTTCTATCACCAACCACCAGATGTCGCTAGCATTCTCGATTAATAGTATACCATAAGGGGAAAAAACAAACTCATATAGCGTAATATTGCTAATGATAAGTTTATTGACATATAATGTTCCCTCCCCCCTTAAAAACTGCGTACCAAAAATAAAACAATAGTAAAGCAGAAAGAGCGTTTGTAAAGTGCACTGTGCCTTAGTCTACGTCTCCCGGGAGGAGTTACCAGAGCGCTCGCTGTGTGCGGCTGGTTTCACTTGCTTCCTGGTTCCTTCCGGTGCGTGGAACGCACACGTCACTTCCGGTGGATTACGACCCTGACGCGTTTCGTCACTTCCGGACGTCATCTGAGGGCGTAATCCACCTATCATTCAGCCGGTTTTTTTTTATATCAGTGGCAGATGCAACAGCCAATGGGAGAGGGCCTTTTAATAGGATGCCTCCCCATGACGCTGGAGCTCTACAGAACTGTCAGCAATGGGAAACTAAATTCGCAACGCCGGCAGAGTGTTTTTTTATATAAAGGAACCTGCCACTGCCGCCTGTATCGGAAAAAGATTGTGACATCTATGTCCTATACATAACAGTACTTTGAACTCAAACAACATCTATTCAATATCCTCACTGTACATCAAGCAATGGGCATAATATAGGACATATAACATGATGGGATGCAATCCTCCATGTATTAACTTATCCCGTTTGGACTGCTTATTTAGCATATACCATAGCAGTCTTCAATATTATTATAAATGTCGGGATAAAAACTAGTGAATACTAATATCCAATGATAAAAATTATCATAATGTTATCCAGCAACAAAAAATAAAAACTATTAATACTATACGTGGAGGATGCAATATAATGGCATTAAATACACATTTATGGTATAAATAGAGATAAATAGGTGTACTAACTATTTAAATATGTGACAGGTAAAACCAGCTGCCTAAAGTTAAAAAAGAATACCTTAAAAATAGACTAAAATAATGTATCAACTAAGGATGGGGGAGATTATGTGTATATATGTATAGACCGTATGGCCATACACAATAAAACGATTCTATGATCAATGTGATTATGAATTTTAATAAAATGATAAGAAATAAATAATTAATTAATTATGATAAGAAATAAATAATTAAACTATATCTCATAGAGAATATTATGTTAGAGACATTAAGAAGTGGGAATTATGTATCACTAATAAAGTAGTTTATATCGAGCTCTATATTGAGACCTCTGGGGGAAAGTGCGTCTACGGAATATATCCATCGAGTTTCGTGCTTGGATAATTCACGAATGCGGTTCAAACCCCTCCAGTTAGTTTGGAGATGTTCAACTCCCCAAAATTCCAACCCCTTGGGGTCCCTGTTATGTTTCAACCTAAAATGCAAAGATACATTGTGGTCTTTGTATCCGATCTTAATGTTGTTAATGTGCTCCGCGATTCTAATCCGTAACAATCTCTTTGTCCGGCCTATATAAATCAGGCCACAAGGGCACCTTAAAGCGTAGACAACATAAGAACTATTACATGTAATAAACTGTTTGATATCAAAAGACCGGTTGTTATGTATAGGACATAGATGTCACAATCTTTTTCCGATACAGGCGGCAGTGGCAGGTTCCTTTATAAAAAAACACTCTGCCGGCGTTGCGAATTTAGTTTCCCATTGCTGACAGTTCTGTAGAGCTCCAGCGTCATGGGGAGGCATCCTATTAAAAGGCCCTCTCCCATTGGCTGTTGCATCTGCCACTGATATAAAAAACCGGCTGAATGATAGGTGGATTACGCCCTCAGATGACGTCCGGAAGTGACGAAACGCGTCAGGGTGGTAATCCACCGGAAGTGACGTGTGCGTTCCACGCACCGGAAGGAACCAGGAAGCAAGTGAAACCAGCCGCACACAGCGAGTGCTCTGGTAACTCCTCCCGGGAGACGTAGACTAAGGCACAGTGCACTTTACAAACGCTCTTTCTGCTTTACTATTGTTTTATTTTTGGTACGCAGTTTTTAAGGGGGGAGGGAACATTATATGTCAATAAACTTATCATTAGCAATATTACGCTATATGAGTTTGTTTTTTCCCCTTATGATATACTATTAATCGAGAATGCTAGCGACATCTGGTGGTTGGTGATAGAAGATGGATGGTTATTAAATAACAACAGTACAAAGGCCTGTATTTTCTGGAATTGTGGTGAGTGCAAACTCACTGGGGGACACCCCCTCACGCGGTGTTGTTTTTTCCTGGTGACAAGAAACTCTTCATATGCACAGACTGGAATTCTTTTAAACTGTCCTGCACATCTTCTTTACCATTTTTTGTCTTATTTATATGTGTCTTGACATCGGGCACATAGCGCTGCTGCAAATAAGGAATCAGAGACTTGGCACCATTGATTTACACCTTTTTTTGCTTATGCACATTAGAGGAAGATTACCCAGGTATTCCCTGCGGTGTATCCCCCTCCCTCGATTCAAAGTTGCATCAAAGTACTACTCAAGTCGCCAACAAATCGTCAGGAAGTCGCACCACAGGTCATCCGAGCCTAAGACTCTGGGGCC
Source organism: Aquarana catesbeiana (assembly GCF_042186555.1). Lineage (NCBI taxonomy): Eukaryota > Metazoa > Chordata > Amphibia > Anura > Ranidae > Aquarana > Aquarana catesbeiana. The sequence continues at coordinate 45,814,130 of NC_133324.1, forward strand.
CCTTTACCATCTTCAGCGATCGCTCGTTTTTCCTTCCCAGCTCCAAACTGGTCACAGTATGTATGTACGTTAAGGATCTTAGATCGTTCTTATTCGGGTAGTACGGCAGCTGAATGTCACTCATTCTTGCAGAAAGGGCCACACCGCAACCACATGCAATCTAGTGGAACCAATTGCCATCAGAAGTCACCTAATTAGTAAATAGAGTCCACCTGTGTGTAATTTTATCTCAGTATAAATACAGCTGTTCTGTGAAGCCCTCAGAGGTTTGTTAGAGAACCTTAGTGAACAAACAGCATCATGAAGGCCGGGGAACACACCAGACAGGTCAGGGATGAAGTTGTGGAGAAGTTTAAAGCAGGGTTAGGTTATAAAAGAATATCCCAAGCTTTGAACATCTCACGGAGCTCTGTTCAATCCATCATCTGAAAATGGAAAGAGTATGACACAACTGCAAACCTACCAAGACATGGCCGTCCACCTAAACTGACAGGCCAGGCAAGGAGAGCATTCATCAGAGAAGAGCCAAGAGGTCCATGGTAACTCTGGAGGAGCTGCAGAGATCCACAGCTCAGGTGGGAGAATCTGTCCACAGGACAACTATTAGTCATGTTCTCCACAAATCTGGCCTTTATGGAAGAGTGACAAGAAGAAAGACATTGTTACAAGAAAGTCATAAGAATTCCCGTTTGCAGTTTGTGAGAAGCCATGTGGAGGACACAGCAAACATGTGGAAGAAGGTGCTCTGGTCAGATGAGACCAAAATTCAACTTTTTGGCCTAAAAGAAAAACATTATGTGTGGTGGAAAACTAACACTGCACATCACCCTGAACACACCATCCCCACTGTGAAACATGGTGGTGGCAACATCATGTTGTGGGGATGCTTTTCTTCAGCAGCGACAGGGAACCTGGTCAGAATTGATGGGAAGATGGATGAGCCAAATACAGGGTAATCTTAGAAGAACACCTGTCAGAGTCTGCAAAAGACTTGAGACTGGGGCGGAGGTTCACCTTCCAGCAGGACAACGACCCTAAACATACAGCCAGAGCTACAATGGAATGGTTTAGATCAAAACATATTCATGTGTTAGAATGGTCCAGTCACAGTCCAGACCTAAATCCAATTGAGAATCTGTGGTAAGACTTGAAAATTGCTGTTCACAGACGCTCTCCATCCAATCTGACAGAACTTGAGATATTTTACAAAGAAGAATGGGCAGAAATGTCCCTCTCTAGATGTACAAAGCTGGTAGAGACATCCCCAAAAAGACTTGCAGCTATAATTGCAGTGAAAGGCGGTTCTACAAAGTATTAACTCCGGGGGGCGCTAAACAAATGCCCCCCACACTTTTCACATATTTATCTGTAAAAAAAAATTGAAAACCATTTATCATTTTCCTTCCCCTTCACAATTATGTGACACTTTGTGTTGGTCTATCACATAAAATCCCAATAAAATACATTACGTTTTTGGTTGTAACATGACAAAATGTGGAAAATGTCAAGGGGTGTGAATACTTTTTCCAGGCACTGTAAGTGGGGGGACGGTCCCCCCACAATGTACAAGTCAATGTGTTTATGGGGAGTATTTATAATGCATAAGATTTGTTGGCTGCTCTTTTAGTCATATTTCATGAAGGATCTCCTCTGTAGATCTGTAGAATAAATCCGATGTAATTTAATGTTATGTAATCCACACCCAGCCGCTCCTCACTGGAGATCCTCATGGAAAATACATTGTAATACATTCAGATAATGAACGATCCAGACATCCTGCTAAGGATTGCCAGCTGCTGGCAGACTGGTGACTAGTCTGCCCATGTGTGGTAATTCATAGATTTCATTATCCAATAAAATCCACCTCCCCTTTCCACCACAGCTCAGGACAGTCTACAGTACAAAACACAAGGCCCTCAGGCTGAATCTGGACCACCAGGCCATCTCACGTGGCCCCGGTACCTCTCCTGCAGCTGCGGCACCCCCCCCCCCCCCCCTCGTCTCCACCCTCACATTTTCCCTGCGGTCAGAAGCCACGGATAGGCTTGTCCTCCATTGAGCAGCCTCCTCCATACCCTGGAGGAGGACCCTCATCTGGTCCTCCTCCAGACCCTGCACTTTCTGCTTCCCATCTTCTTCCTGCCAGCAGCACAAGGTAAAGCGAGGTGCACTGCAGTGGCAGCTCGTGTTTTTTTTTGGGGGGGGGGGGCAGCAATCCACCACCCCCCCGGCACGGCAGTAATCCAGCACACACACCCCACCCCATGGCACTTAATGGCACCCCCTGCCCATTGTCTGCTCAGCCCTTACCCCAACTTAGTGACGGGCTGCGGGTCAGGCAGTGGGTGACAGGCGGCAAGCTGTGTCCCAGGCAGTGGCTCCTCTCTCCTCCTCCTAGGCGTCCAATAGGATCGCCTGTACTTTCAGCCAATCGGGTGACGGGTGTCAGATGCGCTTCCTGATTGGCCGGGAGGAGGATCAGTGCGGCGATAAAGACACAAAAGGGGTTAAATAAATCAGTTAAAAAGTAACCAATCGTCACCCCTCCCCCCCCTCCACGTCTTCATTAACCACTTAAGGACCGGGCCTATTCTTCAAACTAGTTGTTTACAATGTTTTTGCTAGAAAATTACTTAGAACCCCCAAATATTATATATATTTTATTCCATTTTATTCTCTATCTCTAGGGTGTAAAAACAAATTATATATATATATATATTATTATTATTATACATGATTTATATAGCACCAACAGTTTACGCAGCGCTTTACCATGTATGGGAGGACAACACAATTACAGTACAGTAATATATATAATATATTTAATTTTATTTGACACCTTGGTGATAGAGAATAAAATGGCAGTCGTTGCCAGCATTTTATGTCGCACTTTATTTGCGCAGCGATCTTACAAATACAACTTTTTTTGAAAAAATACACCTTTTTTAATTCAAAAATAAAAAAAAAAACAGTAAAGTTAGCGCAATTTTTTTTTATATGCTGAAAGATAATGTTATGCTGAGTAAATTGATGCCCAACATGCTTCAAAATTGCGCCCGCTCGTGGAATGGCGACAAACCTTGACCCTTAAAAATCTCCATAGGCGACGTTTAAAAAATTCTACAGGTTACATGTTCAGAGTTACAGAGGAGGTCTAGTGCTAGAATTATTGCTCTTGCTCTACTGATCATGGCGATACCTCACGTGTGTGGTTTGAACACCGTTTTCATATGTGGGCGCTACTCACGTATGCGTTTCTGTGCGTGAGCTCGGGGGGACGGGGTGCTTTAAAAAAATATATATATATATTATTTATTTATTTTACTTTTTATTTTTTATTTTTACACTGTCCCTTAAAAAAAAAAAAAAAAATTGGATCACTTTTATTCCTATTACAAGAAATGTAAATTTCCCTTGTAAAAGAAGAAAAAAAGCATGACAGGACCTCTTAAATGTGAATAAAATAAATTATATATATATATATATATATATATATATATATATATATATATATATATTTTTTTTTTTTTTTGTTTTTTTTGTTTTTTTTGTTTTTTGTTTTTTTAAAGGCTTTTTATATTTTAATATATATATATATATATATATATATATATATATATATATATATATATATATATATATATATATAATAAAATATAAAAAGCCTTAAAAAAAAAAAAAAAAAAAAAAAATATATATATATATATATATATATATATATATATATATATGTATATATATATATATATATGTCTTTTTAAAAAATAATGAATTAAAAAAAAAAATATATATATATCTATATATATATATATATATAGATATATATATATATAGATATATATATATATATATCTATATATATATAGATATATATATATATATATAAAAAATTCCCTTTAAGGCTGTTGGGCGGAAGTGACGTTTGATGTCGCTTCCGTCATCCAACGTCCTAGAGTCGAGTGGGGGGGCCATCATTCCCTCACTCAACACAATGCCTCAGAGGGGAAAGGATCTGATCGCCTCCTGCCGCTACCGGCGGAGATGACAAGAACGCGGCGGCAGGGGCGTGGGCAACTTTCCCCCTGCTGATAAAAGTGATCTTGCGGCGAATCCGCAGCAGAGACCGCTTTTATCATAAAGAGGACCGCCCGCCCTTTCAGAAAATACCCGGGGTTACTGCAGCCATAACCCCCGGTATTCTAAGTACCAACGTACAGAGTGCAATAGAGTGCAGTCCATTGCTCGGATGTGGTGGCTGCATTAGTTTTCTTCTTAGGCTTTTTTTCCCCCTTCATTTTCACCTGGTGACAACGCACACTCACTGATATCTCCAGAACAATTGGTTGTAATGCATCTACAGCCGAGTGCGGTTTCCTTCTGGCTGGACCTGGTTCTGGTCTTAGGCCGCTACCGCTCCGATCACAATATAAGAATCACTTCAATGGATCATAAGATCCTGGATGTGTATTGAGGAACTTTTCTGGTCAAGAACATCAAGTACCCACCAACGCGTTTCGTATTAAAGCATCCCCCCCTTCTTCAGGATTCAAGCAATGGACGTTAATGAAATCAATCGAGGATCTATTGGGTGCTCAACCTGCTTCCCTCCAGCTGTTGCTGAATTACAAGTCCCATCATGCCTCTGCCTTTGGGAGTCATGCTTGAAACTGTCAGCCTGGCAATGTCTCCTGGGACTTGTAGTTTCGCAAACAGCTGGAGGGGCTGTCAGTTTGAGACCCCTGATCTAGAGTCTCCTAATGGCACCAAGAACAGCTGGCTGGGTCCTAAGTGTCATTAGGAGATGTTGGTGCTTATTAAGCCTTAGTGATTTCATTAACATCCATTGCTTGAGCCCTGAAGAAGGTGGAAGCTTTAATACGAAACGCGTCGGATGTAGCTATTGCTCTTAACCAATACACATATCAAAAAGAACTTTGACTTGATCTGAACATTTGCACTAAGTGCTCCTCAGTACACATCCAAACACTCAATGTATCTATGGAGGAGCAGCAATGTCACCAGTGGGGACTGGTGCTCTTTTTTTGAGGGGGGAGACGGAAAACAAACCACCCGTCACCCCCCTGGTCTGTTGAGCAACACCCCCCCCCCCCCCCCATCCGTCACTCGCTCATCTGCCCACCAGCCCCATCTTACCCATCTAAAAAATAGCAAAAAAAAAAAACGTCAGACATTTTTTAAAATCCTGTAGCGCCTAAATAAATAATAAAAAAAATAATAATTTTAATAATAATACAATAATAATAATAATCATAAAATTAGTAAAAAAATACTATTATACTATAAAAATTGTAAAAGTGGTAAAAAATTGTGAAAAAAAAGCAATGTCAGTCATTTTTTTAAACCTGTAGCGCCTAAATAATAAAAAAAATATTAATTTTAATAAAATAATAATAATACAAATACTTAAAAACACTATTATACTTTAAAAACAGTAAAGATGGTAAAAAATTGTAAAAAAAAAAGCAATGTCAGCCATTTTTTTAAAAATCCTGTAGCGCCTAAATAAATAATAAAAATATTAATTTTAATAAAATAATAATAATAAAAATAGTAAAAAATACTATTATACTATAAAAATAGTAAAAAATAGTGGGAAAAAAAGCAACGTCAGACATTTTTTAAAATCCTGTAACGCCTAAATAAATAATAGGATGGAAAAGACTAAGATATTGCAAAGATGGACTTTATAGGCACACACATAAGATAAAAAATATTTTACATTTGAATTGGATTAAAAAGGTAATGTACAAAACATAAAAAGAACACACATCATGCTAATGACATAGAATATATGACCCCAGGGACTCAAATTCTATGTCACCATTAGTAGGATGTGTGTTTTTTTTTTTATGTTTTGTACATTACCTTTTTAATCCAATTCAAATTTAAAATATTTTTTATCTTATGTGTGTGCCTATAAAGTCCATCTTTGCAATTTCTTAGTCTTTTCCATTCAATGTCAGGACGTTGGCCTATTGTTATCAGTGCATCCAGTGTCACCCTGTGAGGATACACATTAAATTCCACTTTTTTGACTAAATAAATAATAATAATAATTAAAAAAAAAAAAAAATTAATAATAAAAAAATAAATAGCGCCCGGCACTAAAAAACGTAAAACCTTCGCCTGTTGCGTGGGGTGGATCTCGCCTCGCATATCCGCCCCACTCTAAGTCTTGTAATATTTAATGTAAGAATAGGAATCTGGGTTGGTGTAGGAAAATATGGGGGGGCTCACCTGTGAGCGCAGAGAACGGCGTCCCTTTTTTTCACGAAATCTCTTATCCAATCATAAGTGGCGGTCAGCCGGCGAGTTGTACGGCACAAACAGAGGGTGGTCAGCGAAGTCCCAAGGTGTATACTCCTCTATAGGGTGTCCCAAGGTGTATACTCCTCTATAGGGTGTCCCAAGGTGTATACTCCTCTATAGGGTGTCCCAAGGTGTATACTCCTCTATAGGGTGTCCCAAGGTGTATACTCCTCTATAGGGTGTCCCAAGGTGTATACTCCTCTATAGGGTGTCCCAAGGTGTATACTCCTCTATAGTTTCTGTAGAGGGGGCTCCGTAGGGTTCCAGGATTTGGGGGGTAGAAGCGTCCAATAAGGTGCCAGGATTTGGGGGGTAGAAGCGTCCAATAAGGTGTCAGGATTTGGGATGGAGGGTCGGTGTCAGTCCCTGCGGTAGGAGCTCGGTGACAGCCTGGTGATGGTGCAGGGTAGGACTGAATAAACACAGGAAGGCGCCCTTTGGACTCTGTCCTCCAGCAGGTATTAGATTACACCTGGGGACAGGTGACACCAGGGGGGGGGGGACACCCCGACAACACACGCTCATTAACCCTTGCTGGCAGCGGAGGATGAAAGGCGACCATCTGGTCGGTTTGGTTCTCTCCTTGGTGACACGGGGAGTCGCAGTGTACACAATGCACCAGGTTGGACCGGTTCCTGCACTGCCATTGTCTGACACCTCCAGGCCGGAGATCACCGACATCCAATTTTTGTAGCACAATTCTGAGAATTTCTTCTCTTGCAAAATTGTCTTACCAAAATTTTCCATGTTTTACATTCTTTGTTTTCTTTTCTTCCTTTTAATTCGGAAGGGGTGTGTGAAGGAGGGGTACCTGCTGAGGGGGGCGTTTCCTTTATTTCGGCCCCGTGCACACTTGGAGGGGGGGCGCTGGCGCGCATTTTTTTTTTTCGCACGTTTTTTTCGTAGGGCGTTGATTTCAGTTTGCAGCAAAGTAGAGCATTTGGCCGCATTTGTCGCACTTTTTTTTGTTCAGGCGCTTCCCACATTTGGAGTGCCGTTACCAATGAATGGCGGCGCTGAATTTTTTTCATGCGTTTTACGGATACTGCGTTTCTAGAACGCGCAGATGTGGGCGGAGCCTAATTGTTGTTTTGCATTGGCAGAATTTTTTTCACGCGTTTCGGACACTGCATTTTCCAGAACGCGCAGATGTGGGCGGAGCCTAATTGTTGTTTTGCATGCGCTGAATCTTTTTCACGCGTTTCGGATACTGCGTTTTCCAGAACGCACAGATGTGGGCGGAGCCTAATTGTTGTTTTGCATTCGCTGAATTTTTTTCACGCGTTTCGGATACGTTTTTCCAGAATTCGCAGATGTGGGCGGAGCCTAATTGTTGTTTTGCATTCGCTGAATTTTTTCACGAGTTTCGGATACTACGTTTTCCAGAATGCGCAGATGTGGGCGGAGCCCAATTGTTGTTTTGCATTCGCTGAATTGTTTTCACGCGTTTAAGATACGTTTTCCAGAATGCGCAGATGTGGGCGGAGCCTAATTGTTGTTTTGCATTTGCTGAATTTTTTTCACGCGTTTCGGATACGTTTTCCAGAACGCGCAGATGTGGGTGGAGCCTATTTGTTGTTTTGCATTTGCTGCTATTTCTCTACTTTTGGTTTGCTTTCTGTGAAAAAAAACAAAATGAAAGGTGGAACTGAAGGCAATTTTATCTTATTATGGGGAGGGATGACCAATGACAAGCCCCGGTTCACGCCGATGCGATGCGGGGAAAGGCAGCGACTCCTGTGCGTTTTCCCCCTGCATAGCAATCACACTGTGTTCATGCGATCTGCTGCGGGTGTCAATTTAAAACGTAACGACGCCCCAAAAGCAGCTCGCAAAAAACGCGGTGCGTTTTGCCTGAACCGGATGGTGAACGCCCACACAATCTGGTTTCAGTGCGAAAAAAAAAGCTGTCCGCACCTTTTTCATGCGGATGCGGTGCGATTTGGACCCATTCAAAATGAATGGGCTCGAATCGCACCAGACAGAATCGCATGTTATTTCAACAAGAATGCAGTACGAATCGGGGCTTAGCCCCCTGGTCAAAACCGGTGTTACTTGTCCTTTCAAAATCGCAGGGCAGTCCGCAATGGAAGCGGTCAAATCGGTGCGACTCCCACTCCATCGGAGTCGCACCGATTCTGAAAGTAGTTCTTGCGAGCTCAGGTGCGACTGGCGTAGACATTGGTGCGTGATGCCGCTCTGATATCTTCCAAGTCGCACTGACATGCGGATTCAGAAATCATGCAGCTTCAAGTGAAGTCGCACGATTTTTAAAGCCGCGTTCGGTGTGACCGCAGGCTCCATGTTATTTTTTTTCCGTCCCAGCTCTGATTGTCTCCGGTGACCATCGTTACGGAGACTTAAAGAGGACGGGGAACCCCAAATTTTACCGTTGTCACCAGAACAGGAACAGGGGAGAAATATTGTAAGTGGGGACAACGGCTTCAGAGACGACTGTCACATTGTCGAGGTTTCCTCTCACTTCCTGTTGTGTCACCAGGACAGGAAGTAAAGAGATGTCTCCTCCATTTTTTTTTTCTTTACGTACTTTTGCCATCCCCGCTCTCTATTTGTCCTGGTTACCAATGTTAATGAGACTCAAAGTGATGGGAAATCCAAAACGTTACCGTTGTCACCAGAACAGGAACAGAGGAAAAATCTTGTAGTAGGGACACCTGCTTTGGAGACAACTGTCACTTTGATGAGATTTCCACTCACTTCCTGTTGTGTCACCAGGACAGGAAGTAAAAGGACGTCTCCTCCATTGCACAAAGACAGCAAAGAAAAAAAAATCATGCTTTAAAAGTCTCCTCCATTTTTTCATGTATTTTTGCCATCCCCGCTCTTTATGTGTCCTGGTGACCAATGTTAATGAGACTCAAAGTGACGGAAAATCCAAAACATTACTGTTGTCACCTGAACAGGAACAGAGGAGAAATCTTGTAGTGGGGACACCGGCTTCGGAGACAACTGTCACTTTGATGAGACATCTTCTGACTTCCTGTTGTGCCACCAGGACAGGAAGTAAAGGGATGTCTCCTGCATTGGACAAAGACAGCAAAGAAAAAAGAAAAAGGAAAAGAGGAGAAATCTTATAGTGGGGACACCGGCTTCAGGGAAAACTGTCACTTTGCTGGGATTTCCACTTACTTCCTGTTGTGTCACCAGGACAGGAAGTAAAAGTAAGTCTCCTCCATTTTTTCATGTATTTTTGCCATCCCCGCTCTCTCTGTGTCCTGGTGACCAATGTTAATGAGACTCAAAGTGACGGGAAATCCAAAACGTTACCGTTGTCACCAGAGCAGGAACAGAGGGAAAATCTTGTAGTAGGGACACCTGCTTTGGAGACAACTGTCACTTTGATGAGATTTCCTCTCACTTCCTGTTGTGTCACCAGGAAAGGAAGTAAAAGGAGGTCTCCTCCTTTTTTTTAATGTATTTTTGCCATCCCCGCTCTCTGTTTGTCCTGGTGACCGTCATTATGGAGACTGAAAATAATGAGGAATCCAAAATGTGGTTGTCACCAGAACAGGAACAGAGACGAAATCTTGTAGTGGGGACACTGGCTTCAGAGACAACTGTCACTTTGATGAGATGTCTTCTAACTTCCTGTTGTGCCAGCAGGACAGGAAGTAAAGGGAAATCTTCTCCGTTGGACACAGACGGCAAAGAAAAAAAAAAGGAATAGAGGAGAAATGTTGCAGTGGGGACACCGGCTTCGGAGACAACTGTCACTTTGATGACATTTCCTCTCACTTCCTGTTGTGTCACCAGGACAGGAAGTAAAAGCACATCTCCTCCATTTTTTTAACATATTTTTATCATTCCTGCTCTCTTTATGTCCTGGTGAGAGTCATTACTGAGACTGAAAATAACGAGGAATACAAAATGCGGTGATCACCTGAACAGGAACAGAGGCGAAATCTTGTAGTGGGGACACCGGCTTCAGGGACAACTGTCACTTTGATGAGATGTCTTCTGACTTCCTGTTGTGCCACCAGGACAGGAAGTAAAGGGATGTCTCCTCCATTGGACAAAGACAGCAAAGAAAAAAAAAAAGGAATAGAGGAGAAATCTTGTAATGGGGACACCTGCTTCGGAGACAACTGTCACTTTGATGAGATTTCCTCTCATTTCCTGTTGTGTCACCAGGACAGGACGTAAAAGCACATCTCCTCCATTTTTTTTTATGCATTTTTTATCATTCTCGCTCTCTATTTGTCTTGGTGACCGTCATTGCTGAGGCTGAAAGTAACGAGGAATACAAAATGTTATGGTTGTCACCAGAACAGGAACAGAGGAGAAATCTTGTAATGGGGACACCCTGCTTCAGAGATGACTGTCACTTTAATGAGATTTCCACTTAAATCCTGTTGTGTCACCAGGACAGGAAATAAAGGGACGTCTCTTCCATTTTTTTTAATGTATTTTTGAAATCCCCGCCCTCTCTGTGTCCTGGTGACCAATGTTCCCGAGACTGAAAGTGACGGGGAATCCGAAATGTTACCGTTGTCACCTGACCAGGAACAGAGGAGAAATCTTGCAGTGGGGACACCAATACACAGAACAAGACTAATATAAATCACCAATTTAAAGTGGTGTTCCGGCCGCAATTATACTTTTTAAATAAAAATACCCCTATAATACACAAGCTTAATGTATTCTAGTAAAGTTAGTCTGTAAACTAAGGTCTGTTTTGTTAGTTTATAGCAGTAGTTTGTTATTTTATAAACTTACAGCAGGCCGTGGCCATCTTAAGTGTGGGCATCTGAAGCCAGACTGTATTTCTTCCTGGATCTCATCCTTGCAGATCTCGCACATGCTCAGTGCAGCACAAGCAGTGTAATAGGTTTCAGGTCAGGTTTCCATAGCAACAGCAGTGTCAGAGGTCGTTGCTGCCCCTTCCCAGAAGGCATTGCAAACAGGAAATGATGCGATGGGCCGCGGCCAGGGAGGAGGAAGTGAAAAATGAATACAGCAGATATACAGTAGGTGCTGAGAAAAAAAAAATTTAAATATCCAATTCATTTACAGTGCACAGTTTAGTGAGGGATGCTGAAGAGTTGTAAAAGTGGGTGGAACTCCACTTTAATTTTGCCAGATAACCAATTATAGCACATACAAAAAAAGAAAAGCGTCACCCCATCCTAATGTCATTTCACCTGAGAGCTTTACCCTTCGGATGGGGTGCCGCTTTTCTTTTTATTTTTGTTGTGGGGACACCGGCTTCGGAGACAACTGTCACTTTGATTAGATTTCCTCTCGCTTCCTGTTGTGTCACCAAGACAGGAAGTAAAGGGACATTGCCTCCATACCTAAAGGTATTTTTTCCATCCCTGCTCTGTTCTAGTGACCAATGTTACCGAGACTCAAAATGAAGGGGGGGGGGTTCAAAACATTACCGTTGTCACCAGAACAGGATAAGAGGAGAAATCATGTCGTGGGGACACCGGCTTCAGAGACAACTTTGCTCTCACTTCCTGTTGCGTCACCAGGACAGGAAGTAAAGGGACGTCTCCTCCATTGGACAAAGACAGCAAGGGAAAAAAAAGACAATCATGGAGGTTTTAACACTTCCTGACCCAAAACTAACATTTTTGGCTTGAGATATGAAAGTAGAAATAAAGGCAATATTTTTTGCCATTTTGGATAGAGTAAAGAAAGGTTATACCCCTGTCAGGTTCATCTCCTGGCATGAGGACACCCAGCATCACCTAGCTCTCTCCTCCCCAGCCTGACTGTCCCTGGCCCCGCCCACTTTCATTCATTAAATTTCAGTTCTTGCAATCATGGAGGCTCAAGCGCCACACGTGGGTGTTACCTAGGGAGGTCTGCATGCAGGTACAGCCTACCTACCTAGGACCGCCCACTAACCTCCAGACTGACATCAACCAATCAAGGCATTTTGATATTTGCATAACTTCTCCCAAGAGCCCGCCCACTGCTTTTATCAGGACTGAGATAGGGGTACTGAGGCTCTCTTCTCTTTCTCTATACATGGCAAGAGGATCATGGCTGGTGGGAGGGGCTGGCGGGGTGCTGTACATAGCTTCCTGAAAGCATCACAGCCCCTCCCACCAGCCATGATCTGCCTGCACTGCATAGAGAACCACAGAGACCCAGTGATGACATCAATCATAGTAAAAATGGAAAAGTTTTATCTAAAAATCTCTTTAGAATGTAGATGAAGGTGGAAGAAGGAACCAGGGAAGGCAAAATAGAAGCAGATTAAACTTCAGCTAAAGTAAAGGGAACAAAGTTTTGGCTGAATATTCAGATTCTTGTGTCCGTGTCTGCCGGCGATACCAGAGCCCTCAGTGGTGGGACTTCATGCTGGTGGTGTGGCCCCGAAATCTCCCACGTGACCCCAACCACCGGCTGCATTCAGTAGGGCTGGTAGGGGACAGAGCTCCATGTGTACAGCTGTGCTTAATCAGGGATATCCAGAAGATCTGTCCTGCTGCCGCTTCCAAGCAACTTTGCCCCATCTACTCTCCAGGACATCGGAAGATCTTTCCGATAACGCGGAATTTCCGGATAATGGAGAACCGGGATGGACTTTGTCTCCGGCTCTCGGTGACACCTTATCTCAGGAACAGGCGATATCACATGACATGAAGACGGCTCCGCTCCGCACCACTCCGCTCCGCACAGCACCCGGCCACCTGCAGAACTCTATTGTGCTTTTCAAAGACTACATTGACAAAGACAATTGACTTGAATGGTACAAGTCAGATCAGTGCACCCATATATATATATATATATATATATATATATATATATATATATATATATACAGTTGTGCTCATAAGATTACATACCCTGGCAGAATTTATGATTTCTTGGCCATTTTTCAGAGAATATGAATGATAACACAAAAACTTTTCTTTCACTTATGGTTAGTGTTTGGCTGAAGCCATTTATTATCAATCAACTGTGTTTATTCTTTTTACATCATAATCACATCAGAAACTACCCAAATGGCCCTGATCAAAAGTTTACATACCCCAGTACCGTGTGTTGCCCCCTTTACCATCAATGACAGCTTGAAGTCTTTTGTGGTATTTGTGGATGAGGTTCTTTATCTTCTCAGATGGTAAAGCTGCCCATTCCTCTTGGCAAAGAGCCTCCAGTTCCTGTAAATTCTTGGGCTGTCTTGCATGAACTGCACATTTGAGATCTCCCCAGAGTGGCTCAATGATATTGAGGTCAGGAGACTGAGATGGCCACTCCAGAACCTTCACTTTATTCTGCTGTAGCCAATGACAGGTCGACTTGGCCTCAGGGGCGTAACTACCACCATAGCGACCCATGCGGGCGCCATGGGGCCCGCAGCCGAGTGGGGCCCAGTGAGGATAAGAGCACCGCCGGCACAGTCTCCCAGCCAGGGGAAGAGAGAGGAAAGGAAGAGGCGAACTGTCCGTATCAGCAGAGAGCTGAATTGCCCGATGTAGGAGCTTTCATTAGAACTTCCAGTGTTCCCGGGGCTCACGTCACATAGCTCCACTTCTTGGCCCGGTGCCTTTGATAGACAGAACACCGATCCAATGCGGGACATGTGACGTCATCAAAGGCGTCGGGCCAAGAGGTGGGGCTATGTGATGATGAGCCCCGGGAAGACAGGAAATTCAAATGAAAGCTATTACAGCGGGCAATCCCGCTCTCTGCTGATCCGGGTGGCTTGCCTCTTCCTCTGCATAGGTGAGGCTGTATGGGGCACAGGTCATGCTGTAGTGGGCACAGGTCACGCTGTATGGGGCACAGGTCATGCTGTAGTGGGCACAGGTCACGCTGTATGGGGCACAGGTCATGCTGTAGTGGGCACAGGTCACGCTGTATTGGGCACAGGTCACGCTGTATGGGGCACAGGTCACGCTGTATGGGGCACAGGTCACGCTGTATAGGGCACAGGTCACGCTGTATGGGGCACAGGTCACGCTGTATTGGGCACAGGTACCGCTGTATAGGGCACAGGTCACACTGTATGGGGCACAGGTCACGCTGTATTGGGCACAGGTCACGCTGTATGGGGCACAGGTCACACTGTATTGGGCACAGGTCACGCTGTATGGGGCACAGGTACCGCTGTATGGGGCACAGGTACCGCTGTATGGGGCACAGGTCACGCTGTATTGGGCACAGGTCACGCTGTATGGGGCACAGGTCACGCTGTATGGGGCACAGGTCACGCTGTATGGGGCACAGGTCATGCTGTAGTGGGCACAGGTCACGCTGTATTGAGCACAGGTCACGCTGCATGGAGCACAGGTCACGCTTTATGGGGCACAGGTCACGCTGTATTGGGCACAGGTCACGCTGTATGGGGCACAGGTCACACTGTATTGGGCACAGGTACCGCTGTATGGGGCACAGGTCACGCTGTATTGGGCACAGGTACCGCTGTATAGGGCACAGGTCACGCTGTATTGGGCACAGGTCACGCTGTATGGGGCACAGGTCACACTGTATGGGGCACAGGTCACACTGTATGGGGCACAGGTCATGCTGTATTGGGCACAGGTCACGCTGTATGGGGCACAGGTCACGCTGTATGGAGCACAGGTCACACTGTATGGGGCACAGGTCACACTGTATGGGGCACAGGTCATGCTGTATTGGGCACAGGTCACGCTGTATGGGGCACAGGTCACGCTGTATGGGGCACAGGTCACACTGTATTGGGCACAGGTCACACTGTATTGGGCACAGGTCACGCTGTATGGGGCACAGGTACTGCTGTATGGGGCACAGGTCACGCTGTATGGGGCACAGGTCACGCTGTATGGGGCACAGGTCACACTGTATTGGGCACAGGTCACGCTGTATGGGGCAAAGGTCACACTGTATTGGGCACAGGTCACGCTGTATGGGGCACAGGTACCGCTGTATGGGGCACAGGTACCGCTGTATGGGGCACAGGTCACACTGCATGGAGCACAGGTCATGCTGTATTGGGCACAGGTCACGCTGCATGGAGCACAGGTCACGCTGTATTGGGCACAGGTCACGCTGCATGGAGCACAGGTCACGCTTTATGGGGCACAGGTCACGCTGTATTGGGCACAGGTCACGCTGTATGGGGCACAGGTCACGCTGTATGGGGCACAGGTCACACTGTATTGGGTACAGGTCACACTGTATTGGGTACAGGTCACGCTGTATGGGGCACAGGTCACACTGTATTGGGCACAGGTACCGCTGTATGGGGCACAGGTCACACTGTATTGGGCACAGGTCACGCTGTATGGGGCACAGGTCACACTGTATTGGGCACAGGTACCGCTGTATGGGGCACAGGTCACGCTTATGGGGCACAGGTCACGCTGTATTGGGCACAGGTACCGCTGTATGGGGCACAGGTCACGCTGTATGGGGCACAGGTCACGCTGTATGGGGCACAGGTCATGCTGTAGTGGGCACAGGTACCGCTGTATGGGGCACAGGTCATGCTGCATGGAGCACAGGTCATGCTGTATGGGGCACAGGTACCGCTGTATGGGGCACAGGTCATGCTGCATGGAGCACAGGTCACGCTGTATGGGGCACAGGTACCGCTGTATGGGGCACAGGTACCGCTGTATGGGGCACAGGTACCGCTGTATTGGGCACAGGTCACGCTGTATGTGGCACAGGTCACGCTGCATTGACACTAGGGCAGCTGTGTGGGGGGGGGGGGGCTGTTTGCAGGGGGGCCCCATACAACATTTTGCTATGGGGCCCTGCTATTTCTAGTTAAGCCCCTGCTTGGCCTTGTGTTTTGGATCATTGTCATGTTGGAATGTCCATCTACATCCCATGAGCAGCTTCCTGGCTGATGAATGCAAATGTTCCTCCAGTATTTTTCGATAACATACTGCATTCATCTTGTCATCAATTTTGACCAAATTTCCTGTGCCTTTGTAGCTCACACATCACCAAAACATCAGCAATCCACCTCCGTGTTTCACAGTAGGAATGGTGTACCTTTTATCATAGGCCTTGTTGACTTCTCTCCAAATGTAGTGTTTATGGTTGTGGCCAAAAAGCTCAATTTTGGTCTCATCACTCCAAATGACTTTGTGCCAGAAGGTTTGAGGCTTGTCTCTGTGCTGTTTGGCGTATTGTAAGCGGGATACTTTGTGGCATTTGCGTAGTAATGGCTTATTTCTGGCGACTCGACCATGCAGCCCATTTTTGTTCAAGTGCCTCCTTATTGTGCATCTTGAAACAACCACATTACATGTTTTCAGAGAGTCCTGTATTTCACCTGAAGTTATTTGTGGGTTTTTCTTTGCATCTCGAACAATTTTCCTGGCAGGTGTGGCTGACCGTGGTTTGGTTTCAACAGAACCCCTCATTTTCCACTTCTAGATTAGAATTTGAACACTGCTGATTGGCATTCTCAATTCCTTGGATATCTTTTTATATCCCTTTCCTGTTTTATACAGTTCAACTACCTTTTCCCGCAGATCCTTTGACAATTCTTTTGCTTTCCCCATGACTCAGAATCAAGAAACGTCAGTGCAGCACTGGATGAAAGATGCAAGGGTCTGTCAGGAGTCCAGAAACTGATTGACCTTGTATACACACACACTAATTACAAGCAAACAGATCACAGGTGAGGATGGTTACCTTTAAAGTGGTTGTAAACCCTTTAAAAAACAAAAACAAAAAAAAAACCTGCAAGGCAAAGGCATAATGAGCTAGTATGCATAGCATACTAGCTCATTATGAATTACTTACCTGAGATAGAAGCCCACGCAGAGGTCCTCATTCACCGCTCCGGCGACCGACATCTCTCTGGGGGGGTAACTTCCAGGTATCGCGGCTCCGGCACTGTGATTGGCTGGAGCCGCAGTGATGTCACTCCCGTGCACGCGCGGGAGCCACCGGTAACGGCACAGTACAACTGAAGCAACGGCACGTACGAGCCATTGCTTCAGTTTGCTTAAGTGCGCATATGCCGATGACGTCGGCACATGCAAATACAGGGATATCTCCTAAACCATTTAGGTTTAGGAGATATCCATCATAGCTACAGGTAAGCCTTATTATAGGCTTGCCTGTAGCATAAAGTAGTTGTAAAGGGTTTACAACCACTTTAATAGCCATTCAAACCCCTTTGTGTCAACTTGTGTACATGTTATCAGGCCAAAATCACCAGGGTATGTAAACTTTTGATCAGGGTCATTTGGGTAGTTTCCATCGTCATTATGATGTGAAAAGAGTAAACAGTTGATTGATGATAAATGGCTTCACCCAAACACTAACCATGAGTGAAAGAAAAGTTTTTGTGTTATCATTCATAGTCTCTAAAAAATGGCCAAGAAATCATAAATTCTACCAGGGTATGTAAACTTATGAGCACAACTGTGTCTATATATATATATATATATATATATATATATATATATACACACAGTATCTAACATAAGTGAGTACACCCCTCACATTTTTGTAAATATTTTCTTCTATCTTTTCATGTGACAACACTGAAGAAATGACACTTTTCTACAATGTAAAGTAGTGAGTGTACAGCTTGTATAACAGTGTAAATTTGTTGTCCCCTCAAAATAACTCAACACACAGCCATTAATGTCTAAACTGCTAGCAACAAAAGTGAGTACACCCCTAAGTGAAAATGTCCAAATTGGGCCCAAAGTGGCAATATTTTGTGTGGCCACCATTATTTTCCAGCACTGCCTTAACCCTCTTGGGTATGGAGTTCACCAGAGCTTCACAGGTTGCCACCGGAGTCCTCTTCTACTCCTCCATGACGACATCACAGAGCTGTTGGATGTTGGAGACCTTGCGCTCCTCCACCTTCCGTTTGAGGATGCCCCACAGATGCTCAATAGGGTTTAGGTCTGGAGACATGTTTGGCCAGTCCATCACCTTTACCCTCAGCTTCTTTAGCAAGGCAGTGGTCGTCTTGGAGGTGTGTTTGGGCTCATTATCATGTTGGAATACTGTCTTGCAGCCCAGTCTCTGAAGGGAGGGGATCATGCTCCACTTCAGTATGTCACAGTACATGTTGGCATTCATGGTTCCCTCAATGATCTGTAGCTCCCCAGTGCCGGCAGCACTCATGCAGCCCCAGATCATGACACTCCCACCACCATGCTTGACTGTAGGCAAGACACACTTGTCTTTGTACTCCTCACCTGGTTGCCACCACACATGCTTCACACCATCTGAACCAAATACGTTGGTCTTGGTCCCATCAGACCACAGGACATGGTTCCAGTAATCCATGTCCTTAGTCTGCTTGTCTTCAGCAAACTGTATGCAGGCTTTCTTGTGCATCATCTTTAGAAGAAGCTTCCTTCTGGGATGACAGCCATGCAGACCAATTTGATGCAGTGTACAGCGTATGGTCTGAGCACTGACAGGCTGACCCCCCACCCCTTCAACCTCTGCAGCAATGCTGGCAGCACTCATACGTCTATTTCCCAAAGACAACCTCTGGATATGACGCTGAGCACGTGCACTCAACTTCTTTGGACCATGACGAGGCCTGTTCTGAGTGGAACCTGTACTGTTATACCGTTGTATGGTCTTGGCCACTGTGCTGCAGCTCAGTTTCAGGGTCTTGGCAATCTTCTTATAGCCTAGGCCATCTATATGTAGAGCAAAAATTCTTTTTTCAGATCCTCAGAGAGTTTTGTGCCGTGAGGTGCCATGCTGAACTTCCAGTGACCAGTATGAGAGAGTGAGAGTGATAACACCAAATTTAACACACCTGCTCCCCATTCACACCTGAGACCTTGTAACACTAACGAGTCACATGACACCGGGGGAGGGAAAATGGCTAATTGGGCCCAATTTGAACATTTACATTTAGGGGTGTACTCACTTTTGTGGCCAGTAGTTTAGACATTAATGGCTGTGTGTTGAGTTATTTGGAGGGGACAGCAAATTTACACCGTTATACAAGCTGTACACTCACTACTTTACATTGTAGAAAAGTGTCATTTCTTCAGTGTTGTCACATGAAAAGATAATAAAATATTTACAAAAATGTGAGGGGTGTACTCACTTTTGTGAGATACTGTATATATATTTTTTTGTTTAACGTTGGGAGACAGGGCCTCTTTAACAAGAGAATTAGACTTGGAATGTCACTTATGTAGAAACTCATGAGATAGTAAAATAACATTGAAAATAATGACATAATAAAATAATATCATAGGAAATAATGATATAATAAAATAACAGGAAATTATGACATTCAGTAATAAAAAATAATATTAGGGATCAGAAGTAGCGCTCTGACAATTAGTATGATCTTTTTTCTGCGCTTATGGAGACATCTAGTGGTCACTCCTAGAGACGCAACTCGTCTCTTATTCTCCTGCGCTTATGGAGACATCTAGTGGCCACTCCTAGAGACGCAACTCGTCTCTTATTCTCCTCCACTTATGGAGACATCTAGTGGCCACTCCCTTTTTTTTGAAAAGCCTGTGGCATGTGAAACACACCCAAAAACTCCACCCGGTGCCAAAAAAAGTGCACACACATAAAGAGTGACACAAAACGTGCACCGGGTGTTATACTGATCCTCCATAGAAAGGACCTTACCCTGATCCCCCGGGGCGTTAGGCTCCGGACGGGGATTGAGGTACTTCACTTGGGTCCATCTGGCCGAAACCAGACAGACCCCCTTTCTCTGGAAGGTCTGCTGAAACAGACCCATCCAAGTACTCGGTGGGACTCCCCCGAAAAGAGACTCCATGAGAGAAGGCGAACCAAGCCAAAAGGCCTATGTCCACCCCCATCCCAAGACTTTCAGGGTAGGCCCGAGGTCCCACACCCTACTCATCACACTGTGACAAACGTGCAACATCAAACAAAAACATACAAAAAAAGTGACAAACACGGGGTAGAATAAATAGGAAAGTGGGAAGAAGGAAGTGGGAGAAATGAAAGAGTGACCATTGTGCAATACAATGGCCAGGCCCTCCGGCCAGGAATAAAAATTTCCCCTGGTCCCAGCCAAAAGGCTCGGCCCAAGAGGCAGGTGTGAAAAACATGTGTATGGTGAAGTGACCATGGTGCTATAAATCAAAGTAACCCTCACTCACAGTGATCATCTGGCACCCCTCAACTGCCACTCCAGGAGCACATTCACCACAGTCCTTTCGTCCCAACGCTGACCAACAGCCCAGTCAGCGCAGCCCCCAACCAGGAAGGCATGTCCTTCTGAGAGCTTAGGGAGAGCCCTTGACCCCTAGGGCTCAACCATCACTCCCATCACTCCTACCCAATTACATTCAGGAGACACCAACCACTCCCCCCCCCCCCCCCCCGCTAAAGAGGAGCCAGTGTTCTCTCCTGAATAACTGACCAGAGCTAGGACCACACCAATCTAGGCCAGAAGGCCAGGGACCTGACCATCTGGCCAGACCCAATGTAGCACCCATCCTCACCAGGAGCACCCTTCCAGACAGCTTCAGACGCAACAATTGACCGGCCCCCAGTTATTGTCAGCAACCTGGTGTAGTACCTGCTGAAACCGCCCTTCCAGGCGCAATTACCCCATTGGATTTGCATAGCCCCTATGGGAATAGCACAGCGCCTCCTCTGGCCACTGATAAGAACAGATACTACACTTGATCTTAGCCAAAAGGTCAAGAATCCAGGGGGACTAGGAGTACCTATATATATACTGTGTTATATTACCACCCCCCTCATATCACATCATATACTGATATCATCCAGGAGGACTAGAGGAGTATATATATATATATATATATATATACTGTGTGATAATACCACCCCCCTCATATCATATCATATACTGATATCATCCATGGGGACTAGAGAAGTATATATATATTACCGTGTGATATTACCACCCCCCCTCATATCACATCATATATATCATCCAGGATAATGGAGAGCGTCTGTGAACAGCAATTTTCAAGTCTTGCCACAGATTCTCAATTGGATTTAGGTCTGGACTGTGACTGGGCCATTCTAACACATGGATATGCTTTGATCTAAACCATTCCATTGTAGCTCTGGCTGTATGTTTAGGGTCGTTGTCCATCTGGAAGGTGAACCTCCGCCCCAGTCTCAAGTCTTTTGTAGACTCTGACAGGTTTTCTTCTAAGATTGCCCTGTATTTGGTTCCATCCATCTTCCCATCAACTCTGAGCAGCTTCCCTGTCCCTGCTGCAGAAAAGCATCCCCACAACATGATGCTGCCACCACCACGTTTCACAGTGGAGATGGTGTGTTCAGGGTGATGTGTAGTGTTAGTTTTCCACCACACATAGCGTTTTGCTTTTAGGTCAAAAAGTTCAATTTTTCCTCTCATCTGATCAGAGCACCTTCTTCCACATGTTTGCTGTGTCCTCCACATGGTTTCTCACAAACTGCAAATGGGACTTCTTATGACTTTCTTTCACCAATGTCTTTCTTCTTGTCACTCTTCCATAAAGACCAGATTTGTGGAGAACACGACTAATAGTTGTCCTGTGGACAGATTCTCCCACCTGAGCTGTGGATCTCTGCAGCTCCTCCAGAGTTACCATGGGCCTCTTGGTTACTTCTCTGATTAATGCTCTCCTTGCCCGGCCGGTCAGTTTAGGTGGACGGCCATGTCTTGGTAGGTTTGAAGTTGTGCCATACTGTTTCCATTTTCAGATGATGGATTGAACAGTGCTCCGTGAGATGTTCAAAGCTTGGGATATTTTTTTATAACCTAACCCTGCTTTAAACTTCTCCACAACTTTATCCCTGACCTGTCTGCTGTGTTCCTTGGCCTTAATGATGCTGTTTGTTCACAAAGGTTCTCTAACAAACCTCTGAGGGCTTCACAGAACAGCTGTATTTATACTGAGAATAAATTACACACAGGTGGACTCTTATTTACTACTTAGGTGACTTCTGATGGCAATTGGTTCCCCTAGATTTTAATTAGGGGTATCAGAGTAAAGGGGGCTGAGTACAAATGCACACCACACTTTTCACATATTTATTTTTTTTTAAATGTGAAAACCATTTATCATTTTCCTTCCACTTCACAATTATGTGCCACTTTGTGTTGGTCTATCACATAAAATCCCAATAAAATACATTTACGTTTTTGGTTTCTAACTAGGGTTGCACCGATGCCAAGTACTTGTACTCGGGCAAATGCTCCTGATGCCTAATCCGATACCTTTGCATGAAGAGGCGGCCGCGCTCGCTCCTGGAAGTCAGTGGGCGGAGCCGAGAGCGAGTCCTGGCAGCAGCGGAAGTCAAGCTGGCCGGGCAGGGGAGTGGGTTGCAGCCTCATGTGCCATCAGAATCTGTGACCCGGGCCGTCACATTTGTTAATGGAAGTGACGGCCCATGTCTCCGTCAGTAATTGAACACCGCAACCCCCATCTTGCTATTCAATAAAATGAAGACATTTTAAGAGCAACAACCAGAGTACAGATAATTTTTTCTACATTACTCTACTCAGCCAGCGACTGTGGATCGAGCGCATGGGAGCTCTGCTACCTATGTGGTGTATGGGTAGTAGCACTGACTTTTCTGTTTATACTTAGCACTCAGAATCTGGTGCAGCTGTGCATGGTGGCCAATCAGCTTGTTCAATTAAGCTTCGACAATAAAACTTGGAAGCTGATTGGTTTCCATGCAGAGCTGCACCAGATCCATGGACTACCATTATAAGGAAGCCTTCTTTACTGGCAGCCAATGTAAAACAGGCCTACACCCCTGATCAAGAGTGACAACCAATCTAGGGGAGTCCTTTTCCACTGACTCGCAATGAAAGGGGGCCTTCATTATTAACCACCAATGTAAGGGGGCATTTGCTAACCACTAATGCAAAGGGGACCTTTCTTCACTGACCACCAATGTAAGGGATTCTTTTTCCCCATAGCACCGATCTAAGGGGTCCTTTTCCACTGACAACCAATGTAAGGGGGACTTTCTTTACTGATTATCAATGTAAGGGGTGCTTCTGGCACTGACAGCCAATGTAAGGAGGCCCTATTCACTGACAGCCAATGAAAGGAGGCCCTCATCACTGAAAGCCAATGTAAGGAGGCCCTCTTCACTGACAGCCAATGTAAGGAGGCCCTCTTCACTAACAGCCAATGTAAGGAGGACTTCTTCGCTGACAGCCAATGTAAATAGGCCCTCTTCACTAGGGATGAGCCGAACACCCCCCGGTTCGGTTCGCACCAGAACCTGCGAACGGACCGAAAGTTCGCACGAACGTTAGAACCCCATTGACGTCTATGGGACTCGAACGTTCGAAATCAAAAGTGCTCATTTTAAAAACTAATTTGCATGGTATTGTCCTAAAAAGGGTTTGGGGACCCGGGTCCTACCCCAGGGGACATGTATCAATGCAAAAAAACTTTTAAAAACGGCCGTTTTTTCGGGAGCAGTGATTTTAATGATGCTTACAGTAAAAAAAAAAAAAGTGAAATATTCCTTTAAATATCGTACCTGAGGGGTGTCTATAGTATGCCTGTAAAGTGACGCGTGTTTCCCGTGTTTAGAACAGTCCCTGCACCAAATGTCATTTTTAAAGGAAAAAATCTCATTTAAAACTGCTTGCGGGTTTAATTTAATGTCGGGTCCTGGCAATATGGATGAAAATCAGTGAGACAAACGGCATGGGTACCCCCCAGTCCATTACCAGGCCCTTTGGGTCTTGTATGGATATTAAGGGGAACCCCACACCCAAATTAAAATAAGGAAAGGTGTGGGGCCACCAGGCCCTATATACTCTGAACAGCAGTATACAGGCGGTGCAAACAAGACAGGGACTGTAGGTTTGTTGTTAAGTAGAATCTCTTTGTAATTTTGAACGGGTACATTTTTAACGTGTTTAGCTCCAGCCAAAAAAATCTTTTTTAAGCTTTTTGGAAAACATAGGGAAGGGTTATCACCCCTGTGACATTTGTTTTGCTGTCTTTCCTCCTCTTCAGAAGATTTCACCTCACTTTTTGTCCCAATGGATTGGAAAGCATCAGTGGAAAGGAGAAATGTTTTTCCCATATTAACTCTTACAGGAGAGAATTTCCCTTCCTAGGGGTAGATTTCATCTCACTTCCTGTTGTCTCCTTCCGTTTGCAAGTAGGAGTCGTTTGTAAGTTAGTTGTTTGAAAGTAGGGTCCTGCCCTATATACTCAGCAGAAATTTGGGCCTTAGGTGTTGCTGTGGCCACAACACTGTAAGCCCTCACAGGGCCCTGCTGTGAAATATTAGATCAAGAATTGTAATTACATGCCCCTGTTGAACAGGAGCTGAAAAATTAGGCCTTAGGCACTGGTGCTGGTGCCACAACACTGCAACCCCTCACAGACACTCTAGTTGGAACGCAGGAACGAGCCCTGCTGCAAAGTATTGCATCAAAAATTGTAATTACACGCCCCTGTTAAACAAGGGCTGAAAAATTGGGCCTTAGGCACTGGTGCTGGTGCCACAACACTGCAACCCCTCACAGACACTCTAGTTGGAATGCAGGAACGAGCTCTGCTGCAAAGTATTGCATCAAAAATTGTAATTACACGCCCCTGTTAAACAGGGGCAGAAAAAATGGGTCTTAGGCACTGGTGCTGGTGCCACAACACTGCAACCCCTCACAGACACTCTAGTTGGAACGAAGGAACGAGCCCTGCTGCAAAGTATTGCATCAAAAATTGTAATTACACGCCCCTGTTAAACAGGGGCAGAAAAAATGGGCCTTAGGCACTGATGCTGGTGCCACAACACTGCAACCCCTCACAGACACTCTAGTTGGAACGCAGGAACGAGCCCTGCTGCAAAGTATTGCATCAAAAATTGTAATTACACGCCCCTGTTAAACAGGGGCAGAAAAAATGGGCCTTAGGCACTGGTGCTGGTGCCACAACACTGCAACCCCTCACAGACACTCTAGTTGGAATGCAGGAACGAGCCCTGCTGCAAAGTATTACATCAAAAATTGTAATTACACGCCCCTGTTAAACAGGGGCTGAAAAATTGTGCCTTAGGCACTGGTGGTGGCGCCCAGAACCAAAAATGTTCTTACAAGCTATCAGCGTGGTGATTGAGGAGGAAGAGGATAATTACTCAGGGATAGTCACTCAGCATCAGCATAGGCAGTCTTTGAAGGGATCTGAGATTTCAAAAAAAATTATTCGGTTACATCAGCATCAGGTGCTTGGTAGCTGGTGGTGATCCAAGACTGATTCATTTTTATGAAGGTCAGTCGATCGACCGAGTCAGTGGACAGACGCACCCTGTGATCGGTTACCACGCCTCCAGCAGCACTGAATGTGCGTTCCGAAAGAACGCTGGATGCAGGACAGGCCAGTAGCTCAATTGCATACTGTGCAAGCTCTGGCCAGTGATCCATCCTCAAGACCCAGTAACCCAGAGGATTTTCGGTGGGAAAGGTGTCCAAGTCTGATCTTGCCCCTAGGTATTCCTGCACCATGTAAAACAGACGCTCGCGATGGTTGCTGGAACCGATCATACCTTGGGGCTGCGGACCAAAAAATTGTCTGAACGCATCGGTCAGACGGCCACCTTCTCCACCGCTCCTTCTTTGACTGACCGAAGCCTCAGCAACACGTTGTCCAGAAACAGGAGTTTGTAACCTCCCAGTCTCTGGAAACGCGTTGCACAGACCTTTCTGCAAGGCCTCCCGAAGATGTTTCATCCTCTGCTCCCTCTGCGATGGCAAGATAAGGTCCGCAACCTTACCCTTGTAACGTGGATCAAGGAGGGTTGCCAGCCAGTATTGGTCCTTCTCCTTGATACGACGAATACGAGGATCCTTACGCAGGCATTGCAGGATCAGGGAGGCCATGCAGCGTAGGTTTGCTGAGGCATTCGGTCCGGAGTCCTCTGGGTCACTAAGGACAACATGGTCCGCAGCCACCTCCTCCCAGCCACGTACAAGTCCATGTGTTTCTTGGGACTGATCCCTTAAAGACTGCTGCTGATGCTGAGTGCCAGGCTCCACCTCCATACTGACACAATCTTCCTCCTCCTCCTCCTCGTCCTCTTCCTGTGTGATCGGCGGGCACGCAGGAACACTGTCTGGATAAAGGGGGCCTTGAGAGCTAAGGAAGTCCTCCTCTTCCTGCCTCTGTTCTGCCTCAAGTGCCCTGTCCATTATTCCACGCAGCGTGTGCTCCAACAGGTGGACAAGGGGGACAGTGTCACTGATGCATGCACTGTCACTGCTCACCATCCTCGTGGCCTCCTCAAATGGTGACAGGACAGTGCATGCATCCCTGATCATGGCCCACTGGCGTGGGGAAAAAAAAACAAGCTCCCCTGACCCTGTCCTGGTGCCATAGTCGCACAGGTACTCATTGATGGCCCTCTGCTGCGTGTGCAGCCGCTGCAGCATGGCCAACGTTGAGTTCCACCTGGTGGGCATGTCACAGATTAGGCGGTTCTTGGGCAGGTTAAACTCCTTTTGGAGGTCCGTCAGCCGAGCACTGGCATTATATGACCGGCGGAAATGCACACAAACTTTCCTGGCCTGCCTCAGGACATCCTGTAAGCCCGGGTACCTGCCCAAGAACCGCTGCACCACCAAGTTAAGGACGTGAGCCAAACAGGGCACATGGGTCATTTGTCCCTGTCGGAGGGCAGAGAGGAGGTTGGTGCCATTGTCGCAAACCACCATTCCTGCCTTAAGTTGGCGTGGCGTCAACCACCTCTGAACCTGCCCCTGCAGAGCTGACAGAACCTCTGCCCCAGTGTGGCTCCTGTCCCCCAAGCACACCAGCTCAAGCACCGCATGGCATCTTTTGGCCTGCGTACTTGCGTAGCCCCTTGAACGACTACGGAGCACCGCTGGTTCCGAGGAAGAGGCCATGGAGGAAGAAGAAGAGGAGGGGGTGGAGGAGAGAGGTGTGTCACAATCATTAGCATTTTGGAGGTGTGGTGGCGGAACAACCTCCAACACTACTGCACCTTGTCCTGCATCCTTCCCAGCTGCCAGCAGAGTCACCCAATGCGCCGTGAAACTTAGGTAACGTCACTGTTCATGCCTGCTGGACCATGAGTCAGCGGTAATATGCACCTTACCGCTGACCGCCCTGTTCAGCGAGGCATGGACATTGCCTTCCACATGCTGGTAGAGAGCCGGAATCGCCTTCCGTGAGAAAAAGTGGCGTTTGGGTACCTGCCACTGAGGAACCGCACATTCCACAAACTCACGGAAGGGGGCAGAGTCTACCAACTGAAAAGGCAGCAGTTGAAGTGCTAGCAATTTTGCCAAGCTAGCATTCAACCGCTGGGCATGTGGATGGCTGGGAGCAAACTTCTTTCGGCGGTGCAGCAGCTGGGGCAGGGAAATTTGCCTGGTACAATCTGACGTCGGTGTACCAAAATCAGATTGCCCACAAGTACTTGGCTGTGACACACCTAATTCTACACCTTCATTCCTCTCAGTGCAGGTCTCAGAGAGGACTGAAGGTCTAGTGGGGTTGGAAATCTCAGCTGATGAGGAGCAAGGAGAGGTCCTCTTTGTTCTTTGGTGTGGGTCTTTTAGATACGCTTGCCAACGAACTGCATGGCAGGTCAACATATGTCTGGTCAAGCATGTGGTACCCAAGCGGGAGATGTTTTGGCCACGCGAGATACGCTTGAGACATATGTTGCAAATAGCAGCGGTGCGATCTGATGCACTCGTCTCAAAAAAGGCCCACACCAAAGAACTTTTTGAATAACGCGCAGAGACTGCAGCGCCCTGCACATGTGGAGCTTTGGGGTGTGATGCAGTCAATGTGCTGCCCTTAGGCTGGCCCCTGGAGGGCATCCTGCCTCGTTGGTGATGTGCCGCCTCCTCCTCCTCCTCCTCTCTCCTATCAGGCACCCACGTTGAGTCAGTGACCTCATCATCCCCTCCCTCCTCATCACTGGAGCAAACCTGGCAGTATGCTGCAGCAGGGGGAGCATGACTGCCAGATTGCTGTCCTTCTTGGGCACCCCCTCTGTCCGTGCTCATGTTACTGCCTTCATCGAGCTCAGTATCATCATCAGAGCCTTCCAAACGCTGGGCATCCTCCTGGAGCATGTACCCAACACTGTGGTCAAACAGTTCGAGGGACTCCTCAGGAGGACATGGTGGGGCTAGGGAAGGAGTCACTGATGACATTGAGCCGAGGGAAGAGGCCGCTGCTTTGCCAGACAAAGTACCCTGGGCATGGGTGAGAGAGGATGAGGAGGATGAGGACGGCTTGGTCATCCACTCGACCAAGTCTTCCGCATGTTGCGGCTCAACATGGCCAGCTGCCGAAAAAAAGGCCAAGCGTGTCCCATGGCCACGTGCTGATGAGGATGCACCGTCTCCACGACCAGCACTAGACACAGAGCCTGCTTGCCCTCTCTTATTGGCTTGTGACTGTCTGCCTCTCCTTCTTGGCCTTCCAGACATACTAATGGCCTGTAGCTGCACTAAGCTGGGATATATATATATATATATATATATATATATATATATATATATATATGTACTGATACTGCAGCTAGCAAAATCAATCACTAACTTGTAGGTTTAGCTGAACACTGTGAGCAGGACGCACCCCACTAACTTGTAGGTTTAGCAGAACACTGTGAGCAGGACGCACTGCACTAACTGTAAATAGTCTAGCTGCCTGACTGTGGTACTAATAGGATCAAAAGAACACCAGCAATTTTCTTCAGGTAGCTGTATTTACTGTAACAAGACAAGCCTGCCTGTCAGTAAGAAGATAACAGAAACGGATCTAGCTGAACACTGTGAGCAGGACGCACCCCACTAGCTTGTAGGTTTAGCTGAACACTGTGAGGTGGACGCACCCCACTAACTTGTAGGTTTAGCTGAACACTGTGAGCAGGACGCACCCCACTAACTTGTAGGTTTAGCAGAACACTGTGAGCAGGATGCACTGCACTAACTGTAAATAGTCTAGCTGCCTGACTGTGGTACTAATAGGATCAAAAGAACACCAGCAATTTTCTTCAGGTAGCTGTATTTACTGTAACAAGACAAGCCTGCCTGTCAGTAAGAAGATAACAGAAACAGATCTAGTTGAACACTGTGAGCAGGACGCACCCCACTAGCTTGTAGGTTTAGCTGAACACTGTGAGGTGGACGCACCCCACTAACTTGTAGGTTTAGCTGAACACTGTGAGCAGGACGCACCCCACTAACTTGTAGGTTTAGCAGAACACTGTGAGCAGGACGCACTGCACTAACTGTAAATAGTCTAGCTGCCTGACTGTGGTACTAATAGGATCAAAAGAACACAAGCAATTTTCTTCAGGTAGCTGTATTTACTGTAACAAGACAAGCCTGCCTGTCAGTAAGAAGATAACAGAAACGGATCTAGCTGAACACTGTGAGCAGGACGCACCCCACTAGCTTGTAGGTTTAGCTGAACACTGTGAGGTGGACGCACCCCACTAACTTGTAGGTTTAGCTGAACACTGTGAGCAGGACGCACCCCACTAACTTGTAGGTTTAGCAGAACACTGTGAGCAGGACGCACTGCACTAACTGTAAATAGTCTAGCTGCCTGACTGTGGTACTAATAGGATCAAAAGAACACCAGCAATTTTCTTCAGGTAGCTGTATTTACTGTAACAAGACAAGCCTGCCTGTCAGTAAGAAGATAACAGAAACGGATCTAGCTGAACACTGTGAGCAGGACGCACCCCACTAGCTTGTAGGTTTAGCTGAACACTGTGAGGTGGACGCACTGCACTAAATGTAAATAGTCTAGCTGCCTGACTGTGGTACTAATAGGATCAAAAGAACACCAGTAATTTTCTTCAAAATACTGTAACAAGACAAGCCTGCCTGTCAGTAAGAAGATAACAGGAACGGATCTAGCTGAACACTGTGAGCAGGACGCACTGCACTAAATGTAAATAGTCTAGAAGATAACAGGAACGGATCTAGCTAAACTGAATACAGTGTATATATATATATATGCAACACCTGGGATGCATATATATAGACAATACACTTTAAGTGCAGCTAACTGACTGACTGTCCTGCCTAATCTAGCAAACTCAAATCAAATGTCACTGTCTGTCTCTCTCTCTCTCTCTCAATGAACGCCGGAACACACACTACACAGGGCCGCCGTGCAGGCGGCCTTATATAGTGTGGGGCGTGTACTAAATCCCCTGAGCCATAATTGGCCAAAGCCTCCTTGGCTTTGGCCAATTACGGCTCTCTGTTAACGCGGCGCTGTGATTGGCCAAGCATGCGGGTCATAGTGCATGCTTGGCCAATCATCAGCCAGCAATGCACTGCGATGCCGCAGTGAATTATGGGCCGTGACGCGCCACACGAATTTGGCGCGAACGGCCCATAAAGTTCGGAATTCGGCGAACGACCGAACAGCCAATGTTCGAGTCGAACATGGGTTCGACTCGAACACGAAGCTCATCCCTACTCTTCACTGACAGCCAATGTAAGGAGGACTTCTTCGCTGACAGCCAATGTAAATAGGCCCTCTTCACTGACAGCCAATGTAAGGAGGCCCTCTTCGCTGACAGCCAATGTAAGGAGGCCCTCTTCGCTGACAGCCAATGTAAGGAGGCCCTCTTCACTGACAGCCTATGTAAGCAGGCCCTCTTCACTAACAGCCAATGTAAGGAGGCCCTCTTCACTGACAGCCAATGTAAGGAGACCCTCTTCGCTGACAGCGAATGTAAGGAGGCCCTCTTAACTCACGGCAAATGTAAGGAGGCCCTCTTCACTGACAGCCAATGTAAGGAGGCCCTCTTCGCTGACAGCCAATGTAAGGAGGCCCTCTTCACTGACAGCCAATGTAAGGAGACCCTCTTCACTGACAGCCAATGTAAGGAGACCCTCTTCCCTGACAGCCAATGTAAGGAAGCCCTCATCACTAACAGCCAATGTAAGGAGGCCCTCTTCACTGACAGCCAATGTAAGGAGGCCCTCTTCATTGACAGCCAATGTAAGGAGGCCCTCTTTACTGACAGCCAATGTAAGGAGGCCCTCTTAATTCACGGCAAATGTAAGGAGGCCCTCTTCACTGACAGCCAATGTAAGGAGGCCCTCTTCGCTGACAGCCAATGTAAGGAGGCCCTCTTCACTGACAGCCAATGTAAGGAGACCCTCTTCCCTGACAGCCAATGTAAGGAAGCCCTCATCACTAACAGCCAATGTAAGGAGGCCCTCTTCACTGACAGCCAATGTAAGGAGGCCCTCTTCATTGACAGCCAATGTAAGGAGGCCCTCTTTACTGACAGCCAATGTAAGGAGGCCCTCTTTACTGACAGCCAATGTAAGGAGGCCCTCTTTACTGACAGCCAATGTAAGGAGGCCCTCTTTACTGACAGCCAATGTAAGGAGGCCCTCTTTACTGACAGCCAATGTAAGGAGGCCCTCTTTACTGACAGCCAATGTAAGGAGGCCCTCTTCGCTGACAGCCAATGTAAGGAGACCCTCTTCCCTGACAGCCAATGTAAGGAAGCCCTCATCACTAACAGCCAATGTAAGGAGGCCCTCTTCACTGACAGCCAATGTAAGGAGGCCCTCTTCACTGACAGCCAATGTAAGGAGGCCCTCTTTACTGACAGCCAATGTAAGGAGGCCCTCTTTACTGACAGCCAATGCAAGGAGGCCCTCTTCACTGACAGCCAATGTAAGGAGGCCCTCTTTACTGACAGCCAATGTAAGGAGGCCCTCTTTACTGACAGCCAATGTAAGGAGGCCCTCTTCACTGACAGCCAATGTAAGGAGGCCCTCTTCACTAACAACCAATGTAAGGAGGCCCTCTTCACTGACAACCAACATAAGGAGGCCTTCTTCACTGACAACCAATGCAAAGAGGCCTCCTTCACTGATAACCAACGTAAAGAGGCCTTCTTCAATGACAACCAATGTAAGGAGGCCTTCTTTACTGACAACCAATGTAAGGGGGCTCTTCTTTACAAACCAATAATGTAGAGAGGGGGGGACTACATTTATAGCCAATGTATAGAGGCGCACTACAGTGACCACCAATATAAGGGGGACATCTCTGACCACCAGTGCAAGAGAGTGCTTCTCCACTGACCACCAATGTGATGGGAAACTTGTATAGACTAGCACTGGGTGTCAAATACACAGAGAATGCCAAATTCCTTGTTTTTTATTGTTATATCTTAATCTACTGTTTATGTTAATGTACCGTGAGCTGTAGTAATAGTAATTATTAGAAGAGGTTCCCTGAGACCTGACAGTTATTTCAAGGATTCCTCCATTTTCAAAAGGTTAAGAAAGGCTGCGCTAGAGGAACAAAGTGTAATTGTACACCCATGAGATCCAAACCCGACCACCTTCAATCTAACCCAGAAATCTCGCACCGTATACGTCTGCGAGTTCCAGAACCTGACCGTTCCATTCAGTCTGTCCCCAAAATCTTGCACCTTGTACACCTGTGAGTTCCAGAACCAGATCATCCTCAGTCTGTCCCAGAAATCTTACCCCTTTAAGAGCCAACAGAGTCCTTTCTATATAAATATCTTATTTACAAGACACCGGAGAGACTATGTGTTTGTCTGTGGTGTTTGCAACTAAAAAATAAATATTCTGCTCGCTTATCACCTTCCCTTCCGGTCTGAGGGAAGCCACTGAGCAAGGATCGGTATAATTGGCACATACTAGAAGATGCAGCTTTGGTGGCTCAGCTTTGTGGTCCGCTGAGAAAGAATGCGCAGTATTGTCAGTGCCGTGTCGTCCATGTGGATGTGGCGGCCCAGTGGGCACCAGTAGGCACAGCTGGCTCTGTCTACAATGTCACGCAGCTAAATGACAGAGATCCCCAGCACGTGGTCCTCAAAGGCCTGGCAAAGCAATAGTCCTTCACGCAGACCTGCAGCTTGTAACACTCCAGAGCATCCTCATTGCCTAGAATACCAAAGGGAAAGATAAAAATAATAAGGTCAATATGAATCCATAATGCTACTGTAAGCTATTGGAAGTCATGAACGGCCATAGACAAAAATATAGACATCCCTAGGCAGCTAGACAAGAGTATAGGTATCCCTAGGCAGCTAAATAGGGTATAGGCATCCCTAGGCAGATAGACAAGGGTATAGGTACCCCTAGGCAGGTAGACAAGAGTATTGGCATCCCTGGGTACGTAGACAAGAGTATAGACATCCCTAAGCAGGTAGACAAGAGTATGGACATCCCTAGGCAGGTAGACAAGAGTATATGGGCATTGATAGGTAGGTAGACAAGAGTATAGGCATCCACAGGCATTTAGACATGAGTATGGGCATCCCTAGGTAGGTAGACAAGAGTATGGGCATCCCTAGGCAGGTAGACAAGAGTATGGGCATCCCTAGGCAGGTAGACAAGAGTATGGGCAGCGATAGGTAGGTAGACAAGTGTATGGGCAGCGATAGGTAGGTAGACAAGTGTATAGGCATCTCTAGGCAGGTAAACAAGAGTATGGGCATCGATAGGTAGGTAGACAAGAGTTTAGGCATCCCTAGGCAGCTAAACAAGTGTATAGACATCCCTAAGCAGGTGGACAAGAGTACAGGCATCCCTAAATACAAGAGTTTAGGTAAACCTGAGTAGATGAACAAAAATATAGGCACCCCTAAAGAGATTGCTATTTTTATTAAAGCGGTAGTAAACCCCGCCTGGTCATTTTTACCTACAGGTAAGCCTATGCGATGCATACTAGCTTATTTTGCCATTGCCTTGCAGCTGTTTTTTTTTATTTTTACAACAGCCACGGTTTACAACCGCTTTAAAGAGACATTGTCACTTTGCCCACACAGTCTCTAACTACATCACACTGTTACCCACTCAAACCTATCCACTACGAATGCCTGCTTCCACTTCTGGTTATGAGGGAGCATGTGACCTATTCCCATAATGCCCTACTTGGGCCTTAGGCGAGAAATGCCTGGCCCAAAAAGTGTCACATGAGGAGGATGTTATCAACACTGTTTAAGCTCTAATGGCATCCCACAGAGCTTACGCACAGTTTAAATTATGGAGGAAGGGAATGGTGTAAGGAGACCAGTGTAGGTGGATCAAGGGTGGAGTTTTGTTACAAAGTTCACCTTGCTAGATGCTGGGGCGGTAAAACCCCTGACAGTCCCTTCTATGTCATGGGGACTCTGAGCCGAGTTCCCAGACCTGCTGTGCCCATTATGAGGGGTTTCCATCACCCTTGCTCTGAGTTTCCAGGTTTGTACACCTGCTGTGCCCATGATGAGGGGTTCTCCCCATCCCTGGACTAAGTTCCAGGTCTGTACACCTGCTGTGCCTGTTATGAGAAACTCCCATCAATCCTGCACTGAGTTTCTAGTCCTGTATACCTGCTGTACCCATTATGACGTATTCCTATTAGACCTGCTGAATTTTCATTCAGTGTATGGAGAATGTAACATTAAGAGCTGGAACACATTAAAAGGTGGCCAGTAAAACCCCAAACTCCCAGGTGGACAGGTACAGAGTGATGAATTATGGCAGGAAGTTCTCAGCCAAGATGGTCACATCTACAGTATATCAGATTTGAATAAAACATTTCTTGAGATAATAGAAAATACATCAGGGGAGGGAGACACAATCCTTAGGCTTTAAATACATTTGCGAAAAAGTGAAAAATTTAGCTGCCATATATTGGCAATGTATTCTTCAAGAACAATAAAATCTAGTGGGTGATTCAACTTGCCAGCATTTTTTTTCCTAATTGTGTTGTGAATAGAGTTTTCCTTCAAGCCCAGTAGAGTTGAGGTAGGAGTCAGGAGGTGGTATAAAGAACACTGAGGAGTAATACCATCTATTATTATCTATCAACATACTGTAAATAAGCCATGGTAGAGGCCATGGCAGGGAGACTGCACCCCGACATATACCACCATGGCCACCACACATATTTGAGCATATTAGCCCCAGGACTCACAAGTGGAAGGTCTCGTTGTATTTGGGAGCCCAGTTGTTGCTCTTGGACTTGGTGGTGAACTTCCTCTTCTTGTCGCTCAGATGAAGTCCAATCACAGTGGCCTCCACGAAGGGTCGGAACATGCCAGTCGTCTGCCACTTAAGGTCATTCGCGGCCACCACTGCCAGGGAAAGCAGAGAGAGTGATATAAGGAGACAGAGCCACCACATGTTATTAGAGGTACTGCACCCTATCAACAGATACCCTACTTTTTTCTTCATCCACACCAGAGCCTGGGACAGACAGAATGCTATAGTCAATTACTAGGAGTAATTTTACCTAGGGAAAGTGTTATTGAGCAATGTTCATGTGAGGTGTACATGTTCCTCTACTACCAGGAGAACAATGCTGACCTTGGCTGGGCACTTTGTGAAATATGCCCCACAAACTTCTGCCCATTCATCCCCCATCACAAAAACCCCTCCATAATTAGCATACTACCAAGCACCTAATGAGCTTTTTCAGGAGCTAAACCCTTCCCCCTACTCACGAAAAGGGCTGCTCAGTGATTTGGAGCCCTCTGTTAAAAACTTCTACAGGTAAGTTGAAAGCTGTGTGACCCAAACCCATAACATAAATACCCATAACACTCAACAGGTAACCAACAGGTAACCTCTCCTTGAGCAACTGGTCTCCAACACAGATGATTTCAGTTAAGGGTTCAGTCTTCACACAGCCCTCTGCTCTATAGGTGACATGGAGTTTTCCAACAGCATCAGATGGAGCCTATGC
Organism: Aquarana catesbeiana; assembly: GCF_042186555.1. Taxonomy (NCBI): domain Eukaryota; kingdom Metazoa; phylum Chordata; class Amphibia; order Anura; family Ranidae; genus Aquarana; species Aquarana catesbeiana. The sequence continues at coordinate 45,850,099 of NC_133324.1, forward strand.
TTCCCAATGGCTCAGAAACATTATTTGATAAGGGGGTGAAAAATTTTTTTTGCCCCCCTGACTCCCCCCCTTTCAAGATACCCCTCTTTTTTTAAATGTAAGTCTGAATTTTCAGTAAGCAGCTCTTGTGGGACCTTTTAGAGGGCCATAAAGGGTCCCCATAAGGAACCTTTAAAAGGCGAGCAAGGGGCCGTGGGTTGCAGTTTGGAGACCACTGATCTAGAGAATGGTGTGGAGAAGACCAAACATATCTGTTCCTCCTTTCTGCAACTATTCTCTTTTACCAATATCTTTTAGTAGATAAGCACTCCAAAACCGAACACTATGGACCACACATGTTCAAGAGCCAAGATCACCCTGTTGCCCCCTACCGACCAACAGGAGTCCTCCTTTTATTTTCTATCCAGACTTGGTGCCATGAAGGGAAGGAAGCCGATTCATTGATGGGGTCAAAACATATTGTTTCTTCTTGAAGATACATGATGTCCATTTTGGTTGACCCTTGGTGGTCTTCAATAACCTCTATTCAACCTGTAAATGGGCACCACTACTAAGCTGCAATATACTGACAATATTTCTTGCCCCAAAGGATTCAGTTCATAAGATCATAAGTACCAAATCTCATGTTTCAATTACAGGAAGATGAAGGTATAATACCCAAGCGGCCTTCTGTGTCTCCCAAGAACTCTGAAGGTGAAATCTCCACAGTGATTAGCATTGCCACTTGTGCAAAGTAGTTTTCACATTTCCTATGCTAGTGAGAGTGACCTACTCTAATACTGGACCAAACGTGGAGACGAAACCAGGGAATGTAAGGTCTCCCCACTGAAATCACAGTTATAAGAAGCCAACCAGGAACTAAATCCCCCAATTATCACTTGTAAGCAAGGTATCAGCTCTGGATGGGTCTACTCTATGGGTAACGGAGTCTACTCCACTATAAGAGGGTGGAGCTGGAATCTAGGGGTATTACAGGTAAGGTGGTGTGAACTACAAGGATAACGGCTAAACATACCCTTCTTGGGAGGAACGTCCTCGTTAGCTGTATACCTAATACCCTTCCCATCATGCACTGAGACACGAGAGACGGCAGGTAGAGCGAGAGGAAGAGACGATTATACAGACATGAAGCAGGAGCAAACACAGTATACACATAACACTAACGCTGAGCAACAAAGAACAGCTTGTACAGTATAGTCCAGAGATCACAAAGTGCCAAGGTTGTATATTTTATTAATGAAGACATCAAAAGAAACCTGAATGTTAGGAAAAAAAAAAAACAGCTATAACTGCTGCTTGACCCAGCACTAGGTCTTCTGTGTTCTGTCATGTATGGTCCTCCAGAGAATTAGCAATAGAATTAAATATTAAGTGATTAGGATTTATGTGTCTCTTCATCTTAATGGGTCAGTCCATACAAAATGAAATTTCAGATTTTGATAGACGCTGGAGAGTTATCCAACCTGACTGCCTCTTCTATATCTTAGGGATTCACTTGCTGAGACTTCTGCACTCTGTTCCCAGGTCTGCACACCTACTGAGCCTATTATGAGGGGTTCCCACCATCCCTGTGCTGAGTTCTCGCATCTACACACCTTTATGAGGGGTTCCCACCATCCCTGCACTGAGCTCCCAGGTCTGTACACCAGCTGTGCCCATTATGAGGGGCTCCCACCATTCCTGTGCTGAGTTCCTGTGCTGAGTTGCCGGAATTGCGCACTTGCTGTGCCCATTATGAGGGGCTCCCACCACCCATGCACTGAGTTTCTGGGTCTGTACACCTGCTGTGCCCATTATGAAGGGTTCCCACCATCCCTGAGTCAAGTTCCCAGGTCTGTACACCTGCTGTGCCCATTATCAGCAGTTCCCACCATCCATGAGCTGAGTTCCTCAGTCTGCACACCTGCAATGCCTAGATACTGCTAAGCTGTATATTCAGATTGTAATGGATATGGTGAACCTTATATGAGGTCCTATTATGAGGGGCTCACCACCATCCCTTTACTGAGTTCCCAAGTCTGTACATTTGCTGTACCCATTATAGGGGGTTCCCACAATCTGTACACTGAGTCCCTGCATCTGTACACCTGCTGGGCCCATAATTAGGGGCTTCCACCATCCCTGTTCTGAGTACCTCGACAGATGCACCTATTGAATAGTTTTGGTGAATCTAAAACTGTACATTCAGATTATAACGGGTATGGTGACCTTTATATGAGGACTTATCTAAACCACCCAATCTATATAAAAAAAAAAAAAAAACAGGCCCTTGCACCAAACAGCCGTTGGTAGATCAAAGGTTTGTACAGTCAGGTTACAAAATGTAAGGCGAGCTTTAGACTGTTCTCCTCAGAACATTTGGTCCCATGGAAGGATCTTCCCTCACCTCTCGCTCCAGTACCAAATCTAGAATGTTGGATTCACCCATCACCAACCATGGTCACCAGAACAAATACAAAATCTCTCCAGCTGGGAAACAGCAATAAAAACTTGACAGAGGGCCTAACCCTTCCCCACTGCATGCAATATAAAATTATTCAAAAACTTGGTCCATTTAACTTTTGTACTGTGCATCACCTTTGTCATATCTTGGTGCTTTGTAAATGATTATACTGTGTTATGGAGGAAAATACAGTAATAGGCGATGCAACTTTGCCTTTAATAAATAGGAGCCGGACGTTGGTCGGAGTATACGATGGCACAATAAACTTTACAAACATAAAAATAGACAAACGCAATATCTGAGACAAAAGACTCAAAAAGATGCACCAGGTCACATGACTACTTTCACGCTTTGTGAATGAACTCCAAATTATTCCCCTTTAATTGAGAGTCTCCCATTACCACTAGATGGAGCCAAGCAAGTATATGGAGATCTGACATGAACCGGGAACTCACCTTGTGCCGTCTGTGATTGCACAAAGGTCTTGATGAGCGTGTCTGTGGTCTGTGTGTAGAGCGAGAGGGCGTAGCGCAGGGACTGCAATTCCGCACTCTTCTCCAAAAACGTTTTCTTCAGTCCGTTTCCTCCAGCGTGAAAATATTGCTGCACAGAAGAGAAGATGGACAAGACAGTCACCTAACATGCAACTGTTTGTTGTATCCTTCACAACCAATAAGATTCCAGCTATCAATTTCCAGTGTATGTCACAAAGTTCATATGCTGGTCTTTCTAGAACGGAGATGCTGGCTCCGTCAAGTCAATCCTGGTGCCTGTTGTAGTTCTTGACTGTTTACAAAGCAGAATCTCACCTTGTGACTTGCTACAAAGTTACAATGTACAATCTGATCACTGAGGGACAGGAGACTGAGAAAATGCTTAATCCTGCCTGCAGCAGACTGATGGCATCATCTTAAGCCTCGTACACACGATCGGGTTTTCGGCAGGGAATTGTGTGATGACAGACTGTTTGCCTAAAATCGTTAGTACGCTCCATCAGACAATTGTTGGTCAACTTTCCGCCAACAAATGTTGGATGGCAGGCTAGTAAATGTTCGGCGGACAGCGGTCTGTTGTCAGCTTTTCCTATCGTGTGTACATAAGTCTGTCACACAAAAGTCCAAAGTACGAAAACACAAGCTCAGAATCAATGCTCACCAAACACAACATTAGCAGAAGGTGCCCAAAGGGTGGTGCTCAAGGGCTGAAACTTTACATAGTACGTCATTGCGTTCATGTTTGTTGGCCGACAATTGTTTGCCGTTAGTATGCAAGACAAGTTCACGGCACACGCCCTGTAGACAAAAGTCTGACGCTTTGTCTGCGGACACGTGTACGAGGCTTTAGTCTGTCTAAAGTCCCTGGATCTGGATCAGAGCTCAAGGATGGCTTATTTAATGATAAAACTTGAGGCTTTCCTTAAAAAATGTAAAACTATATATATATATATATATATATATATATATATATATATATATATATATATATATATATATATATATATATATATACAGTGGGGACGGAAAGTATTCAGACCCCCTTAAATTTTTGTTATATTGCAGCCATTTGCTAAAATCATTTAAGTTCATTTTTTTCCTCATTAATGTACACACAGCACCCCATATTGACAGAAAAACACAGAATTGTTGACATTTTTGCAGATTTATTAAAAAAGAAAAACTGAAATATCACATGGTCCTAAGTATTCAGACCCTTTGCTGTGACACTCATATATTTAACTCAGGTGCTGTCCATTTCTTCTGATCATCCTTGAGATGGTTCTACACCTTCATTTGAGTCCAGCTGTGTTTGATTATACTGATTGGACTTGATTAGGAAAGCCACACACCTGTCTATATAAGACCTTACAGCTCACAGTGCATGTCAGAGCAAATGAGAATCATGAGGTCAAAGGAACTGCCTGAAGAGCTCAGAGACAGAATTGTGGCAAGGCACAGATCTGGCCAAGGTTACAAAAACATTTCTGCTGCACTTAAGGTTCCTAAGAGCACAGTGGCCTCCATAATCCTTAAATGGAAGATGTTTGGGATGACCAGAACCCTTCCTAGAGCTGGCCGTCCGGCCAAACTGAGCTATCGGGGGAGAAGAGCCTTGGTGAGAGAGGTAAAGAAGAACCCAAAGATTACTGTGGCTGAGCTCCAGAGATGCAGTTGGGAGAAAGTTGTAGAAAGTCAACCATCACTGCAGCCCTCCACCAGTCGGGGCTTTATGGCAGAGTGGCCCAACGGAAGCCTCTCCTCAGTGCAAGACACATGAAAGCCCGCATGGAGTTTGCTAAAAAACACCTGAAGGACTCCAAGATGATGAGAAATAAGATTCTCTGGTCTGATGAGACCAAAATAGAACTTTTTGGCCTTAATTCTAAGCGGAATGTGTGGAGAAAACCAGGCACTGCTCATCACCTGTCCAATACAGTCCCAACAGTGAAGCATGGTGGTGGCATCATTATGCTGTGGGGGTGTTTTTCAGCTGAAGGGACAGGACGACTGGTTGCCATCGAGGGAAAGACTAATTCCCTTTGACCTTGGAGGTTTTTTTTTTGTTCATTCCCCTTTTTCTTTCCTGAATGTTTAATCATTTCTGGGCGATGGCCTCATGTCAATGCAAAATAGGACTATTTTGGATCCGTTGAGACTTTTTTCACCGGTATCTTTCCCAGCATTAATGAACCCCCCGATTCAATTTTTGAACGTAGGTAGCTAGGCCTTTCACAACCAGACTCTGAGTGTTCCCTCCCCCCCTTTCCTCTCCCCCCCCTTTTCCTTTTTTCTTTCTTTCTCCTTCCCCCCCTTAATTACTATTTTTATTTTTTCTTTCCTTCTCATCATTATTATTTATATGTATTTTCATCTCTATTTTTATTAATTTAATTTGTATTTTTATATTTTTTATTTATTTTCATTATTTATTTTTATTTTCATTTTGATTTATTTTTATTTCTATATTTATTTTTATTCTCTTTTTTCTATTTATTTTCTTTATTTTATTATCTTCTATTTATTTCCATCTCTTTCATCATTTTTCCTCATTCATTTATTTATTGTTTATCTATTCTTCTTTTCCTCGTTTCTCCATTTCTATTTTTATGTATTTTCACAATTATTTTCACTTCTAAATTTCACCACTTTTGTTTTCCCTTCTCCTTTTTTCTCTCTTCTCTTCGATTACTTACAATCCTTTCCTTTCTTATCTATTTTCAACTCCTAGGTCCCGATCTCTCCCGCCTTTTCTTTCCTCTGTGTTTCTCTCTCTTTCCTTTCCTTCACGTTCTGTTCTTCTTCTCTCACATCACTCACACTGCCCACATGCTCCCCACCTCCCCTAATTGGATGCCGTCTGCCTTGATGGGCGGAGCCAGCGGGCGTCATTCGTTTCTACGACAACGGCGGCCCCGGCAATGCAGCATCTCCCGTTGTCTAGTTACTGCCCGTGCATCGCGCACGCGCGGCCAGCGATGTCTGTCCAGTCCAAAGAAAATGACCCCCATACGGGCGCCGATCACATGCTGTTCTACGGCATCGGCGGCCCCCCGGTGTTGTGAAAATTCCTGCGACCTATGCAGAGTCCGCCCGCCCGAGTCTAAAATTTTCCTCGACTGAAACGAGAGGCTGCGCATGCGCGGTAAAGCCCCGCCGTCAGCTGTGTTCTGACGTAGCCGCGCAGGAAGAGACGTGGGTCGAGACTCTGCATAGGTCGCAGGAATTTTTTTACAACACTGGCACTACAGCGTCCCTGTTGCCTGGTTACCGCAGCCACATCGCGCATGCGCGATCGGTGATTGCCGTTCTAATAGAATGTATGCTTCCCTGCACTAGCGCCAATTGACATCTTAAAGTGGTGTTCCGGCCGAAATTATACTTTTTAAATAAAAATACCCCTATAATACACAAGCTTAATGTATTCTAGTAAAGTTAGTCTGTAAACTAAGGTCTGTTTTGTTAGTTTATAGCAGTAGTTTGGTATTTTATAAACTTACAGCAGGCCGTGGCCATCTTAAGTGTGGGCATCTGAAGCCAGACTGTATTTCTTCCTGGATCTCATCCTTGCAGATCTCGCACATGCTCAGTGCAGCACAAGCAGTGTAATAGGTTTCAGGTCAGGTTTCCATAGCAACGGCAGTGTCACAGGAAGTTGCCGCCCCTTCCCAGAAGGCATTGCAAACAGGAAATGATGCGATGGGCCACGGCCAGGGAGGAGGAAGTGAAAAATGAATACAGCAGATATGCAGTAGGTGCTGAGAAAAAAAAATTTTAAATATCCAATTCGTTTACAGTGCACAGTTTAGTGAGGGATGCTGAAGAGTTGTAAAAGTGGGTGGAACTCCACTTTAATCTGCTATCATCAGTCTTGTTCCCTAGCAACAAGCTCGTCCCTTTAATGGCTCAGGATCCACTATTTCACAAGACAAATACAGGTAATGCCAGTAGCTTTTTTTTTTTAACCCCTAATTTACATATGTTTGGTGATCTGTTTTAAATATGCTATCCTTTTATTATGCTAATTTTTGAGTCTTTTCTGGCGGTATTTGTGACGTCATACCTCTCTGGGGGGGGGGGAGGTTTGTTTTTCCTCGAGTTTTCCTTGATTTTTGATTGGTTGATGGTTATTTAAATTCTCTTCACTGTTATTTTCACATTTATCACATTATTGTTATTATTATACAGGATTTATATAGCGCCAACAGTTTACAATATAAAAAGGGAGACATTACAGTTATAATAAAATAAAATACAAGAGGATTAAGAGGGCCCTGCTCAGAAGAGCTTACAATCTAATAGCATACCTGATGAAGGGGTCCCGCGGGACTCGGAAACGTTGCACCTCTTTGTGTTGTGTTGCAATAAACTAAACTGTTTGGACGCCACCTTGTGCTGATCCTTGGTGTGCTGGAAAGTATCTACATCGCTAGAAAATATGACTATCCAAAAAGAGTCAATTCCCTCGCACACAGGGGCGGATCCAGGGGAGGGGGCAACGGGGCAATTGCTCCCCCCCGAGGAAATACGAGCGGGTGAGCGAGTTGATGGGAAGGCTGGTGAGCGAGTAATCATGCCGCAGGCCCTGTTGAGCGGCTGGCGTGTGACTGAGGCTTTGCGAGCAGGCAGGTGTTGAAGCCGCTGCCTTTCAAAATATGTGACTGAAGGGACGTTGCGTCGCGGCCATCTTGGTACTCCCGCACTCGTCCACAGTAAGCATAGTTTTATAAGTCGGCAAGCGGACATCTTTATACACCCACCAGAGTCTTGCTTCTCACAGTTATTTTTAACAGTAAACTCACTCAACTTGTATTTCACTAAATAAGCTGAGTTTACTGTTAAAAATAACTGTGAAAAGCAAGATTCCGGTGGGTGTATAAAGATGTCTGCTTGCCGACTTCTAACTCTAGTCTTACTGCTGACAAATGAGGGTGTACCAAGATGGCCGCAATGCAACATCAATTTGCTTGCATATTCTGATGTGTTACATGAGGTAATGAGTTACATGATCTCTCACTGCCCGCCCTCACTCTGGGACACAGCCATTGGCAAGTGACAATCCGCATCTTGTGGCAGGCAACATTGGCAAGTGACAATCCACATCTTGTGGCAGGGGACATTGGCAAGTGACAATCCGCATCTTGTGGCAGGCAACATTGGCAAGTGACAATCCGCATCTTGTGGCAGGCGACATTGGCAAGTGACAATCCGCATCTTGTGGCAGGCCACATTGGCAAGTGACAATCCACATCTGGTAGCAGCAGACAGTGGCAAGTGACACGCTGCATCTGGTGGCAGGCCACGGTAGCAAGTGACACGCTCAGGGCTCCCACTGATTCTGCATTATGGTGAGTTGAACGATTTCATTTTACATTACAATGTAATAATAGAAATAATGCGCTTCAATCCTCCTGACACCGTATCAACCGTGGCGCTGTGATTATTGAAGCGCCAACACCAGCCGTTTCCCCGACAAATTGCCCGCAAAATTTTCTGGCAGTGCCCCTCCCGAGACTAGGCTCTGGATCCGCCCCTGCTTGCACACCCCTCCCCGCCTCCTCCTTGCATGTCATTGCTCTCTCCTATTCTGGGTCTACTGTCTGTGCTGGCCCAGCTCCTCCCTCCTCACCCCCCCATATAACATTTTTATTGTAGGAGCCAGGGGAGGAGTGAAGGGGAATATTACACTCAACTGACAGCTCTGAGTCTGCTGGGGTGATGACATTACATCCAAATTGGTGACGCCCAGAGGTGGTGAGGGGGGGATTTTCATAATATGCATACAATACATTAGAAATACATACACTATATTGTCAAAAGTTCAAACAAAATGGTGCTTGGCTCAGAGCAGTGGAGTTTAGGTAAAGACTGGAAGTGGTAATCTGGGTGCCTAAGATGTGTTGTCCTCCCATCCACCAAAAGACGAGACGGTCATCGGGAAAAGACAGCTGGCAACTCCATAGTCCTCAAGTATTTTATTTTGCCATACCTGGACTTGAGGATTAGGCTCGGTTTCCACTACTGCGACTTTTCATGCGACTTGGGACTGAAAAATGAGCTTCTGGAAGAATGGTAAAACATTCCCATAGACACACTCCTTAACCTTGTGGACAGCCTTCCCAGAAGAGTTGAAGCTGTTATAGCTGCAAAGGGTGGACCAACTCAATATTGAACCCTACGGACTAAGACTGGGATGTCATTAACGTTCATGTAAAGGCAGGCGTCCCAATACTTTTGGTAAAATTATATATATATTACTCTTCTCTAATGCCCCCATCTTTAAATTAAGACCACCAGGCACATGCACAGACAGGCTGTGAGGCTCTGGCAGGTCTTGTAGGTGGAAAGGAAGAAAAAGGCTGCACACCACCAGAAACCATCCAACGTAGTTTATTGTTCCAACAAAAAGTCAATGACAGCCGCCAAGACTAAGACCCCATACACACTATTAGATTTTCTGCAGATTTTTGTCTTCAGAAATACCAAAACCATATAATATGAGATCAAACCTTAATGCATAGTACACACGAGCGGGTTTCCTGTCGTAAATCTTGGATAGTTTTTCCGATGGAATTCCGCTCAAGCTTGGCTTGCATACACACGGTCACACAAAAGTTCTCTGAACTTACGACCGTCAAGAACGCGGTGACGTACAACACTACGACGAGCCGAGAAAATGAAGTTCACTGTTTCCGAGCATGTGTAGGAATTTTGCACGTAGGAATGTGTGCAGACGATCGGAATTTCCGATCGTAGCTTTTTCCGACCGAAAAATTGAGAACATGCTCGCAATCTTTTGCTGGCTGGAATTCGGCCAGCAAAAGTCTGATGGAGCATACACACGGTCACATTTTCCGACCAAGAGCTCTCATCGGTCTTTTGCTGCCGAATTTCCGATCGTGTGTACGTGGCATTGGAGTTTGTATGCAGTCAGGCAGGCCTGTTCTCTACATGGTCTTGGTAAATCTGAAGACAAAAAAATCTGCAGAAAATCTAATAGTGTGTATGGGGCTTAAAGCGGGGGTCCACCTATCTATCGTTTTTTTTTTTTTTTTGAGTTCATTCACAAACTTTTCTTCTCAGCATTACATACTCTCATATTGTGTGTAATATGTCTGCCTGTGTCAGATTTCGTCGGAAAGAATAACTTATATTATTCACTGCAGGCGGTTTCCATCTTCATTGTGGGCATTTGAAGCCCACAAGCATTTATTTCCTGGATGTGGGGAATGCTGTGCTCCCAGCATTCACTGCTCCTTCCCGCACATGCTCAGTGGCATCCTGGGAAGCCTGAGACTAGCTCCCAGGAGTCTGGGAGAGGCTAGAAACACGCCTACTCCCACGGGAGGAGAACCAGGAAGTGCAAAGAAGAATAGAAAAATAAAAGGTAATTACGGCGATTTAAATTTTTTTAAAGGGCATGTCAGCATCTAGGCAAGGAAGAGAATACATACAGATATTGTTCAAAATTCGGGTGGAACCCCGCTTTAAGACACAGGACCAGGAGAGGCGACGCGTTTCACACTGTCAGTGGTGCTTCTTCAAACCCGGAGGGGCGGTTTCTCCTTCTCGATAGGTCTTGTAGGTGTCCATGGAGTGTGCACATACGATGGATCCTCCCCCCCCACGCATGCGCGGACACGCTGTGGATCTCCAGCAGTTCTTTGGCAGAGACCGCCTCGGCATGTGTTCACATTTGTGACCTCTCATGAACCTCTCCGGAGACGACATCTCCACCACACACTCAAGGAGGCCGTTTTTGTGGGACGTCTCACATTCGCACACGTGCCGCGGGGGTCTCCGAGAACTGGCAGAGAGACGCGATGTACCTGCGCAGGTGAGGGGCCGTGACGTCCTCCAGGCCTAGGCCAGAGCCAGGAAATACAAATAAAATAAAGCTTTTACTTTTCTATAATTCTTTGGTTAATGTGTGAAGCTCACTGCGCACATTACAATCTGATTGTACGATCTCCTTCAGATCTACCAACAACTATGTAATATAAGGGCCTGTGTCATTTGATAGCAATTGATTGGACTGTGAAGGTTTGTCCTCATATTACGTAAATTTGAAAGAGATTGTACAATCCCTAAGAGGGAGGGGGAGGGAGGACCTTGTAAAACCGGATAAAGTTTTTTCCTTTTCTTCTTTCTTCCTCTGTTCTTCTCTACTCTTATCTCTGTGATTTGGGAAGATTAGAAGGACATGTCCAAGCCGGCTACTAGGAAATACCTCCCAGTGATAGAGATCACCAAGAGATAAGGAACCTTCCATACACAGCTCAGTATACAGTGGAACCTCAGATTACGAGCATAATCCGTTCCAGGAGAATGCTTGTAATCCAAAGCACTCGCATATCAAAGCGAGGTTCCCCATAGAAGTCAATGGAAACAAAAATAATTTGTTCTGCATTGACTTTAATGGCATGCAATACCGCATGTGGCCAGAGGTGGGGCACTGGAGAGCCTTGGAAACGATCGGAAAGACCCGAGGACAGCTCGGCTGAACTGGGAAAACCTCAGAAAGGCTCTGGAACTTTTCCGAGCATTTCCGAATGGCCCCGAACGGCTCCGCCCCCCCCCCCATCTCAGGCCAAACGCGGTACTACACACCGCTGTGGCTTGAATCCTGCTTGTTTTGTGGGACAACACTCGCAAACCAAGTAAGGATTTTTTTAAAAATACAATTGCTTGTATTGCGAAACGCTCGTTAACCGCGTTACTCGCAATCCGAGGTTCCACTGTATCTCCTTTCCTTATCTATGGAGTCTATAGTTGGCTGTACACTTGTAGAACTTCACTCCCTAATCAGCACTGATTATTATTCATCCTTATTGTACTAGCATTACTAAATAGATAGCAAATCAGATTTACTTGTTTTATACTTTTTTTTTTCCCCCTACATTTCTTCAGTTACTTCCTGGCTTCCTGCCTAGGCTAATGATGTCCTACATCCCGGGAGACTTCAGGAGGGGAGGAGAAGGGGTTTTCTCAGGTAAGCACACTTTTCTGCTTGGATGCCTGAGCTAAGGTCAGATAGATTCCAAGAAGTAAATGCTACAACGGCTCCATGAATCATCTGCTCTTACTCAAGATGGCCATTTCTTCAGTTACTTCCAGGTTTCTTGCCTAGGCAAATGATGTCATACATCCCGGGAGACTTCAGGAGGGGAGGATGGTGTTTTCTCAGCTAAGCACACTCTCCTGCTTGCATGGCTGAGCTAAGGGCAGATGGATTCTAGGAAGTAAATGCTACATGAATCATCTGCCCGTACTCAAGATTGCCAGAAATGCTCGGAGGGGATGTTTTTCAAAGTGATTTCTCAACAAAATAAAGCACGGAGACATGGATGGATGGGGAATTTTTTTTTTTTGAATATTAAACATGAACTAAATAGTGTTTTTTTGTTTGTGGCGCTCAGATGCAGTGAAGACCCGCTTTAAATTTTTGTACATTCGATGACTTGATGAATGTCTTTCAAATATACTTAAAAACGCGGACCTTCCGCTTCCTACTAGGACGACCTTGGGGTTTCGGGGGGTGGCCAGGCGTAGGTTCGGCCGACCCAATAGATGGCCTCCCTTTACCCCTCTGTGGGGGAACCCCCTGTCTTTTGCAAATCCGCTCTATCCCTGACCCCCAGGTTTGGGCCCGATACGGCATTAAAACTATTGGGGGTGTGTTCGTGGTAAGGACCCTACACCCCTTTCAGGATCTCAAGGCTAAATTTAACTTACCTGGCTGGATGTATTTCAGATACATGTAATTAGGACAAGAGAGAGAAGGACGGCGCCCTCTAAATGCGGCGTGTTTTACAAAGGATTTATTACAAATGGATAAAAAAACACTCACATTTGAGTAGATAAAATCCAGCATATAAGACAGTAAGATGGGTTCATCCGCATGTTCCCAGGAGATGTGGGTCTCACGGGCCGGTGGAGGGAATCCTGTGTCCTGGGTCCTAGTAGCTCTCCTGTGGTACTGTGGGCACTCAGGGCCTCTGGGCGGCTTGGACTCAGGCAGTGGACACTCGGTGATACCCCGTGTAGTCCTGGTGTCTTCACTTCCAGGAACGGGGGTCAGGCGGGCGGTGCTTCGCGTTCGGAGCATGCGTGCGCCTTCATCAGGCTATGCATAGCCTGTACATGTACACAAGGACCATAAGCAAAAAAAAATGACATTGTGCCTGGGAAACAATCCAACGGTTCACACGGCTGGCCAAAGAGGTGACCAGAGGCCAGGTCGTCTCTGATCACCTCTATGATCTTGGAGGACCAGAGCGACATTGTGACGTCACTTCTGGTTTAGGGCTGAAGTACACATTTACAGTATTTAGTTTTTTTTAAGCAAAAGATCAATTTTTTTTTGCTTTTAAAGGTGGAGGAGAAATTATAGACCCCAGGTCTTTCCATAAAGAGGACCTGTCATCCTTATTTCTATTACAAAGGCTGTTTACATTCCTTGTAACAGGAACAATAAAAAAATAAAAAATAAATAATAATAATAATAAATCTAAATATATCTATCTATCTATCTATCTATCTATCTATCTATCTATCTATCTATCTATCTATCTATCTATATATAAATATCTATATATAAATATATAAATATAAATAAATAAATATAAATAAATAAATATAAATAAATAAATAAATTTATTTCTTTTTTAAATTAAATGTGTAAAAAAAAAAAAGAAAGAAAAGAAAAATTTAAAGCGCCCCTATCCCTTCGTGCTCACGCGCAGAAGCGAATGCTTATGTAAGCCACGCACGCATATGTAAACGGTGTTCGCACCACACATAGGATGTATCGCTGCGAAAGTTAGAGCAAGAGCAATAATTCTAGCGCTAGAACTCCTCTGTAATTCTAAACAGGTAATCTGTAAAAAAATGTTTAAAGTGTCACCTATGGAGATATTTAGGTACCATAGTTTGTCGCCATTCCACGAGTGCGGGCACCTTTAAAGTGTGACATGTTTACTTGGCGTAACATCATCTTTTATGTTTTACCAAAAAAAATTGGGGTATATATTGTGGGCTTTTTCTTTCCATAAAAAATTAATCAAAGTGTATTTTTTGCAAATATATATATATATGGGTCCTAATTCATTATCTAGCAAAAAAATACAGATTTTTCATGGTAAAAAAAAAAAGTGTCAGAAAAGGCGTGGCTTTAAAGTGGATAGAGAAGCACAGATGATGATTGGATCTTAAATAAGGTGTGTGTTTAATTTAGAATTTTGGTTGAAGAGGGATATGGAGGAACCAGAGATAGGAAAATATAATCAGGTTAAACTTCAGCTTTAAACACATTGCGGAAGGCGGTCAGATATGGGGGGCGAGGTCAGAGTAGTCGGCTGGAGAACGTCTCTGTGGCCTCCTTACAGATGAACGCTCCCTGATTTGTACTCGAATGCTATGTGAACTTTGGAAAGACAACAACATAAAAAATATTGCATTGTATAAGAGGGTAGTAAGGGCGGAGCGGTGATCAGATTGCAGACATACTTCCTCCGGGATTGATGGTCTTCTGGCTCTTCATGGTGGTGATGGAGCCTCTATGGATGTCAATATTATCCAGAACGCTGAAGAAAAATTCCACATTTTTTTTCTTTTTCACTGGAAGAGTCGTCGTGTTTAGATTATAAAGTCCTAACGCCAGAATAATTCTCCACTCAGAGCGTCTCCAGCTGCAATTAGGATAATTCCTTGGAGCGTCATTCCTAGAGTTACATTAACTCCTACAAAATGGTTGGTGGTCCAGGTGGCCAAAGACAACTCTTTGGGGGCCAAGGGCCCATCATTTGCTTTGTACCTACAAGTATCTTTTTTTGTCCCCCCCCCCCAGATTTTTTTTCAGTGACTCCTAGGGAATCCACAATACCTATATCCCAGGAGAAGTGTCCACCTGGGCTCCTGATCTGCGCTGGATCAACTAATGAGAACATCAAACAATACACAACGTGGCACCACAAGCGTGACTCAAGGTTTGTACACGTTCCACGAATGCCTGCGCTTAGATGTGAATAGAGCCAAAAATTAAAATTATAATAATAATGAATAATAATTATTAATAATAATAAAATATTATTTAGGCTCCATTCACCTCTAAGCACGCGCGTTCACCGAACATGCGAGTCGCAATGGTGGTGGCCATTTAATGTTAATTAAATGGCCACCATTTAATTAACCAGCAGACGCACGTTTTTGTGCACGGGTAACAAACGCGCCAAAACTTGCATTTTAAAAAAACTCACAAAGCTTAACACTTAAAAAGGTGCAGGAGGTTCTATGTAAATTTTGCATGAAACTGTGCAAACAATGCATGAAAAAAACTGGCGCTCACGTGACTCAGAGATGTGAATGCTGCAGACCTCTGGTGTGGGGTCAATTGTATTATAATTGTTTCATAAGTTGTTCTTTTTACAAGTTATTCATTTGCTGTTTTATCATTTTTAACAAATTAATAAATAAGCATTTTAATCAATAAAAAAACAATAACATTTAAATAAATTTAAAATGAAAAAAAAAAAAAAAAAACATAAAAAATAACCAAGCAGGGGATTAAACAAAAAAGCAGCTCTGAGTGCAAAAACTCACCTCCTCTCTAGTGGTGTCCTGTGCAGTAGGTGCTTTTCACCATTAGATGTCCTCAGTCTTTAGATGTTCCTGGGCTGGGAACATTAACACAGAAGTATGAGGACTTCCAGAATGCTGGGGGTTATGGACCCACCACCCTCTTATATGTAGGGTGGTGGGAACTCAGTACAGGGATGGTGGGAACCCCTCCTAATGGGCACAGCAGGTGTACAGACCTGGGAACTCAGCACAGGAATGGTGGGAACCCCTCCTAATGGGCACAGCAGGTGTAGAGACCTGGGAACTCAGCACAGGGATGGTGGGAACCCCTCATAATGGGCACAGCAGGTGTACAGACCCGGGAACTCAGTACAGGGATGGTGGGAACCCCTCATAATGGGCACAGCAGGTGTACAGACCTGGGAACTGAGCACAGGGATAGTGGGAACCCCTCATAATGGGCACAGCAGGTGTACAGACCTGGGAACTGAGCACAGGGATAGTGGGAACCCCTCATAATGGGCACATCAGGTGTACAGACCCGGGAACTTCATGATTTGGATACTGACGTCCTCTTCATTCTCTATATATATTATATACCTGAGCCTCTATTACATTTTAGGGATAATCCTGTAGAACTCCCTCCTTTCCTCAGTTGCTGATCTGTAATAATAAATCACTTTCATCATTACTGATATTTCATATTTATTTTTCCTATCAGTGGACGGTGGTGCTGACACCCGGTGGTCATTTGTGGTCAGGGTACATCTGCCAGCGTTACACATGGCTATTTCATTTTTATTTTATTTGGAAAGTTATTTCATTTCATCTTTGCTTGTCTTGGATCAGAGTCAGACTTGTTTTATTCCTGAGCCAGCAGAACATTCTGACATGAGAGAGATAAGTGCTGATTACAAACTGTCATAGCCCCGGCCTCTAGTAAAGAGTGCAGGACGCCCCCCCCCTCATTTCCTATTTATAGGTTTTTTTATGCATAGCTCCCAACTGTCCCGGATTTCGAGGGATTGTACCTGATTTGGAACAATGTCCCTCTGTCCCTCTTTCCTCCTCATTTGTCCCTCATTTTGGTCTAATCCATATAGTTGTATATAAAATGCACTTTTTATCTATCAAAAAGTGTTTCCCAGCACTAAACCTTTCATCTGATTTCTAAATTGCTGCATTTGTAAATTCCAAAAGCCAATATAAAGGAATAGTAGTGGTAAAAAAAGGACTTGTGGGTTTAACCAATTTTCTTTTTTCTGTACAATTCTCCTTTAAGGGGGCGTGGCAAGGGGTGTGTCCTATGCCTGCATACTTTTGCTGATAGGTGTCCCTCATTCCCATCTCAAAAAGTTGGGAGGTATGTTTATGCAATACAAGGAATGGGAATCTAGTAGGACATGGGAAGAAGCAATGATTGGACCGAAAGGGCGTGTTCATTTGCAATGAGCCCCACGGGGGGTGCCACAAGGAGGCCCAACTACCCTGTGTGCAGTGTTTTCATGTGGAGGGGGGGGGGCGCAGTCATATGCAATGTGCTGCATGGGGTGGGAGCAGATGGGTCAGCTGCCCCGGGCGCAGTGTTTACATGTGGGGTAAAAGGTGCATTCATATACAATGTGCCACATGGGGGTGCAAAGGGGGAGCTGCCCTGGGTGCAGTGTTTCCATGTGGAAGAGGGGTGCATTCAAATGCAATGTTCTGCATGGGGAAGGAGGGTGGGGGCAGCTGCTCTGGGTGATATGCAATGTGCCACATGGGGGTGCAAAAGGGATCTGCCATGGGTGCAGTGTTTCCATGGGGGGGGGGGGGGGGGAGTAGGGTTGCCACCTTTTCGTCAAGCCAAAACCGAACGCTTAAGCAGAGCACGCCAATTTTTTTTTTTTTTGTAGTACATTAAATTCATTACCTCTGTACAAAGCAATGCACAGCAATTTTGTTATATGTATAGTGTATACCAGAGGTCTCCAACCTGTGGGCCGCGGCCCAACACCGGGCCATGGCGCCTTTGCTGCCGGGCCGCGGAGGAGACAAGTAATGTCAGTGGTGGCGGGGGAGAGAGATGACATCATCTCTCATTGCCCGCACCGCTGTTCTGCCCTTACTTACAGGCAGGGTTTTTTTTTCAGGGGGAACGCAGTCCCGGCACCTCCAGCACTGAATGTATGTAATAGCATGGGGTGTGGGGTGTGCTGGAGGGTCTATTGATGTCGGCTGCTGGGGGATCTATTGTCACTGGTGGGGATCTGATTTGATGTGAGGATCTATTGTTGCTGGGGGGTCTTATGTTGCTGGAAGGGATCTACTGTTGAGGGAGAGGTCTATTTTTACTGGCTGCTGGAGGATCTATTGTTGTTGGGGTGGAATCCATTGTTGCTGGGGGAGTCTATTGTTGTCTCGGGATCTATTGCTGGGATTCTATTCCTGGCTGCAGGGGATCTATTTTACTGCTTTTCTTTTTATCATTAACATGTTCCATACAAATGATTTAGCACCACAAAATAATACTTGGTTCTGTATTCTCTAAAAGGGGCAGTACTGGTAGGTGGGTAGGGGGTGGAATCAGGGGACGGTGGTCAGAGGTGGGTAGGGGGGGCAGAGACAAGGGGGGACTCAGACGGGGGGAGTTCCTGCACCTGATCTCCGAGAAAAAAAGCCCTACTTACAGGGCCGCGAAGGCTGCTCTACACAGAGGTGCAGCCGCGACCCAGAAGAGAGAGAGTGACGTCATCTCTCGCCGCCCGCCCTCACTCTCATCTCACTCACATGTGCCTGTGTTTCACCTGCAGCTAATCTACCTGCACTGAGGAGAGGCTGACAGCGTTGTACCTGGCTGCAAGTACTCTGCAATGCTGGGGGGAGATTGATTTTACATGTAAATGAATTCATGATGCTAGCAGGCAGTGTGGCAAGTGACATCTCCATCTGGTGGCAGGCAGTGTGGCAAGTGACATCTCCATCTGGTGGCAGGCAGCGTGGCAAGTGACATCCCCATCTAGTAAAAGTCAGCGTGGCAAGTGACATCTCCATCTGGTGGCAGGCAACGTGGCAAGTGACATCTCCATCTGGTGGCAGGCAGCGTGGCAAGTGACATCCCCATCTAGTAAAAGTCAGCGTGGCAAGTGACATCTCCATCTGGTGGCAGGCAACGTGGCAAGTGACATCCCCATCTGGTGGCAGGCAGCGTGGCAAGTGACATCCCCATCTGGTGGCAGGCAGCGTGGCAAGTGACATCCCCATCTGGTGGCAGGCAGCGTGGCAGGTGACAAGCGATGGTGGCAAGTGACACGCTTAAGGCTCCCAATGATTCTGCATTATGGTGAGTTGAACTATTTCATATTTCAGTGTAATGATAGAAATAATGCGTTTCAATCATCATGACACTGTACCAACCATGGTGCCGGGATGATTGAAGCACTAACACCAGCCATTGCCCTGGAAAATTGCCCGCGAAAAATTGCTTACCCTCCGTGCGCTTAACACCCCCCCCTCCCCCCCGGGCCTTGGCACAATTTTCTTGCACACAGCAGGTCCCCGGTGCCAAAAAGGTTGGGGACCACTGGTGTATACTACATATTTTTGTGATTAAATAACATTTCTATCATATGGAATTAATCACACGAGTCTCCCTTTACATCAGAGTCAACAGAGTTTTTCCTTTAGATCTGAATCCGCAGCGTTCCCCTTTACATCTGAATGCACAGGGTTTGTTGCCCTTTACATCTGATTATGCAGGAGAGGAGTGTGGAAGGTATGATGAGGGCAGTATGTACAGGAGAGGAGTGCGGAGGGGATGATGGGGGCAGTATGTACAGGAGAGGAGTGGGGAGGGGATGATGGGGGCAGTATGTACAGGAGAGGAATGCGGAGGGGATGATGGGGGCAGTATGTACAGGAGAGGAGTGTGGAGGGGATAATGGGGGCAGTATTTACAGGAGAGGAGTGCGGAGGGGATGATGGGGGCAGTATGTACATGAGAGGAGTGCGGAGGGAATGATGGGGGCAGTACGTACAGGAGAGGAGTGCGGAGGGGATGATGGGGGCAGTATGTACAGGAGAGGAGTGCGGAGGGGATGATGGGGGCAGTACGTACAGGAGAGGAGTGCGGAGGGGATGATGGGGCAGTATGTATAGGAGAGGAGTGTGGAGGGGATGATGGGGGCAGTATGTACAGGAGAGGAGTGCGGAGGGGATGATGGGGGCATTATGTACAGGAGAGGAGTGCGGAGGGGATGATGGGGGCAGTATGTACAGGAGAGGAGTGTGGAGGGGAAGATAGGGGCAGTATGTACAGGAGAGGAGTGTGGAGGGGATGATGGGGCAGTATGTATAGGAGAGGAGTGTGGAGGGGATGATGGGGGCAGTATGTACAGGAGAGGAGTTTGGAGGGGAAGATAGGGGCAGTATGTACAGGAGAGGAGTGCGGAGGGGATGATGGGGGCAGTATGTACAGGAGAGGAGTGCGGAGGGGATGATGGGGAAGTATGTACAGGAGAAGAGTGCGGAGGGGATGACGGGGGCAGTATGTACAGGAGAGGAGTGCGAAGGGGATGAGGGGGCAGTATGTACAGGAGAGGAGTGGGGAGGGGATGACGGGGGCAGTATGTACAGGAGAGGAGTGTGGAGGGGATGACGGGGGCAGTATGTACAGGAGAGGAGTGCGAAGGGGATGAGGGGGCAGTATGTACAGGAGAGGAGTGGGGAGGGGATGACGGGGGCAGTATGTACAGGAGAGGAGTGTGGATTGGAGTTCCACCCACTTTTACAACTCTTCAGCATCCTTCACTAAACTACGCACTGTAAACGAATTGGATATTTTTAAATTTTTTTTTCTCAGCACCTACTGTATATCTGCTGTATTCATTTTTCACTTCCTCCTCCCTGGCCGCGGCCCATCGCATCATTTCCTGTTTGCAATGCCTTCTGGTAAGGGGCGGCAACTTCCTCTGACGCTGCCGTTGCTATGGAAACCTGACCTGAAACCTATTACACTGCTTGTGCTGCACTGAGCATGTGCGAGATCTGCAAGGATGAGATCCAGGAAGAAATACAGTCTGGCTTCAGATGCCCACACTTAAGATGGCCACAGCCTGCTGTAAGTTTATAAAATAACAAACTACTGCTATAAACTAACAAAACAGACCTTAGTTTACAGACTAACTTTACTAGAATACATTAGGCTTGTGTATTATAGCGGTATTTTTACTTAAAAAGTATCATTTCGGCCGGAACACCACTTTAACTCCTACTTCCCCCTCGCTTGCACGGCACATCCCCGCATGGGAATGCCCGGCTCCTTCCTCAGCGTTACATGCTGGCTTCTCTGTACTCCAGGCATCCATACTCAAGATTCTCCTCCTCCAGAGCCCCAGGCCCTCGGGCTCCTGGAACTCCAGGCCTCGGCCTCCCTGGAATCTCTCTCTCTCCTCGAGACTCCTCCCAGAAGCATGTGACCCCACTTATATGAGAGACCTCCTCTCGACCAGGCAAATGAATGACTGGTCAGAACTCTCACATGAGCTTCCTGCCACTCAGGTCCCAGCCCATCCTCTCCTTTCCAGAACAATCCACCGTCAAGCAGACGAGGTATCTCTGAGTAGGTGGCCACACCCCCAGCTATCCTGACACTCCCACTGTTGAATCAAAACAACCAGGCCTAGAAAAGAACCACAGTCCTGGCCAAATTTACTTGTAACTAATGCCGTGTATACACGGTCTTTCCGACGGACTTTTGACGGACTTCCGACAGATTTTCGAATAAACGGACTTGCCTACACACGATCACACCAAAGTCAGACGAATTCGTACGTGATGACGTACGACCGGACTAAAATAAGGAAGTTCATAGCCAGTAGCCAATAGCTGCCCTAGCGTCGGGTTTTTGTCCGTCGGACTAGCATACAGACGAGGGGATTTTTCGATTGGACTCGAGTCCGTCGGAAAGATTTGAAACATGTTCCAAATCTAATGTCCATCTGTTTTTTGACCGAAAAAGTCCGCTGCAAGTCCGATGAAGCCCACACACGGTCGGAATGTCCGACGGATTCGTCCCGTCGGACCAGTCCGGTCGAAAAGTCCGCCCGTGTGTACACGGCATAAGTCTTACACTACCAAAATCCCACTATAGCACCTACCCTATAGTAGAGGGCGCTACATCTATATAATCCAGCACTCTATGTACAGATGATGTGACGGTAATGTATGACAATTCATATATTATAACCCGATGTTATCCAAGCTCTGTACAATCAGAAGTGTACACTCATCACATATATACAGGTTACATGAATGGTCACACATGACTTTCACATGATCTGCTGTGAGTGATTGGTGGAGGTTTGTATAGACATGTGTGCTGCTCAGGAGGTATCTGTCAGCTGTGATCGCACACTCCCCCCTCCCCCATACACTCACTATCCCCTCTGATTCTCCTGTCACCTCACTGCATCACCTGCAATACAAATACTCCTAAACTTTGCAGCTTTGCTTCCTAGGAGACTTTTCTTAGGAAAATTCAGCTCCCCTCCTCTCTTCCTCTGGCCAGCCCGTCAGGAGCTTCAGTGAGCTGCGCCTCCCGATTCTCTCAGCACTCTTCACTGGTGATTGGAGGGGGGGGAGGTTGAGTCAGAGATACCAGAGACTGTGCAGAAGACTGGAGGAGGGGGGAGGAGACAGAAAGGAGCTTTGGATTCCAGCACACACCAGCAGGCACAGTGTACTTATTTAAAAGCAATGCCGCTGCTCTTGTCTTACAATGACAGGTGTGCTGATGGTCCCCCCCGCCTGAATGGTCTCTTCCTGCTCTGGGCTGAATCATGGGCCCGGGTTACAGGCTGTACAAAACCCGGGCATATGATTCAAGACCTGTACTGTCAGGGTGAATCCCGGTCAGGTGGCAACCCTAGGGAGGAGGGATGCATTCATATGTAATGTGCTACATGGGGGTGCAAAAATGGGAGCTGCCCTCCCTTTGTGCAGTGTTTCCATGGGGGGGGGGGGGGGGTGCATTCATATGCAATGTGTCACATGGAGCTGGAAAGTGGAGAGCTACCCCCTGGGTGCAGTGCTTCCATGTGGAGGAGGCGTGCATTCCAATGCAATGTTCTGCATGGGGGGGGGATAGGGGGCATTGCCCGGGACAATTCCGCAATTAGCAAGTCTGTCCCGGGTCCGGGCACCTTCATTCCGGGACAATACAGTGTCCCGGAATGATACTGATAGAGTGAGCAAACCCCGCTATAGCGCTGGTGCTCACTCCGCCCCTACCTCCACCTGATACTCTATTGGCCACTGGATGCTACAGCCGCCTGGCGTGTAGCAACCAGGGACGTAATGGATGCGACTCCCTGCTCAGCACTTAAAGCGGAGGAGGAGTTAATAGGGACAGTCCCTGTTTTATAAACCAGTCCCTCTGTCCTTTTATTGTCTTCTGTCCCTCTACCAAGTGTAACTATCATAGCAGTCCCCGATGTACAGACAAGGTCCATGTTATAGACAGCCCATTAAAGAAACGGTCTTTATTATCCACTTGCTCTCCGAAAGATTTACCCCTCCTTAATGACCAGGCCATTTTTTGCAAAAAGTCACTGCGTTATTTTAAGTGACAATTGGGCAGTCATGCAACGCTGTAACCAAATAAAAATAAAAGATGTCCCTTTTGTTCCCACAAATAGAGATTTCTTTTGGAGGTATTTGATCACCTCTGCGGTTTTCATTTTTTGCACAATAAAAAAAAAAAGAGCCACAATTTTGAAAAAAAACAAAAAAAAAAACGTATTTTTTTACTTGCTGCTATAAAACAGCCAATAAAAAAATTGAAAAAAAAAATCGAATTTCTTCATCAATTTAGACCAATATATATTCTGCTACATATTTTTGGTAAAAAAAAAAAATCCCAATAAGCGTATATTGATTGGTTTTTCACCTATATGTTTATAGCATCTACATGGAACATTTATGGAGTTTTTATTTATTTTTCTTCTACTTGTAATGGTGACAAACAGCAACTTCTAGCTAGACTGCGATGTTTCAGTGGACAAATTGGACCCACTGCATCTGGTGGCAAGTGACAAGCTGGGGGCTCCCACTGATTCTGCATTCTGGTGAGTTGGACTATTTCATTATATATTACAATGTAATAATAGAAATAATGTGATTTGATCATCCTGACATCATATCAAGCATGGTGCCAGGATAATTAAAGTGCCAACACCAGCCATTCACCCAACAAAATCACCCGCTGCCAAATTCCCCGTCAACTCCCGAGACTACATACCACCTCCCACAGCACCACCCATCCGCCAGTTGTCTCCACCCCCCGGTCATTGGCAAAAAATTCTTCCACGAAACAGGTCCCTCAAGAAGGGGGCGGGGGGCAGTTTGGAAATGTGTTCACCCTATACCCACTCCACTACACTACACTGCCCACCCCACTACACTGCCCACTCCACTACACTACACTGCCCACCCCACTACACTACACTGCCCACCCCACTACACTACACTGCCCACCCCACTACACTACACTGCCCACTCCACTACACTACACTGCCCACCCCACTACACTACACTGCCCACCCCACTACACTGCCCACTCCACTCCACTACACTACACTGCCCACCCCACTACACTGCCCACTCCACTCCACTACACTACACTGCCCACCCCACTACACTACACTGCCCACCCCACTACACTACACTGCCCACCCCACTACACTGCCCACTCCACTCCACTACACTGCCCACCCCACTACACTACACTGCCCACCCCACTACACTGCCCACTCCACTACACTACACTGCCCACCCCACTACACTACACTGCCCACCCCACTACACTGCACTGCCCACCCCACTACACTGCCCACTCCACTACACTACACTGCCCACTCCACTACACTACACTGCCCACTCCACTACACTACACTGCCCACTCCACTACACTGCCCACCCCACTACACTACACTGCCCACCCCACTACACTACACTGCCCACCCCACTACACTACACTGCCCACCCCACTACACTGCCCACTCCACTACACTACACTGCCCACCCCACTACACTGCCCACCCCACTACACTACACTGCCCACCCCACTACACTACACTGCCCACCCCACTACACTACACTGCCCACCCCACTACACTGCCCACTCCACTACACTACACTGCCCACTCCACTACACTACACTGCCCACCCACTACACTACACTGCCCACTCCACTACACTATACTGCCCACCCCACTACACTACACTGCCCACTCCACTACACTACACTGCCCACCCCACTACACTACACTGCCCACCCCACTACACTACACTGCCCACCCCACTACACTACACTGCCCACCCCACTACACTACACTGCCCACCCCACTACACTGCCCACCCCACTACACTACACTGCCCACCCCACTACACTGCCCACTCCACTACACTACAATGCCCACCCCACTACACTACACTGCCCTCCCCACTACACTGCCCACCCCACTACACTACACTGCCCACCCCACTACACTACACTGCCCACTCCACTACACTACACTGCCCACCCCACTACACTACACTGCCCACCCCACTACACTACACTGCCCACTCCACTACACTACACTGCCCACCCCACTACACTACACTGCCCACCCCACTACACTGCACTGCCCTCCCCACTACACTACACTGCCCACTACACTACACTACACTGCCCACCCCACTACACTACACTGCCCACCCCACTACACTGCACTGCCCACTCCACTACACTGCCCACCCCACTACACTACACTGCCCACCCCACTACACTACACTGCCTACCCCACTACACTACACTGCCCACCCCACTACACTACACTGCCCACTCCACTACACTACACTGCCCACTTCACTACACTACACTGCCCACCCCACTACACTGCCCACCCCACTACACTACACTGCCTACCCCACTACACTACACTGCCCACCCCACTACACTACACTGCCTACCCCACTACACTACACTGCCCACCCCACTACACTACACTGCCCACTCCACTACACTACACTGCCCACCCCACTACACTGCCCACCCCACTACACTACACTGCCCACCCCACTACACTACACTGCCCACCCCACTACACTGCCCACCCCACTACACTACACTGCCCACCCCACTACACTGCCCACCCCACTACACTGCCCACTCCACTACACTACACTGCCCACCCCACTACACTGCCCACCCCACTACACTACACTGCCCACCCCACTACACTACACTGCCCACCCCACTACACTGCCCACTCCACTACACTACACTGCCCACCCCACTACACTGCCCACTACACTACACTGCACACCCCACTACACTACACTGCCCACCCCACTACACTACACTACAATACCCACCCCAGTATACTACACTGCCCACCCCACTACACTACACTACCCACCCCACTACACTGCCCACCCCACTACACTGCCCACTCCACTACACTACACTGCCCACCCCACTACACTGCCCACTCCACTACACTACACTGCCCACCCCACTACACTACACTGCCCACCCCACTACACTGCCCACCCCACTACACTGCCCACTCCACTACACTGCCCACCCCACTACACTACACTGCCCACCCCACTACACTACACTGCCCACCCCACTACACTACACTGCCCACCCCACTACACTACCCACCCCACTACACTACACTGCCCACCCCACTACACTACACTGCCCACTACACTACACTGCCCACCCCACTACACTACACTGCCCACCCCACTACACTACACTGCCCACCCCACTACACTACACTGCCCACTCCACTACACTGCCCACCCCACTACACTACACTGCCCACCCCACTACACTGCCCACCCCACTACACTACACTGCCCACCCCACTACACTGCCCACTCCACTACACTACACTGCCCACCCCACTACACTGCACTGCCCACCCCACTACACTACAATGCCCACCCCACTACACTACAATGCCCACCCCACTACACTACCCACCCCACTACACTACACTACCCACCCCACTACACTACACTGCCCACCCACTACACTGCCCACCCCACTACACTGCCCACCCCACTACACTACACTGCCCACCCCACCCCACTACACTGCCCACCCCACTACACTACAATGCCCACCCCACTACCCACCCCACTACACTACCCACCCCACTACACTACACTACCCACCCCACTACACTGCCCACCCCACTACACTGCCCACCCCACTACACTGCACTGCCCACCCCACTACACTACAATGCCCACCCCACTACACTGCCCACCCCACTACACTACACTGCCCACCCCACTACACTACACTGCCCACCCCACTACACTACACTGCCCACCCCACTACACTGCCCACCCCACTACACTACAATGCCCACCCCACTACACTACACTGCCCACCCCAATACACTACACTGCCCACCCCACCCCACTACAATGCCCACCCCACTACACTACACTGCCCACCCCACTACACTACACTGCCCACTCCACTACACTGCCCACCCCACTACACTACACTGCCCACCCCACTACACTGCCCACCCCACTACACTACACTGCCCACCCCACTACACTGCCCACCCCACTACACTGCCCACTCCACTACACTGCCCACCCCACTACACTACACTGCCCACCCCACTACACTACACTGCCCACCCCACTACACTACACTGCCCACCCCACTACACTACACTGCACACCCCACCCCACTACACTGCCCACCCCACTACACTACACTGCCCACCCCACTACACTGCCCACTCCACTACACTGCCCACCCCACTACACTACACTGCCCACCCCACTACACTACAATGCCCACCCCACTACACTACCCACTACACTACACTGCCCACCCCACTACACTGCACACCCCACCCCACTACACTACCCACCCCACTACACTACACTGCCCACCCCACTACACTGCCCACCCCACTACACTACACTGCCCACCCCACTACACTGCACTGCCCACCCCACTAAACTACACTGCCCACCCCACTACACTGCCCACCCCACTACACTACACTGCCCACCCCACTACACTGCCCACCCCACTACACTACACTGCCCACCCCACTACACTGCACTGCCCACCCCACTACACTGCACTGCCCACCCCACTACACTACACTGCCCACTCCACTACACTGCCCACCCCAATACACTACACTGCCCACCCCACTACACTGCCCATTCCACTACACTACACTGCCCACCCCACTACACTGCCCACCCCACTACACTGCCCACCCCACTACACTGCACTGCCCACCCCACTACACTACACTGCCCACCCCACTACACTGCACTGCCCACCCCACTACACTACACTGCCCACCCCACTACACTGCCCACCCCACTACACTGCCCACCCCACTACACTACACTGCCCACCCCACTACACTGCACTGCCCACCCCACTACACTACACTGCCCACCCCACTACACTACACTGCCCACCCCACTACACTACACTGCCCACCCCACTACACTGCCCACCCCACTACACTGCCCACCCCACTACACTACACTGCCCACCCCACTACACTACCCACTACACTACACTGCCCACCCCACTACACTACCCACCCCACTACACTACACTGCCCACCCCACTACACTGCCCACCCCACTACACTGCCCACCCCGCTACACTACACTGCCCACTCCACTACACTGCCCACCCCACTACACTGCCTACCCCACTACACTACACTGCCCACTACACTACACTGCCCACCCCCCTACACTACACTGCCCACCCCACTACACTGCCCACCCCACTACACTACACTACAATACCCACCCCAGTATACTACACTGCTCACCCTACTACACTACACTACCCACCCCACTACACTGCCCACTCCACTCCACTACAATGCCCTCCCCAGTACACTACATTTCCCACTCACTACACTACAATGCCCACTCCACTACACTGCTTACCCCCGCTACACTACAATGCCCATCCCACTACACTGCCCACCCCACTGTCCACTAAACTCCACTACACTACACTATAATTACCACCCACTACACTGCCCACCCCACCCACTACACTACACTGCCCACCCCACTACACTGCCCACCCCACTACACCACACTGCCCACCCCACTACACTACAATTCCCACCAACTACACTACACTGCTCACCCCACTACACTACACTGTCCACCCACTACACTACAATGCCCACCCCACTACACTGCCCACCCCACTACACTACACTGCCCACCCCACTACACTGCCTACCCCACTACACTACACTGGCCACCCCACTACACTACAATGCTCACCCACTACACTACACTGCTCACCACACTACACTACACTGCCCACCCCACTACACTACAATGCCCACCCCACTACAATGCCCACCCCACTACACTACACTGCCCACCCCACTACACTACACTGCCCACCCCACTACACTGCCCACCCCACTACACTACAATGCCCACCCCACTACACTGCCTACCCTACTACACTACGCTGCCCACCCCACTACACTACAATGCCCACCCCACTACACTATACTGCCTACCCCACTACACTGCCCACCCCACTACACTACAATGCCCACCCCACTACACTACCCACCCCACTACACTGCCCACCCCACTACACTACCCACCCCACCCCACTACACTGCCCACCCCACTACACTACAATGCCCACCCCACTACACTACCCACCCCACTACACTGCCCACCCCACTACACTACCCACCCCACCCCACTACACTGCCAACCCCACTAAACTACAATGCCCACCCCAGTACACTGCCTACCCCACTACACTACACTGCCCATCCCACTACAATATACTTCCCACCCACTACACTACCTAACCAAAGCACTACAGTGCCCACCCTACTACACTATACTGCCCACCCTACTACACTACAATGCCCACCCCACTACACTGCCCACCCCACTACACTGCCTATCCCACTACACTACACTGCCCACCCCACTACACTACAATGCCCACCCCACTACAATGTCCACTAAACTCCACTCCACTGCACTGCCTACCCCACTTCACTACACTGCCTACCCCACTACACTGTCCACTAAACTCCACTCCACTGCACTGCCTACCCCACTACACTACACTGCCTACCCCACTACACTACACCGCCTACCCCACTACACTACAATGCCCACCCCACTTACACTACAATTCCCACCCCACTTACACTACAATTCCCACCCACTACACTACAATGCCCACCCCACTCCACTGCCCACCCAAATACACTACACTGCCTACCTCACTACACTACACTGCCCACCCCACTAGACTGCAATGCTCACCCCACTACACTACAATGCTCACCCCACTACACTGCCTAAACCACTACACTACACTGCCCACCCCACTACACTGCCTACCACACTACACTGCCCACCCCACTACACTATAAATGCCCACCCACTACACTGCCCACCCAAATACACTACAATGCCCACCCCTCTACACTACACTGCCCAACCCACTACACTGCCTTTCCCACTACACTACAATGCCCACCCCACTACACTACACTGCCCACCCCACTACACTACACTGCCCACCCCACCGTCCACTAAACTCCACTGCACTGACCACACCACTACACTACAGTACACTGCCCACCCCACTACACTGTCCACTAACCTCCACTACACTGCACTGCCCACCCCACTTACACTACACTGCCTACCCAGTCTGGGCAAATGATTTAGTAAACTAGCTCATGTTAATTCGGTTACAGTTGTATTGTTAGAGGAGGTTTCAATGGCATATAAAGTCTTGTAATTTGGATTCTAAATAAAAATAGTCCATGTTAGCATCTAAGCAAGTGTCACCTTGTTTTGTGCTTGGGAGCATTTGGAATATCTGATATCTGTATCCAGACTACAAGGAAGTGGTATACTGACACTGACGGAAACACTCAAGCGGAGTGGGGAACGTTCCGTGACACTTCCCACCCCCCCCCCCACCCCCGTACGGTGCCCTCCTTTTCAACCCCCCATTCGGTGCCTTCCTTCCCAACACCCTGCTCATTGGGAGATTGCTGGAACTTAAACCAAGTGGAACTTTTCTAAGTGGTGAGTTAAAACCAGAGGGAGAGTGAACAAGTTTTACTTTTTGTTTGCTGGGTAGCATTTTTGGGGCTTTTCCTTTTAGCTTTTCAATTAGCTTTTTCTGTCACTTTTTAACCACTTCAGCCCCGGAAGGATTTACCCCCCTTCCTGACCAGAGCACTTTTTACAATTCGGCACTGCGTCGCTTTAACTGCTAATTGCGCGGTCATGCAATGCTGTACCCAAACGAAATTTGCATCCTTTTCTTCCCACAAATAGAGCTTTCTTTTGATGGTATTTGATCACCTCTGCCGTTTTTATTTTTTGCGCTATAAACGGAAAAAGACTGAAAATTTTGAAAAAAAATGATATTTTCTACTTTTTGTTATAAAAAAAATCCAATAAACTAAATTTTAGTCATACATTTAGGCCAAAATGTATTCGGCCACATGTCTTTGGTAAAAAAAATGTCAATAAGCGTATATTTATTGGTTTGCGCAAAAGTTATAGCGTCTACAAACTAGGGTACATTTTCTGGAATTTACACAGCTTTTAGTTTATGACTGCCTATGTCATTTCCTGAGGTGCTAAAATGGCAGGGCAGTACAAACCCCCCCAAATGACCCCATTTTGGAAAGTAGACACCCCAAGGAAATTGCTGAGAGGCATGTTGAGCCCATTGAATATTTATTTTTTTTGTCCCAAGTGATTAAATAATGACAAAAAAAAAAAAAAATTTACAAAAAGTTGTCACTAAATGATATATTGCTCACACAGGCCATGGGCATATGTGGAATTACACCCCAAAATACATTCAGCTGCTTCTCCTGAGTACGAGGATACCACATGTGTGGCACTTTTTGGGAGCCTAGGCGCGTACGGGGCCCCGAAAACCAATCACCGCCTTCAGGATTTCTAAGGGTGTACATTTTTGATTTCACTCCTCACTACCTATCACAGTTTTGTAGGCCATAAAATGCCAAGATGGCACAACCCCCCCCCAAATGACCCCATTTTGGAAAGTAGACACCCCAAGCTATTTGCTGAGAGGCATGGTGAGTATTTTGCAGCTCTCATTTGTTTTTGAAAATGAAGAAAGACCAGAAAAAAATTTTTTTTTTTTCTTTTTTCAATTTTCAAAACTTTGTGACAAAAAGTGAGGTCTGCAAAATACTCACTATACCTCTCAGCAAATAGCTTGGGGTGTCTACTTTCCAAAATTGGGTCATTTGGGGGGGTTTTGTGCCACCTGGGCATTCCATGGCCTCCGAAACTGTGATAGGCAGTGAAGAGTGAAATCAAAAATTTACGGCCTTAGAAAGCCTGAAGGCGGTGCTTGGTTTTCGGGGTCCCGTACGCGGCTAGGCTCCCAAAAAGTCTCACACATGTGGTATCCCCGTACTCAGGAGTAGCAGCAGAATGTATTTTGGGGTGTAATTTCACATATTCCCATGGCCTGTGTGAGAAATATATCATTTAGTGACAACTTTGTGCAAAAAAAAAAAAAAATTTGTCTCTTTCCCGCAACTTGTGTCACAATATAAAATATTCCATGGACTCGACATGACTCTCAGCAAATAGCTTGGGGTGTCTACTTTCCAAAATGGGGTCATTTGGGGGGGTTTTGAACTGTCCTGGCATTTTATGCACAACATTTAGAAGCTTATGTCACACATCACCCACTCTTCTAACCACTTGAAGACAAAGCCCTTTCTGACACTTTTTGATTACATGAAAAAATTATTTTTTTTTGCAAGAAAATTACTTTGAACCCCCAAACATTATATATTATTTTAAAGCAAATGCCCTACAGATTAAAATGGTGGGTGTTTCATTTTTTTTTTTCACACAGTAATTGCGCAGCGATTTTTCAAACGCATTTTTTGTGGAAAAAACACACTTTTTTAAATTTTAATGCACTAAAACACACTATATTGCCCAAATGTTTGATGAAATAAAAAAGATGATCTTAGGCCGAGTACATGGATACCAAACATGACATGCTTTAAAATTGCGCACAAACGTGCAGTGGCAACAAAATTAATACATTTTTAAAAGCCTTTACAGGTTACCACTTTAGATTTACAGAGGAGGTCTACTGCTAAAATTACTGCCCTCGATCTGACCTTCGCGGTGATACCTCACATGCATGGTGCAATTGCTGTTTACATTTGACGCCAGACCGACGCTTGCGTTCGCCTTAGCGCGAGAGCAGGGGGGACAGGGGTGCTTTTTTTTTTTTTTTTTCTTTCTTTATTATTTTTTTGCTTTTTTATCTTATTTTTAAACTTTTCCTTTCATTTTTTTTTTTAAATCATTTTTATTGTTATCTCAGGGAATGTAAATATCCCCTATGATAGCAATAGGTAGTGACAGGTACTCTTTTTTGAAAAAATTGGGGTCTATTAGACCCTAGATCTCTCCTCTGCCCTCAAAGCATCTGACCACACCAAGATCGGTGTGATAAAATGCTTCCCCAATTTCCCAATGGTGCTGTTTACATCCGGCGAAATCTAAGTCATAAAATGCTCGTAGCTTCCGGTTTCTTAGGCCATAGAGATGTTTGGAGCCACTCTGGTCTCTGATCAGCTCTATGGTCAGCTGGCTGAATCACCGGCTGCATTCTCAGGTTCCCTGTTGAGACAGGAGAGCCAGAGAAAAACACGGAAGACGGTGGGGGGGCATTCCCTCCCACTGCTTGTAAAAGCAGTCTAGAGGCTAATTAGCCGCTAGGATTGCTTTT
Organism: Aquarana catesbeiana; assembly: GCF_042186555.1. Lineage (NCBI taxonomy): Eukaryota > Metazoa > Chordata > Amphibia > Anura > Ranidae > Aquarana > Aquarana catesbeiana. The sequence continues at coordinate 45,883,481 of NC_133324.1, forward strand.
ACATGAAAGCCGACCGCTGGCTGAAAAGAATGATACCAAGATGATACCTAAACCTGCAGGCATCATTCTGGTATAACCACTCAAAGTCGTGAATGGCGTACCTGAAGACAAAAAAATGGTTAACAATAAAGCACAGTAAACGGTAAAGTATAAAAAATTGCATACCTGAAAAGCAAACATGATAAAACATAATAACAATAAAACATTGCAGAATATAATACAGTAAAAAAGAGCAGAACAATAGAGAGAGAATAGAGAGAGAGAGAGAACAATGAAACGACAACTATTTTTTTTTATTTGTGTTTTTTTTTTTTTTTTTTACACTTTTTTTTGTAACTGTAACTTTTATAACTGTAACCGGTTCCAGGTTCGGGTCTCTCAAAATGCGATGGCATCTTGGGAGACCCTGTGAAAGTGTGTCCTAGTCTGTGCAATGCTGTACCCTACGCTAATACTCAACTAGTGAATGGTAGCATTCAAAACATTCACCAATGCAAAGACCAGGATTGTCAGGACAGGAGGGACAATAATAGCGGGTGTCACGTCTATATCCGCGCTTGCTGCAGAGACGACATCTTTTTTGGGGGGGTTCGTTGGGTAGGGGTACTCGGGAGGACATAAAGAAAATGCCTCTCATGCAGCCGACTGCATTTGGTTGGGGATGTGAATGGGGGAAGTACGGGTGCTGCAGAAGCGGTGGGTTCCCAATTAGGATTGGCGAATGCAGCAGGAAGGGCACTATGAGCACGACAGGCCTATGTTTGTCTTTTTGGTGGCAGCGGGACACTACTTGTGTTTGCCACCTCACCAGCTTGAACTGCACTTATGGGACTCGCCACGTCACCAAGTGTTACTGCAGTGCTGGTTTGACTACGACCGGGGTGTACTAGGCCGCTGGTGCTTGCCAGTTCACCAAAACGCTACAAAAAAAAGTGACAGTGATCGATCGATACTGCACTTGGGTGGGCTGGGCTGGGCCGGGCGGAGGGGCAAAACGCAAGTGCTAGCAGGTATCTGGGCTGATCCCGCTAACACTGCGTTTTTGGGAACCCTAAACTGCTGGAGACGCTAGTATAGATCTGATCGGATCAGATATTGATCCGATCAGATACTATACCACTAAGGGAGGCGTATGCTGCGTGCGTGGGTGTTAGCGGTACTGGCGCTAATCTGACGCTGCCTGGGGCCGGTGCTTGCCAGTTCACCAAAATGCTACCAAGAAAACTGTTAGCGATCGCAGGGATCAGGCCTGACTCTGCAAACGCTGCAGTTATGCGTTTAGTGTTTTGTAAGTGACAGTGATCGATCGATACTGCACTTGGGTGGGCTGGGCCGGGCGGAGGGGAAAAACGCAGGTGCTAGGAGGTATCTGTACTGATCCCGCTAACACTGCGTTTTTGGGAACCCTAAACTGCTGGGGACGCTAGTATAGATCTGATCGGATCAGATATTGATGCGTTCAGATACTATACCACTAAGGGAGGTGTACGGTGCGTGTACGGTGCGTGCGTGGGTGTTCGCGGTACTGGCGCTAATCTGACGCTGCCTGGGGCGACGCATATCACCGCCGGGCGATCAGGGGGCTAAACCTTAATTCGGTAATAAACGGCGGGTGCCCTGACACTATAAAAAATAAACGAACTAACCAGCGTCACCCGTAACAGTTATACGGTGATCAGTGGTGAAAGGGTTAACTAGGGGGCAATCAAGGGGTTAAAACATTTATTAGATAGTATATGGGGGTCCCTGTCGCTATAAAACGCTGACAGCGAACCTAAATATTTACGTTCCTAACTAGCGTCACCAGTGACACGAATACAGTGATCAGAAAAATGATCGCTTAGCGACACTGGCGATAGGGGGTTAAAACTTTATTAGGGGGGGTTAGGGGGGTACCCTAGACCTACAGGGGGCTAACACTCACTGTCCTACCACACTAAGGCTATGTTTCCACTAGTGCGTCCCCAAAGTCGCGCGATTTTGCCGCGATTTTTTACCGCGATTTGAAGCAATGCCTGTATCTATGGACCTTAAGTCGCATCAAAGTGGGACCAAAGTAGTGCAGGGACTACTTTGAAGTCGCTGCGACTTGAAGTCGCACAGATATGAACGGTACTCATTGGAAATCATGGGAAACAATTTGTCATGCGACTTTTCAGTCCCAAGTCGCATGAAAAGTCGCACTAGTGGAAACAGAGCCTTACTGTCACAAACTGACACTATGCAGTAATCAGGAAAAAAAAAAAAAAAAAAAAAAAAACCTGCTTGGTGTCAGTTTGTGACTGGGGGGGGGGTGATTGGGGGGGATCGGGGGGCGATCGGGGGTGTTTAGTGTACCTGGCATGTTCTACTGTGTTGTGTGTGAGTGTTGGTGCACTCACATGTCTTCTCTCCTCGGCGCTGGAACGGAAACTGCCCAGCCGAGGAGAGATGACATCACATCCTCTGCCTCTGTGTACTATACAGAGGCAGGGGATGTTTCTCATTGGCTGGGAGCGATCGCGAGGGGGGGGCCACGATCGGATGGTCTCCCCCTCGTCTCTCATCGCTCCCAACCAAATGCCGACCGCCGATGGCACCAGGTACGTGATTTTGCCTGCCCGTGCCGCTCTGCTCACGTATATAGACGTGAGGCGGTCGGCAAGTGGTTAAATAGCTTTTTTTTTGTTTTTTTGTTTTTTTTTTTCTTCTTTGGTTCTTTCAGGCTATTAAGTAGGGGGAGGGGGTGATTGCTCACAGGTGCCTGCAGTCTATATAACTGTGTGTAGGACTCATCCTGAGCCTGCTCATTGGGAGATTGCTGGAACTTAAACCAAGTAGAACTTTTCTAAGTGGCGAGTTAAAACCAGAGTTTAAAACAGGAGATTATAACAGGGGTCATAGTACCTGTGTAGTGTGAGTACATGAGTGTTGTCTGAGTAGTGTGTGTGGATCGTTAGTACTTGTGTATTGTGTATTGTATACTTGAGTATTGCGAGTGTACATAGGTCTGCGACTGTTCTGCGATTGCACGTAGGTCTGTGAGTACCTGGGTATTGTCTTGTGTACCTGTGTACCTGTGTATTGTCTTGTTGTGTACCTGTGTAGTGTCTTGAGTATTAGTGCCAGGAAGCTAGCTGTTAGGTAATTTGGACAGGGTAAAATCCCCAATCCTCACTAAATTTAATAGGTACGATGCCCGGCGGGTGTGGAGAGGCGACTCTTTGTACATCTTGCCGCATGTATGCGTTCCTTGATCATCCGATCGAGGGCGAATACTGCTGTGCAAAATGTAAGCACATTGTTTCCCTGGAAGCCCAGGTTCTGAATCTGGGGAAGCAACTGTCAGCACTGAGAAGTCCCTCCATACTAAAGGTGAGCCAGGAACGTACACGGCAGCTGACGGCAGGGGCCAGCACAGAGGCGGGTGGAGACAAAGAGGTGCTGGCACTAGCAAAGAGTAGATGGGTGACAGTCAGGAGGGGTAGAGGGGGAAGTGCCAGGGAGGCCGATCCAGGACTGGAGCATCCCAATAAGTACGCTACTTTGAGTGACATTGGTGAAACCAGTCAGGGACCAGCACTGCTGGAGCTGAGGGACTCTCCTAGCTACCGGGGGAAGAACTCCTCCAGTGAGAGTGGGGGGGCAGCAAAGGGAAAGGAAAGACAGATTCTGGTGGTAGGGGACTCAATTCTTAGAAGGACAGAGAGGGCAATCTGTAACCAAGACCTGAAGCGCCGAACAGTATGTTGTCTACCGGGCGCTCGGGTTCGGCACATCACGGTTCTTGTGGACAGATTACTGGGAGGGGCTGGGGAAGACCCGGCTGTCATGGTGCACGTTGGCACCAATGACAAAGTCAGAGGCAGATGGAGTGTCCTAAAGAACGATTTTAAGGACTTAGGAGCTAAATTGAGGAAAAGGACCTCCAAGGTAGTATTCTCAGGAATACTACCGGTACATCGAGCCACACCAGAAAGGAAGAGGGAGATTAGGGAAGTAAACAAGTGGCTGAACAGCTGGTGTAGTAAGGAGGGGTTTGGGTTCCTGGAGGACTGGGCCGACTTCTCAGTTGGTAACCGGTACTATAGAAGGGACGGACTGCACCTAAATGAGGAGGGTGCAGATCTGCTGGGAAGGAAGATGGCCAAAAAGTTAGAGGGGTTTTTAAACTAGGCGATGGGGGGGAGGGTCCAGAGGCAGAGATAGCCAGCGCGGAAGATATTCCAGAGGGTAGTATTGGGGGCATTAGTGGTAGGTTAACCAAAGCACAAAATCACAAGGTGAGTATAGTAGCAAGTCCTAGTTGCAATCTCGAAACACCCAATACGAAGACAATATGCGACCGGTCTAAACTATGTGGCATGTTCACCAATGCCAGGAGCATGGCGGACAAGATGGGTGAACTAGAGATACTGTTGTACAAGGAGGATTTGGATTTTGTGGGAATTTCAGAGACCTGGTTCAACAGCTCTCATGATTGGCTGGCAAACATTCAAGGGTATACCCTATACCGCAAGGATAGAGAGGGTAAAAAAGGGGGAGGGGTATGCCTATATATCAAGAATAATGTACAAGTGAATGTGAGAGATGACATCACTGAGGGAGCTAGAGAGGAGGTGGAATCCTTATGGGTAGAGCTCCAAAGGGATAAAGCTAAGGGGAAAATAATACTGGGAGTATGCTATAGGCCCCCTAACCTGAGGGAGGAAGTGGAGACGGATCTCCTATCACAAATTGGAGTAGCAGCAAGGATGGGAAGTGTTATCATAATGGGGGATTTTAATTATCCAGACATAGATTGGGCGGAGGGAACCGCGCATTCATTTAAGGCTCACCAGTTCCTTAATGTCTTGCAGGACAATTTTATGGGTCAGATGGTAGACGCACCAACTAGAAATAAAACATTACTGGATCTACTGATTACCAACAATACAGACCTGATCACGGATGTGGAAATGCGGGGCAATTTAGGTAACAGCGATCACAGGTCAATTAGTTTCAGTATAAATCACACAAATAGGAAACATAAAGGGAATACAAAGACACTGAATTTCAAAAGAGCCAACTTCCCTAAACTACAAACCTTGCTAAAAGGCATAAACTGGGATAAAATATTAGAAACAAAGAATACGGAGGAGAGATGGGTTTGCTTTAAAAGCATATTAAATAAGGGCATTAGCCAATGTATCCCATTGGGTAATAAATTTAAAAGAGCGAACAAAAGTCCTGGATGGCTTAACTCCAATGTAAAAATGCATATAAAAGCAAAGGAGAAGGCCTTCAAAAAATACAAGGTTGAGGGATCATCCTCAGCATTCAGACTTTATAAAGAATGCAACAGGATATGTAAAGGTGCAATTAGGACAGCTAAGATAGAACATGAAAGACACAGCGGAGGAGAGCAAAAAAAAATCCCAAGAAATTCTTTAAGTATGTAAACAGTAAAAAAGGGAGGACAGACCATATTGGCCCCATAAAGAATGAGGAAGGACATCTGGTTACAAAGGATGGGGAGATGGCGAAGGTATTGAATTTATTCTTCTCCTCAGTCTTCACGAGTGAATCGGGGGGCTTCAGTAACCAAAACTGCAGTGTTTATCCTCATGACACAACACAGGAAGCACCTCCATGGTTAACAGAGGACGGAATTAAAATTAGACTTGAGAAACTTAACATTAATAAATCACCGGGACCAGATGGCTTGCATCCGAGGGTACTTAGGGAACTCAGTCAAGTGATTGCCAGACCGTTGTTCCTAATTTTTACAGATAGTCTACTGACTGGAATGGTACCAGCTGATTGGAGAAAAGCCAATGTAGCACCTATATTTAAAAAGGGCCCAAAATACATCCCTGGGAATTACAGACCAGTTAGCCTAACATCGATAGTATGTAAACTCTTGGAGGGGATGATAAGGGACTATATACAGGATTTTAGTAATACGAACGATATCATTAGCAGTAATCAGCATGGATTCATGAAGAATCGTTCTTGCCAAACCAATCTATTAACCTTCTATGAGGAGGTGAGTTGCCATCTAGATAAAGGAAGGCCTGTAGACGTGGTGTATCTGGATTTTGCAAAAGCATTTGACACAGTTCCCCATAAACGTTTACTGTACAAAATAAGGTCTGTTGGCATGGACCATAGGGTGAGTACATGGATTGAAAACTGGCTACAAGGGCGAGTTCAGAGGGTGGTGATAAATGGGGAGTACTCAGAATGGTCAGGGGTGGGTAGTGGGGTTCCCCAAGGTTCTGTGCTGGGACCAATCCTATTTAATTTGTTCATAAACGATCTGGAGGATGGGATAAACAGTTCAATCTCTGTATTTGCAGACGATACTAAGCTAAGCAGGGCAATAACTTCTCCGCAGGACGTGGAAACCTTGCAAAAAGACCTGAACAAATTAACCACTTCAGCCCCGGAAGGTTTTACCCCCTTCCTGACCAGAGCACTTTTTACAATTCGGCACTGCGTCGCTTTAACTGCTAATTGCGCGGTCATGCAATGCTGTACCCAAACGAAATTTGCGTCCTTTTCTTCCCACAAATAGAGCTTTCTTTTGATAGTATTTGATCACCTCTGCCGTTTTTATTTTTTGCGCTATACACGGAAAAAGACCGAAAATTTTGAAAAAAAATGATATTTTCTACTTTTTGTTCTAAAAAAAATCCAATAAACTCAATTTTAGTCATACATCTAGGCCAAAATGTATTCGGCCACATGTCTTTGGTAAAAAAAATGTCAATAAGTGTATATTTATTGGTTTGCGCAAAAGTTATAGCGTCTACAAACTAGGGTACATTTTCTGGAATTTACACAGCCTTTAATTTATGACTGCCTATGTCGTTTCTTGAGGTGCTAAAATGGCAGGGCAGTACAAAACCCCCACAAATGACCCCATTTTGGAAAGTAGACACCCCAAGGAATTTGCTGAGAGGCATGTTGAGCCCATTGAATATTCATTTTTTTTGTCCCAAGTGATTGAACAATGACAAAAAAAAAAAAAAAAAATTACAAAAATTTGTCACTAAATGATATATTGCTCACACAGGCCATGGGCATATGTGGAATTGCACCCCAAAATACATTTAGCTGCTTCTCCTGAGTATGGGGATACCACATGTGTGAGACTTTTTGGGAGCCTAGCCGCGTACGGGGCCCCGAAAACCAATCACTGCCTTCAGGATTTCTAAGGGCGTACATTTTTGATTTTACTCCTCACTACCTATCACAGTTTTGAAGGCCATAAAATGCCCAGATGACATAAAAACCCCCCAAATGACCCCATTTTGGAAAGTAGACACCCCAAGCTATTTGCTTTGAGGCATGTTGAGTCCATGGAATGTTTTATATTTTGACACAAGTTGCGGGAAAGTGACAAATTTTTTTTTTTTTTTTTTTTTTTGCACAAAGTTGTCACTAAATGATATATTGCTCACACAGGCCATGGGCATATGTGGAATTGCACCCCAAAATACATTTAGCTGCTTCTCCTGAGTATGGGGATACCACATGTGTGGGACTTTTTGGGAGCCTAGCCGCGTACGGGACCCCGAAAACCAATCACTGCCTTCAGGATTTCTAAGGGCGTACATTTTTGATTTTACTCCTCACTGCCTATCACAGTTTCGGAGGCCATGGAATGCCCAGGTGGCACAAACCCCCCCCAAATGACCCCATTTTGGAAAGTAGACACCCCAAGCTATTTGCTGAGAGGCATGGTGAGTATTTTGCAGCTCTCATTTGTTTTTGAAAATAAAGAAAGACGAGAAAAAAAATTTTTTTTTTTCTTTTTTCAATTTTCAAAACTTTGTGACAAAAAGTGAGGTCTGCAAAATACTCACTATACCTCTCATCAAATAGCTTGGGGTGTCTACTTTCCAAAATGGGGTCATTTGGGGGTTTTTTTTGCCACCTGGGCATTCCATGGCCTCCGAAACTGTGATAGGCAGTGAAGAGTGAAATCAAAAATTTACGGCCTAAGAAAGCCTGAAGGCGGTGCTTGGTTTTCGGGGTCCCGTACGCGGCTAGGCTCCCAAAAAGTCCCACACATGTGGTATCCCCGTACTCAGGAGAAGCAGCAGAATGTATTTTGGGGTGTAATTTCACATATTCCCATGGCATGTTTGAGCAATATATCATTTAGTGACAACTTTGCGCAAAAAAAAATAAAAAAAATAAAAAATTGTCTCTTTCCCGCAACTTGTGTCACAATATAAATTATTCCATGGACTCAACATGACTCTCAGCAAATAGCTTGGGGTGTCTACTTTCCAAAATGGGGTCATTTGGGGGGGTTTTGAACTGTCCTGGCATTTTATGCACAACATTTAGAAGCTTATGTCACACATCACCCACTCTTCTAACCACTTGAAGACAAAGCCCTTTCTGACACTTATTGTTTACATAAAAAAATAATTTTTTTTTGCAAGAAAATTACTTTGAACCCCCAAACATTATATATTTTTTTTAAAGCAAATGCCCTACAGATTAAAATGGTGGGTGTTTCATTTTTTTTTTTCACACAGTATTTGCGCAGCGATTTTTCAAACGCATTTTTTGGGGAAAAAACACACTTTTTTACATTTTAATGCACTAAAACACACTATATTGCCCAAATGTTTGATGAAATAAAAAAGATGATCTTAGGCCGAGTACATGGATACCAAACATGACATGCTTTAAAATTGCGCACAAACGTGCAGTGGCGACAAACTAAATACATTTTTAAAAGCCTTTAAAAGCCTTTACAGGTTACCACTTTAGATTTACAGAGGAGGTCTACTGCTAAACTTACTGCCCTCGATCTGACCTTCGCGGCGATACCTCACATGCATGGTGCAATTGCTGTTTACATTTGACGCCAGACCGACGCTTGCGTTCGCCTTAGCGCGAGAGCAGGGGGGACAGGGGTGCTTTTTTTTTTTTTTTTTTTTTTTCTTTATTATTATTATTTTTTTATCTTATTTTTAAACTGTTCCTTTCATTTTTTTTTTTTTTTTTAATCATTTTTATTGTTATCTCAGGGAATGTAAATATCCCCTATCATAGCAATAGGTAGTGACAGGTACTCTTTTTTGCAAAAATTGGGGTCTATTAGACCCTAGATTTCTCCTCTGCCCTCAAAGCATCTGACCACACCAAGATCGGTGTGATAAAATGCTTTCCCAATTTCCCAATGGCGCTGTTTACATCTGGCGAAATCTAAGTCATAAAATGCTCGTAGCTTCCGGTTTCTTAGGCCATAGAGATGTTTGGAGCCACTCTGGTCTCTGATCAGCTCTATGGTCAGCTGGCTGAATCACCGGCTGCATTTTCAGGTTCCCTGTTGAGACAGGAGAGCCAGAGAAAAACACGGAAGACGTTGGGGGGGGAGGGGCATTCCCTCCCACTGCTTGTAAAAGCAGTCTAGAGGCTAATTAGCCGCTAGGATTGCTTTTACATGAAAGCCGACCGCTGGCTGAAAAGAATGATACCAAGATGATACCTAAACCTGCAGGCATCATTCTGGTATAACCACTCAAAGTCGTGAATGGCGTACCTGAAGACAAAAAAATGGTTAACAATAAAGCACAGTAAACGGTAAGGTATAAAAAATTGCATACCTGAAAAGCAAACATGATAAAACATAATAACAATAAAACATTGCAGAATAGAATACAGTAAAAAAGAACAGAACAATAGAGAGAGAGAATAGAGAGAGAAAGAACAATAAAACGACAACTATTTTTTTTTTATTTTATATTTTTGTATGTGTTTTTTTTTTTTTTTACACTTTTTTTTGTAACTAACTTTTATAACTGTAACCGGTTCCAGGTTCGGGTCTCTCAAAATGCGATGGCATCTTGGGAGACCCTGTGAAAGTGTGCCTAGTCTGTGCAATGCTGTACCCTACGCTAATACTCAACTAGTGCATGGTAGCGTTCAAAATATTCACCAATGCAAAGACCAGGATTGTCAGGACAGGAGGGACAATAATAGCGGGTGTCACGCCTATATCCGCGCTTGCTGCAGACACGACATCTTTTTTGGGGGGGTTCGCTGGGTAGGGGTACTCGGGAGGACATAAAGAAAATGCCTCTCATGCAGCCGACTGCATTTGGTTGGGGATGTGAATGGGGGAAGTACGGGCGCCGCAGAAGCGGTGGGTTCCCAATTAGGATTGGCGAATGCAGCAGGAAGGGCATTATGGGCACGACGGGCCTGTGTTCGTCTTCTTGGTGGCAGCGGGACACTACTTGTGCTTGTCACCTCACCAGCTTGAACTGCACTTATGGGACTCGCCACGTCACCAAGTGTTACTGCAGTGCTGGTTTGACTACGACCGGGGTGTACTAGGCCGCTGGTGCTTGCCAGTTCACCAAAACGCTACCAAAAAAACTGTTAGCGATCGCAAGGATCAGGCCTGACTCTGCGAACGCTGCAGTTATGCGTTTAGTGTTTTGTAAGTGACAGTGATCGATCGATACTGCACTTGGGTGGGCTGGGCTGGGCCGGGCGGAGGGGCAAAACGCAGGTGCTAGCAGGTATCTGGGCTGATCCCGCTAACACTGCGTTTGTGGGAACCCTAAACTGCTGGGGACGCTAGTATAGATCTGATCGGATCAGATATTGATCCGTTCAGATACTATACCACTAAGGGAGGCGTATGCTGCGTGCGTGGGTGTTAGCGGTACTGGCGCTAACCTGACGCTGCCTGGGGCTGGTGCTTGCCAGTTCACCAAAACGCTACCAGAAAAACTGTTAGCGATCGCAGGGATCAGGCCTGACTCTGCGAACGCTGCAGTTATGTGTTTAGTGTTTTGTAAGTGTCAGTGATCGATCGATACTGCACTTGGGTGGGCTGGGCTGGGCCGGGCGGAGGGGCAAAACGCAGGTGCTAGCAGGTATCTGGGCTGATCCCGCTAACACTGCGTTTGTGGGAACCCTAAACTGCTGGGGACGCTAGTATAGATCTGATCAGATCAGATATTGATCCGATCAGATACTATACCACTAAGGGAGGTGTACGGTGCGTGCGTGGGTGTTAGCGGTACTGGCGCTAATCTGACGCTGCCTGGGGCTGGTGCTTGCCAGTTCACCAAAACGCTACCAAAAAAACTGTTAGCGATCGCAGGGATCAGGCCTGACTATGCGAACGCTGCAGTTATGCGTTTAGTGTTTTGTAAGTGACAGTGATCGATCGATACTGCACTTGGGTGGGCCGGGCAGAGGGGCAAAACGCAGGTGCTAGCGAGTATCTGGGCTGATCCCGCTAACACTGCGTTTTCGGGAACCCTAAACTGCTGGGGACGCTAGTATAGATCTGATTGGATCAGATATTGATCCGTACAGATACTATACCACTAAGGGAGGCGTATGCTGCGTGCGTGGGTGTTAGCGGTACTGGCGCTAATCTGACGCTGCCTGGGGCGACGCATATCACCGCCGGGCGATCAGGGGGCTAAACCTTTATTCGGTAATAAACGGCGGGTGCCCTGACACTATAAAAAATAAACAAACTAACCAGCGTCACTCGTAACAGTTATACGGTGATCAGTGGTGAAAGGGTTAACTAGGGGGCAATCAAGGGGTTAAAACCTTTATTAGATAGTATATGGGGGTCCCTGTCGCTATAAAACGCTGACAGCGAACCTAAATATTTACGTCTCTAACTATCGTCACCAGCGACACTAATACAGCGATCAGAAAAATGATCGCTTAGCAACACTGGTGACAGGGGGTGATCAAGGGGTTAAAACTTTATTAGGGGGGGTTAGGGGGGTATCCTAGACCTAAAGGGGGCTACCACTCACTGCCCTAACACTGCAACTGTCACAAACTGACACTATGCAGTAATCAGAAAAAAAAAAAAAAAAAAATACTGCTAATGTCAGTTTGTGACGGGGGGGGGGTGATTGGGGGGGGATCGGGGGGCGATCGGGGGGGGATCGGGGGTGTAAGGTATGCCTGGCATGTTCTACTGTGTGTGTTTGTGTGTTGTGCACTTACATGTCTTCTCTCCTCGGCGCTGGACGGAAACTGCCAGACCGAGGAGAGATGACATCACATCCTCTGCCTGTGTGAAACTATACACAGGCAGAGGAGGATTCCCATTGGCTGGGAGCGATCGCGAGGGGGGGGCCACGATCGGATGGTCTCCCCCTCGCCTCCCGACGCTCCCAGTCAGATGCCGACCGCCGATGGCACCGGGGGGGGGGTCCGATCGGACCCCCCGCCCGCGGGAGGCAGATCACGTACAGGTACGTGATTCTGCCTGCCCGTGCCATTCTGCCGACGTATATATACGTTAGGCGGTCGGCAAGTGGTTAATGGGGTGGGCGACTACATGGCAAATGAGGTTCAATGTAGAAAAATGTAAAATAATGCATTTGGGTGGGAAAAATATGAATGCAATCTATACACTGGGGGGAGAACCTCTGGGGGAATCTAGGATGGAAAAGGACCTGGGGGTCCTAGTAGATGATAGGCTCAGCAATGGCATGCAATGCCAAGCTGCTGCTCACAAAGCAAACAGAATATTGGCCTGCATTAAAAGGGGGATCAACTCCAGAGATAAAACGATAATTCTCCCGCTCTACAAGACTCTGGTCCGGCCGCACCTAGAGTATGCGGTCCAGTTCTGGGCACCAGTCCTCAGGAAGGATGTACTGGAAATGGAGCGAGTACAAAGAAGGGCAACAAAGCTAATAAAGGGTCTGGAGGATATTAGTTATGAGGAAAGGTTGCGAGCACTGAACTTATTCTCTCTGGAGAAGAGACACTTGAGAGGGGATATGATTTCAATTTACAAATACCGGACTGGTGACCCCTCAATAGGGATAAAACTTTTTCGCAGAAGAGAGTTTACCGAGACTCGTGGCCACTCATTAAAATTAGAAGAAAAGAGGTTTAATCTTAAACTACGTAGAGGGTTCTTTACTGTAAGAGCGGCAAGGATGTGGAATTCCCTTCCACAGGCGGTGGTCTCAGCGGGGAGCATTGATAGCTTCAAGAAACTATTAGATAAGCACCTGAATGACCACAACATACAGGGATATACAATGCAATACTGACACATAATCACATACATAGGTTGGACTTGATGGACTTGTGCCTTTTTTCAACCTCACCTACTATGTAACTATGTAACCCCGTATGGTGCCTTCCTTCCCAACCCCCCGTACGGTGCCCTCCCTCCCAACCCCCCGTACGGTGCCTTCTTTCCCAACCCCCCGTACGGTGCCCTCCTACCCAACCCCCCGTACGGTGCCCTCCTTCCCAACCCCCCGTACGGTGCTTTCCTTCCCACCCCCCCCCCCGTAGGTGCCCTCCTACCCAACCCCCCCCCCGTACGGTGCCCTCCTTCCCAACCCCCTGTACGGTGCCCTCCTTCCCAACCCCCAGTACGGTGCTTTCCTTCCCACCCCCCCCGTAGGTGCCCTCCTACCCAACCCCCCCCCGTACGGTGCCCTCCTTCCCAACCCCCCGTACGGTGCCTTCCTTCCCACCCCCCCCCCCGTAGGTGCCCTCCTACCCAACCCCCCCCGAACGGTGCCCTCCTTCCCAACCCCCTGTATGGTGCCCTCCTTCCCAACACCCCGTACGGTGCCTTCCTTCCCAACCCCCTGTACGGTGCCCTCCTTCCCAACCCCCCGTACGGTGCCTTGCCCTCATTTACCCCTCTACCCCCACCCCTCTACCTACTCTTCCTAGGCGATAGGTATCAATAATTGGTATTGGTGAGTACTTGAGAAAAAGTATCGGTACTCGTACTCTGTGTTAAAAAAATGGTATCGGTGCATCCCTAACTGAATGTAAACAAAAGAATTGCCAGCAATAAAATGTTAAGATAAATCAGCATGGGATCCCCCCAGTGCATACTATGCCCGTCAGGTCTGGTATGAATTTTAAGGGGAACCTCACGCCAAAATAAAAATTAATACCAGAAATGTATCCAAGCTTGCAACCTAACAGGCTAGGAAAGGGAGGGGCGAACGAGCGCCCAGTCCCCCACCACCAACCATTCCAGGCCACATGTCCTCAACATGGGGGTGCTTTGGGGTAGAAGGGCTCCCCTCCCCCTCCCCCGAAGCCCCTTGTCCTCATGTTGATGGGGACAAGGTACTTTAAGGGTGGGGGGCCCCTCTACTCCAAAGCACCCCGCATGTTGAGGGCATGTGGTCTGGTATGGTACAGAAGGTGGGGGGGAAAGGATGCTCACTCGTCCCCCTCCCCCCCCTTTCCTGGACTACCAGGCTGCATACTCGGATAAAGTTCTGATATGGATTTTGGGCCCCCAAACCATTAATTTTTTTAATTTTGGCATGAGGTTCCCCTTAAAACACATACCAGACCCAAAGGGCCTGTTATGGATTGGGGGAACCTCATGCTGATTTATCTTCAAATTTTATTGCTGGCAATTCTTTGGTTTTCATTCAGCTGTCAGCGAGAATCCCGCCGACAGCTGATGAGTCAGTTGTTAAGGAAGCCAACCTGTGGTCATAAAAAATAAAATTGCATAATCTACGGCCTCCAATACTCCTCTTCTGGTCCTCCCATTGCTGCAACTCTTCGTTCCATTATTATGTGTTCTTCTTCATACATTTCTTCAGTTGCTCCAAGTTCTTCTTTAGTCACTGCTACTAGTTCTTTTTTTGTTGAGAGTGGTTCTTCCATCATTGCGACGTTTACTTCTATAGCGGCGACGACTTGTTCGATCATTAGGATTGCTTTTTGATACATTTTTTTTCTCTGCAAGTCCTTTTTCTGTCACTGCAAATTCTTTTTTACGCACTGCCAGTCCTTCCCCCCGCACTGCCAGTCCTTCCCCCCGCACTGCCAGTCCTTCATCCCGTACTGCGAGTCCTTCATCCCGTACTGCGAGTCCTTCATCCCGTACTGCGAGTCCTTCCCCCCGCACTGCCAGTCCTTCCCCCCGCACTGCCAGTCCTTCCCCCCGCACTGCCAGTCCTTCCCCCCGCACTGCCAGTTGTTCCTCCCGCACTGCCAGTCGTTCCTCCCGCACTGCCAGTCCTTCATCCCATACTGCAAGTCCTTCCCCCCACACTGCCAGTCCTTCCCCCCCTACTGTGAGTCGTTCCCCCCGCACTGCGAGTCGTTCCTCCCGCACTGCGGGGGGAACGCACTGCCGGTCCTTCCCGGTCCTTCCCCCCGCACTGCCGGTCCTTCCCCCCGCACTGCCAGTCCTTCCCCCCGCACTGCCAGTCCTTCCTCCCGCACTGCCAGTCGTTCCTCCCGCACTGCCAGTCGTTCCTCCCGTACTGCGAGTCCTTCCCCCCTCACTGCCACTCCTTCCCACCGCACTGCCAGTCCTTCCCCCCGCACTGCCAGTCCTTCCCCCCGCACTGCCAGTCGTTCCTCCCGCACTGCCAGTCGTTCCTCCCGCACTGCCAGTCGTTCCTCCCGCACTGCCAGTCCTTCCCCCCGCACTGCCAGTCCTTCCCCCCGCACTGCCAGTCCCCCCCCCCCCTACTGCGAGTCCTTCCCCCCCTACTGCGAGTCCTTCCTCCCGCACTGCGAGTCGTTCCTCCCGCACTGCCGGTCCTTCCCCCCGCACTGCCGGTCCTTCCCCCCGCACTGCCAGTCCTTCCAGTCCTTCCTCCCGCACTGCCAGTCGTTCCTCCCGCACTGCCAGTCGTTCCTCCCGCACTGCCAGTCCTTCCTCCCGCACTGCCAGTCCTTCCTCCCGCACTGCCAGTCCTTCCCCCCATCGCTTGACTCCTTCAATCTCTATGACTGTTTTTTGATGCACTTTTTCTGTTTCTGCGAGTCTTTCTTGCGTCTCTGCAAGTTCTTTTTTTGTCACTGAGAGTTGTTCTTCCATCACTGTGACTCGTTCTTCAATCTCTGTGACTGTTTTTTGATGCACTTTTTCTGTTTCTGCGAGTTTTTCTTGCGTCTCTGCGAGTTTTACATTTAGTGCAGCAACGGCTCTTTCAGTCACTATGTGTCTATATCTCATCATTGCGCACTCTTGAACCAGCTGTGCCAACAATTCATTTATCCTAGTGTTTCTTCTTCTTATCATAGCACTGCTTATTTCATGCATGATGCGTATTTCATTCCAATCTGTGCGTCCTTCTTCCATCACCGCTGGATGTTCACCTTGCTTCGCTGGAGGTCCCCCGTGCACTGCTGGAGGTCCCCCTTGTGTCGCTGGAGATCCCCGTTGCGTTGTTGGAGATCCCCCGTGCACCGCTGGAGGTCCCCCGTGCACCGCTGGAGGTCCCCCGTGCACCGCTGGAGATCCCCCTTGTGCCGCAGGAGATCCCCCTTGTGCCGCAGGAGATCCCCCTTGTGCCGCTGGAGATCCCCCTTGTGCCGCTGGGAGTCCCCCTTGCGCCGCTGGAGATCCCCCTTGCACCGCTGGGGGTCCTTCTTCCATTTCTAGGAGTCCTTCTTCCATCCTCTCTAGCCTGTCCCTTTCTCTCATCTTGCAGTATTTTTTTCTGTAGAGATAAAAGAAAGAAATGTTATAAGAATGTGTCCATAAAATAAGCAGAGATTTTCAGAATAGCTGATGCCACCTACATCTGTGTTTGATAGAAAACAAATAGTCACATGTCATCACCCCATTTGTTACTGTTACCAGCAGCCTCAGTTCATTCACCCCTCCCCCATAGAACAAATGTTAGAGGTGCGTTAATCTCATTATGACCAGTTCTGTGCTGCTAAACCGCAGGCAATAAGTACAGAAAACACACCTCCTCGGTCTGGTCAACTGCCCGCCTATAGGAAAAGTGGTAAATATTGGGAGGGGGCTCAGATACAGTGGGTGATAACATGAAGTGTAATGGAGAAAACCTATGAAGAATGTGCAATAACTTACCCAAAACAACATGCTGTTGCCACGCTGATTAGTCCTAGAAGAACGACTCCAACTGCTACCCACACATATGGATTGAATACTGGTATTCCTGTATCATAAGTACTCGTCTCCGTTGTTGTCATTGTTGGAGACATCATGGGGACCTCCTCAGTGGAAGTAACTGAAGGGGTCTCCCTATTTATTTCCAGATTTCTTTGGTCCCCCCTGACCGTCTTGGTATCAGCGGTCCCAGTGGAGCTAACAGAAGGGGTCTCCCTCTGTATTTCCAGGTTTCTTTGGTGCTCCATGAACGTCTCGGTATCAGCAGTCTCAGTGGACGTGGGATCTGATGAAACAAAAGCAAAAAGGAAATTCACTTAAAATGTGTCAATAATGAGCTATAATGTTCAACAAACCAGTTTCCATTCATGACTATAAATCTATTCCAAATGTTCCTGATCCAATTGGCTATGAATTAAGGACAAATCAGGTCTTTAATATTCCCCCCGCTCTATCCAAAAATGTAAGAGCTGTACATTTCCTCTTACTTCCTGTACTGGGGACCAGGATCACAGGAACAGGAAGTGGTGACAATCCTCCCCAATGGGGGCACACAAATAAAAACAAAAGGATCAAACTCCTCCCCACCCTATTAAAAAAACATTGCTGTCTGTGTCCCCATTGGATAGATTTCCCCTCACTTCCTCTGCATTGGACATGCCAAGGAACTGTCCACTGTAGGAATATAGGGGAGCGCCATCTGCTGGAGGATCGGGGGAAGTAAAAAAACTTTCCTCATCCTCTAGACACAAACAAGCAATTCACACTTGCAGTGAGGAAGCCGCAATGGAGGACTTTTACTTTTCCCGAATTGTTTTTTTTTTTTAAAGCATTAAATCATTTGGTTTTTTTTATATCTAATGCTTTCCATTGTAGAGGAGAGATGTGGAGTCTTATTGACCCCCCCAAGATCTCTCCATAAAGAGGACCTGTCTCTGCTTATTTTTATCACAAGGGATGTTTACATTTCTTGCGCTAGTAATTAAGTGATCATAATTATTTTAAAAGGGATAGTGTAAAAATCAAAAAAAAAATGTAATACAGTAAAACCTTGGTTTGAGAGCGGTTTGCAAGACAAGCTAATTTTTTTGATATATGTTGACTTGATATACAAGCGATGTCTTGATTTAGGAGTAGCGTCATGTCACAACTGAGTATAAAAAAGAAGAGAGCGCCTCTAAGTGTAGCAATATGGTTACATTTAATGAAGGTGCAACATATTGCTACACTTAGAGGTGCCTCTCTTCTCTTTTATACTCTGGAGCTCCTGCTGGATTTTGCTTCTAATCCCCCTGTGGAGGATTCCATTTGTAAAAGGACATTTGATGGTTACACAACCCATCACATTGCTATAATCTTTTTATATGGACTATAAACTGAAGCACATCAATAAATGGTTATTGAACAAATCATCTTTCCATTATTTCTTATGGGGAAATTTGCTTTGATAGACAAGTGCTTTGGATTACAAGCATGTTTCTGGAACGAATTATGCTCGCAATCCAAGGTTTTACATACGGGCAGAATGTCGGGAGATATCACCCGGTTCAATAAAAAGCACCTGACATTCGGCTCGTGTTTATGCCAGTCTGTCGGTTGAGGATGCTGGAAAACCAGTAGCCAACCGACTCCCGATAAGCGCACTCAGACAATGGCAGAGAGCGCCGATCGAAGTGTTCTTGCGGGGGGGGTGACTGAAGCTGTTAGTTTTTATTTCCGTTCAACCCAGCTTGCAGTGTTTACCAGGCATTGGGGTGGCTACATCCACTCTGCCACTGTAACTATAGAGGAGCAATGTAGAAACCACTGGACAGCAGCATTGTTCATTTGTGTGTGGGGTGTTGAATGGACTAGTAGATTTAAATTATTGTTTTTAGTGGCTAAGAATGTAGGGGCCCCTGAGGGTGGCTGTAAAGCGTAGGGGCCCCTGGGGGTGGCTGTAGAGCGTAGGGGCCCCTGGGGGTGGGCGTAGAGCGTAGGGGCCCCTGGGGGGGTGGGCGTAGAGCGTAGGGGCCCCTGGGGGGGTGGGCATAGAGTGTAGGGGCCCCTGGGGGTTGGGCGTAGAGCGTAGGGGCCCCTGGGGGTTGGGCGTAGAGGGTAAGGGCCGGTGGGGGTAGAGGGTAAAGGCCCCTGGGGGTGGCTGTAGAGGGTAAGGGCCCCTGGGGGTGGCTGTAGAGGGTAAGGGCCCCTGGGGGTGGCTGTAGAGGGTAAGGGCCCCTGGGGGTGGCTGTAGAGGGTAAGGGCCCCTGGGGGTGGGGGTAGAGTGTAAGGGCCCCTGGGGGGTGGGGGTAGAGCGTAAGGGCCCCTGAGGGGTGGGGGTAGAGCGTAAGGGCCCCTGGGGTGGGGGTAGAGGGTAAGGGCCCCTGGGGTTAGGGGCAGAGCATAAGGGCCCCTGGGGGTGGCTGTAAAGCGTAAGGGCCCCTGGGGGTGGCTGTAGAGCGTAAGGACCCCTGGGGGTGGCTGTAGAGCGTAAGGGCCCCTGGGGGTGAGGGTAGAGCGTAAGGGCCCCTAGGGGTGAGGGTAGAGCGTAAGGGCCCCTAGGGGTGGGGGTAGAGGGTAAGGGCCCCTGGGGGTGGGTGTAGTGCGTAAGGGCCCCTGGGGTCGGCTGTAGAGCGTAAGGTCCCCTGGGGGTGGCTGTAGAGCGTAAGGGCCCCTGGGGGTGGCTGTAGAGCGTAAGGGCCCCTGGGGGTGGCTGTAGAGCTTAAGGGCCCCTGGGGGTGGCTGTAGAGCTTAAGGGCCCCTGGGGGTGGCTGTAGAGCTTAAGGGCCCCTGGGGGTGGCTGTAGAGCTTAAGGGCCCCTGGGGGTGGCTGTAGAGCTTAAGGGCCCCTGGGGGTGGCTGTAGAGCTTAAGGGCCCCTGGGGGTGGCTGTAGAGCTTAAGGGCCCCTGGGGGTGGCTGTAGAGCTTTAGGGCCCCTGGGGGTGGCTGTAGAGCTTAAGGGCCCCTGGGGGTGGCTGTAGAGCTTAAGGGCCCCTGGGGGTGGCTGTAGAGCTTAAGGGCCCCTGGGGGTGGCTGTAGAGCTTTAGGGCCCCTGGGGGCGGGCGTAGAGCGCAGTGGCCCCTATAGGTGTATAGTGTGAGAAGTGATGGTGAGATACAATACATTAGATTACAATGACCAGCCTGTGTTGGTGATTTTTGGGTATAATATGTGCGTTTTTCCTTGTATGGGGGAGAAAACTGGCAGGGAAAGGGTTAACAGATTGCCCAGAAGCCCACAAGTCCTGAGCTGTACCTGCCCAGCCTGGTCCTCAGTAGTCTTCCCCCCCCCCCCCACAGCAGAAGACCCCCATAGAATGAAGAATAAACCAAAAGCTGTAGCACTTACCAGTCACATGAACGATGACCTTCTGGAACGGGAGATACTGGACGTCGTCCACAGTGAGGCGGACCTCGTAGGTCCCGCTGTCTCTTTGCAGGACCGGGCTGATGACCAAGGAGCAATCCTCTTTATCTGAGCGGGTCAGCTGCCGATGGAACCTTTCACCTTGGTTCTTCAGGTGGTCGGTAGTAACATAGTGCACTACAGGCAAGAAGGGACCTCCATCTTCCGGAGTCATTCCCCATTCGATCCCAATACTGCTTGCACCAGAGAAACGTTTGGTGGTGACCACACACGGGATCACCAGTTTAGAGCCGGCTTTCACCTCCAGGCGGGTGTACAATGGCCGCCCGTGAGCGAATTCTACACCAGATACCAGGTATAGAAAGCAGAAAACTGCTAGCACTTTAAAAAGGCTCATTTTCCAAATTGTCACTTTTCTATATATTTAGTGACACAAGAATTTAATAATAAAAAGTCTTTGCTTAGCTAAAATCAGAAAGATATATCTGAATTCTTCGCTTAGTAAAATTGAATGAGAATTCCCAGAGCAGATCCACACACAGATGTGTTGTCTCCACGAGAGTCAAACTCAGACTGACACAGCCAGCCCTGAGAGCTGTATATATCAGAAATCTCCTCCACTATGATGTCATCACTGGCAGATTTTCACATCCCACTGACCTCAGTCTGGTTAGGACTGGATTTTACCGGTTTGTTTTCAAATTTTCAAATCTCACTGACCTCAGCTAAAAATAGATTTGTCAGTTGGCCACTTTGAAAAAAAAGTCTTGGGAGGGGGGGGGTGGAGGGGGGATGGTTAGGACTGGATTTTACCGGTTTGTTTTCAAATCTCACTGACCTCAGCTTAAAATAGGCCTGAGGGAGTCATGCTTGTAATGCCTTGCAATGCCTCATGGGAATTGTAGTTTTTTCAACAGCTGGAGGGCTGACAGTTTGAGACCCCGGCCTTAGTGACTGATGGTAACACCTGAACACAATTTTTTAAACTGTACATATATCATTGCAAATACTTTGTATATCCAGGTGAATTATAATGTGTTTTTTTCTAAGGAGAAATTTTTTGGTGGTAAATGGTAACAGATTATTAGTGGGAATGCTTTAGCAGTCCCACTATTGTTATTCGTTTTTTAATTTATTTTTATTTTTAATTATATTTATTATTCCGTACGTTTTTTGGCTCTGTGTAACTTCTGCATACTTTCTGCTATTAAAACCATTCAACTATTAAAATGTTCGTCTCTTTCAGCTGATGTTGTGACTTTTTCAACTTTTTTTCTACTATTTATACTTTTTAAAATATTAAGCTTTTTAACACTTTTTTTTAACATTGAAGTCAATGGGAGCATGCTTCAGATCCTTAAAATCTTCTTCCGCTCCCAAAAGCTCCTTCATACTTTCACCTACAGACGCCAAACAAACTTTAAAATGTTCACAAAATATTTATTTGTGAAAAAGCTGTTTGTTTAGAGGTCATTTCAGGAAATTTTAGCCATTAATCAGAGTGTACTGTGTTTGTTTTGTTGCCATGGTCACCAAAGCTTCTGTTATACACAGGGGGGGGAGGTGGCTGGAGCATCTCAGCTCTGATTACAGAGCCCGGGGGAGGGGACAGACACACCATGTACTGATTTATAATAGAGGAATATGATGGGGCAATTCTGATGGGGCAGTTTTGATGGTGGCCGTTTTAGCAATTCAGCTATTCAGCATTCCCACGCATTTTCCCCAGGAAATGCATTTTCTAGTTATAGATAAATATATGTAAATATATATTCAAAAATATAAATATATATATTTAAAAATACCAATATATGTAAATATATATTTAAAAATATAAATGTATGTAAATATATATATTTAAAAATATAAATATATGTAAATATATATTTAAAAATATAAATATATATATATTTAAAAATATAAATATATGTAAATATATATTTAAAAATATAAATATATATAATTAAAAATATAAATCTATTTAAAAATATATTTATATGCAAATATATATTTAAAAACATAAATGTAAATATATATAATTAAAAATATAAATCTATTTAAAAATATATTTATATGCAAATATATATTTAAAAACATAAATGGAAATATATATATATTTAAAAATCTAAATATATATATAAAAATATAAATATATGTAAATATATATTTAAAAATATAAATATATATAATTAAAAATATAAATATATTTAAAAATATATTTATATGCAAATATATATTTAAAAACATAAATGTAAATATATATAAATATATTTATATGCAAATATATATTTAAAAACATAAATGTAAATATATATATATTTAAAAATATAAATATATATATATAAAAATATAAATATATGTAAATATATATTTAAAAATATAAATATATATAATTAAAAATATAAATATATTTAAAAATATATTTATATGCAAATATATATTTAAAAACATAAATGTAAATATATATAATTAAAAATATAAATATATTTAAAAATATATTTATATGCAAATATATATTTAAAAACATAAATGTAAATATATATATATATTGTAAATATATATTTAAAAATATAAATATATGTAAAAAAAAAGATATATATATATATAAATATATATATGTATATATAATATATATATATATATATATATATATATATATATATATATATATATATATATATATATATTGGCCCAAAATAGTACATTTGTATTTATTTCTTTTAGTTTTTTTAGCCATATATTTCATGCTATTACCATAAAATTACCACCTAATAATACCCCAAAATAAATTCTTCTGCTGCCAACGATCACAGTGATTTCACATATTGGTGTTATTAGATGTTTGTACCCGTAGTACGGCCCAGAAGCAATAGAGACCATTTTGTTTTGTTTTTTTCTTATACTACCTAAAACACACTGACTAATTAAAAAAATATATATATATATATATTTTTATTTATTTATTTTTAACCACTTCCCACCCGCTGCAGGAATACGTCGCTATTTTTAAGAGCAATATCGTTGTTATGGTAGCAGATAGCTGTACCCTGTTCAAGAGCGGGTGGTCCGCTTTCAGATAAAAGTGGTCTTTGCAGCGCGCATTTGCCGTGAGATCACTTTTATCGCCCCCTCCCGCCGCTTACTGGAGCTGTCGGCATCGGCGGAGGCGATCGGTTGTTCCTGTCTAGGTATGGTGACAAGTGAGGGGGAATATGGCCCCCACCCCTCTCAATATCACTGCAGGTCAGAAGCGACGTCAAAACGTCACTTCCGCCCAATGCTCTTAAAAGGCCCATATTTTATTTTTTTTTTTCAAATTACTTTTTAAAAATTTTTTTTTTTTTTTTATTGCATTTTAGTGTAAATATAAGGAGATCTGAGGTCTTTTTGACCCCAGATCTCATATTTAAGAGGACTTGTCATGCTTTTTTCTATTACAAGGGATGATTACATTCCTTGTAATAGAAATAAGTTTTGTAAAAAAAATAAAAAAGGTAAAATAAATAAAAAAAAAAATTAAACACACCCCATGAACTCACGTGTAGAAGCAAACGCATACGTGAGCAGCACTCGCATATGAAAACTGTGTTCAAACCACACATGTGAGGTATCACCGCGATCGGTAGAGCGCGAGCAATAATTCTAGCCCTAGACCTCCTCTGTAACTCAAAACATGCAACCTGTAGAATTTTTATAAAACGTCGCCTATGGAGATTTTTAAGGGTAAAAGTTTGTCACCATTCCACGAGCGGGCACAATTTTGAAGCGTGACATGTTGGGTATCAATTTACTCGGCGTAACATTATCTATCACAATATAAAAAAATGGACTAACTTTACTGTTGTCTTATTTTTTAATTCAAAAAAGTGTACTTTTTGAAAAAAAAAGTGCGCTTGTAAGACTGCTGCGCAAATACGGTGTGACAAAAAGTATTGGAACGACCGCCATTTTATTCTCTAGGGCACAGGTGTCAAACACAAAGCCCGTGGGCCGAATCCGGCCCTCCAGGCCATTTCATGTGGCCCTCACACCTCTCCTGCAGCTGCAGGAAAGCTCCAGCCCACCTCTGGTGCTCCTCCAGACCCCTACTTTCTGCTTTCAAGCAATGCATCCAGCTTCTTCCCAGCAGCAGCATAAGGAAAGGGGGTGCACTGTGATGTTAGGGAGAGTAGGGGACTCAACTTCTGATGGCGGGGTGGCTCTTGACATCTAATGTAAAGGGAGGGGATGTGCTGGACATCTAGTCTTACAGGTACGGCTGGCCCTTTTGAGGACAATCATAGTGCTGATGCAGCCCACGATGAAGTTGAGTTTGACACCCCTGCTTTAGGGTGTTAGAACCCTCAAATATTACACTTTTTTTTTTTTCTAAGTAATTTCCTAGCTAAAAAAACTTGTTTTTAACTTGTAAACAACAAATCTCAGAAAGAGGCTCGGTCCTTAAGTGGTTAAAAAGGGACATTTATTTTATTTTTATTTTTTTTTGTGTTTTGCATTTTAGTGTAAATATGAGATCTGAGGTCTTTTTGAACCCAGATCTCATATATAAGAGGACCTGTCATGCTTTTTGCTATTACAAGGGATGTTTACATTCCTTGTAATAGGAATAAAAGTGACCCAATTTATTTATTTTTTTAAAACAGTGTCAAAATTTTAAAAAATTTAAGTAAAATAAATAAGAAAAAAAAATTGCATTATGTGGTACGGTCGCTTTATAGATGACCTGCTCCTTTATATGGGAAGGTCCTCCAGACAACATTGTACCCTTTGTAACTTTTGTCAATGACAATCATTTGAATCTTGATTTGTCATGATGGCGTCATTATATATTCTGGACATTACACTGGAGGGATGTAGCTCAACGGGGACTTTACACACACTCACATTTATCGTAAGGCTTGTGCCGGCAACGCCTTACTATTGGCCATCAGCTGCCATCCAGCACCTACACGATACGGGCGATCCCTCTAGGACAGGGGTGTCAAAACTCCATTTCCTTGTGGGCCACATCAGCATTATGGTTGCCCTCAAAAGGGCCAGTTGTATCAGCACCCCACCCCCCTTACATCAGATGTCAAGAGCCCCCCCACCATCAGAAGTTGAGCATCCTCCGCACTATCCCTTAATCAAAGCCTTGATTTGCAGGGATTTCCTCTCACTTCCTGTTTGGCTATGGGACAGGAAGTGAAGGGAAATTTCCACAAATGGCGGGGGAAAAAACTAAATCTGACAAGGGATATAATCTGGCAAGTGGGGTTGGTGCTGCGCTAATCCTCAAATAAACTCTACTAATGAAGTGTAGACATATTAAATAACTTAGATGGAGAACTTATCACCTACCCTCTCTAGAGCATGCGGTGATAGTCTCAAGATAGAAAATGTATGAGAGTGCTAAATACAAAAGGTATATAGGTAAAAATAATATAAAAGTGCAGCTCACTTGAATGGTCCTAGTATGTTAATACCAGCATGGGTGTATGCAGTGAAAAATTCAAAAACCAAAAAAAGGGGAAATGTTTTTTGATCAAATACACTAAAACAGAAATTGTGAAATGTGACGGTACAGAGCCCAAATATTTATGCAATTGATGTGACAAAATCGATAAAGTGTCCTGTGCCAATATTATATCACGAGGTATTCTTAATTAAATCAACCGTTTTAGGTGCAGCTAAATAAATTGCTACTACATGGCTTGACAAAAACAAATAAAACAAAATGGTACAATGTATGTCTAAGGTGATCACACTACAAGTGCAATAAAGTGTCCAACACCAGCAAGGGGTGCTCACAGTTAAAAAAACAATAGTACAGTTCAATACAAAGTGACTTGGTGCAGCAGCCAACAATTCCAATGCTTCAATGGTGATAACACACAATTAAATCTTGCAAGCAGCAGCTGGATAGAAGAGTGGTGAATGTGAAGTGTATAGCCAAATCCTCTCCATACAACAATCCTCTAGTGTTAGATAATGGCCCCTTACCTCACTACACTGAGGCTACAGCATAGAACAAACAGCGCTTGTGGTGTCTCCTATGGAGGTCCTAGGTCTTGAGCTGTCATGTATTACCCCTCAGATCCATGGATCATAACCTGTCCAGGCACCGCCCACTGTCAGCAGTGTACGAGCTCGCCGCTCGTCTGCATACACTGTAACCTCTGCTAACGTACTGTGTGAGTACCCAGTGTTTGCTACTGCTAAATAAAGCCTTTTACCCCTAAATACTAAACTATATGGCATTGTTATCTTTCTGTTGGTTATGATCCATGGATCTGAGGGGTAATACATGACAGCTCAAGACCTAGGACCTCCATAGGAGACACCACAAGCGCTGTTTGTTCTATGCTGTAGCCTCAGTGTAGTGAGGTAAGGGGCCATTATCTAACACTAGAGGATTGTTGTATGGAGAGGATTTGGCTATACACTTCACATTCACCACTCTTCTATCCAGCTGCTGCTTGCAAGATTTAATTGTGTGTTATCACCATTGAAGCATTGGAATTGTTGGCTGCTGCACCAAGTCACTTTGTATTGAACTGTACTATTGTTTTTTTAACTGTGAGCACCCCTTGCTGGTGTTGGACACTTTATTGCACTTGTAGTGTGATCACCTTAGACATACATTGTACCATTTTGTTTTATTTGTTTTTGTCAAGCCATATAGTAGCAATTTATTTAGCTGCACCTAAAACGGTTGATTTAATTAAGAATACCTCGTGATATAATATTGGCACAGGACACTTTATCGATTTTGTCACATCAATTGCATAAATATTTGGGCTCTGTACCGCCACATTTCACAATTTCTGTTTTAGTGTATTTGATCAAAAAACATTTCCCCTTTTTTTTGGTTTTTGAATTTTTCACTGCATACACCCATGCTGGTATTAACATACTAGGACCATTCAAGTGAGCTGCACTTTTATATTATTTTTACCTATATACCTTTTGTATTTAGCACTCTCATACATTTTCTATCTTGAGACTATCACAGCATGCTCTAGAGAGGGTAGGTGATAAGTTCTCCATCTAAGTTATTTAATATGTCTACACTTCATTAGTAGAGTTTATTTGAGGATTAGCGCAGCACCAACCCCACTTGCCAGTTTACATCTACACCAGGGGCCAGGCTGGACCCCATTCGGTGCAAGCTGCTTCTCCTTCCCTATTATTACTATTTCCTTTATCACCACTGCATAGTAGCGCAGAAATAATATACTGCTATTGACAAGGGATATAATCCTCCCTTGCTCTATCAAATATGAAAAAAAAAAAGTTTTTTTACTAAAGTTGTACTTTAAGACTTCCTGCTCTCCAGCTCCCTTGTCACCTCCTCCGACGCTCGCCTCCAGGGCTTCTCCCAAGCCTCTCCCATCTTCTGGAATGCCCAATCTGACCGACTATCTCCTAACTATGTCCACTTTTCAGACGATCTCCTATCTGGCCCCCACCTAACAACTCTACATTTGTTTTCACCACCAGCACACCCCCCACAATTATTACCCCTTGTATCTCCTGACCCTCCCTCTTAGACCCCTTTCACACTGGGGTGGTTTGCAGGCGGTATTGCGCTAAAAATACCGCCTGCAAACCGCCCCTAAACAGCCTCCGCTGTTTGTTCAGTGTGAAAGCCTGAGGGCTTTCACACTGAAGCGGTGCGCTGGCAGGACGGTGAAAAAAATCCTGCAAACCGCTTCTTTGGAGCGGTGAAGGAGTGGTGTATTCATCAATGAAATCAATGGGACAGCGCGGCAATACCGCGGCTATAGCCGCGCTGTACGAGGTATTCTAACCCTTTTTCGGCCGCCAGCGGGGGTTAAAACCGCACCGCTAGCGGCCGAATACCGCTGCAAGAACGACGGTACAGCAGCGCTAAAAATAGCGCTGTTGTACCGCCGACGCCCCCACCGCCCCAGTGTGAAAGGGGCCTAATGCTGGCCATACACTATACTAAAAAAAAAAAAAACGCCGAAATTCAGCCAGGTCGTTCGTTTTTCGGCCCGTTAATGGCCACACAATCAGTAATCGTTTGGACATTTGAGCTGAAAAAACAAAGGACAAGTTTGGACATTTTCTGCCGAACAAACGATAAATTGAAAGGTTGTGCTTCCCGTCTGAACTGTTTTTTTTTTTTTTTTTTTGCGAATACCTAGTGCAAACAAAAAATGGGATTTATGTCCACTGAAAAACGTATCATTACATGATGGAACTATCGTTTGCTCTCACGGCTGCATGTTAGTTTTTTCGAAAATGAGTTCGGCCGATTTTTTGTATAGTGTATGGCCAGCATTAGATTGTAAGCTCTAAGGAGCAGGGCTCTCTGATTCCTCCTGTATTACAGTGTATTGTATTGTCTGCCCTCAAGTTGTAAAGTGCTGCGTAAACTGTCTGCGCTATATAAATCCTGTATAATAATAATATTATTAATAATACACTTCATTCACCGCAATGTCAGGCAGCTGTCCTGCGATGAAGCTAATACGGCTACAATCACCTCAAGTATTAACAATAATAAAAGCAGAAAATGTGCATTCAAAGCCGAAAAATGCAACACACTGTACTTTTTTTTTGTTTTTTTGTTAACATGCATATGAAAGCACCACCATGGTGTAAACTGGGTTCATTGGAACACACTTTTCCTGTATGTGCGTTTGTACTCTGTTTATGCCACGTCTAAAATCCCACCTGACTGCATCTGATGTAAATAAGCCCGCAAAACGCAGTTTGTATGACAAATAAAACAAATGAATAAAATAAAAAATTAAATGTAATCAAATGACCGTATTCCCGTGAGTCTAATATACATGGCAGCGATCTTATGTGCATTTATAAAAAAAAATAATGCTGCATTTTTATTTTGCGCACCAAAACGCACCTTAAAGTGGTGTTCCGGCCGAAATGATACTTTTTAAATAAAAATACCCCTATAATACACAAGCTTAAGGTATTCTAGTAAAGTTAGTCTGTAAACTAAGGTCTGTTTTGTTAGTTTATTGCAGTAGTTTGTTATTTTATAAACTTACAGCAGGCCGTGGCCATCTTAAGTGTGGGCATCTGAAGCCAGACTGTATTTCTTCCTGGTTCTCATCCTTGCAGATCTCGCACATGCTCAGTGCAGCACAAGCAGTGTAATAGGTTTCAGGTCAGGTTTCCATAGCAACGGCAGTGTCAGAGGACGTTGCCGCCCCTTCCCAGAAGGCATTGCAAACAGGAAATGATGCGATGGGCCGCGGCCGGGGAGGAGGAAGTGAAAAATGAATACTGCAGATATATAGTAGGTGCTGAGAAAAAAAATAAAAAAACATCCAATTTGTTTACAGTGCGCAGTTTAGTGAGGGATGCTGAAAAGTTGTAAAAGTGGGTGGAACTCCACTTTAACCTCGCGTAAAAAAAAAAAAGGCATCTAAAATCACTGCAAAAGCGCATTCATGCGTGCAAAACACGTGTAAACGCAACTCGGTAAGAAAAAGTTCATTGAAATAAATGATAAAAAAAGTTATTGCATTTGAACTCTGCTCTATGCAATGTGAGAAGTTGTACGGAAACAACCTTTGTTAATATTGTTGGATTTTGTGACCTCAAAACCTAATAAAAAGTTTAAATTTATAAAAAAATAAATGATAAATTCCTGAGAACGCAGTGAAAACACGGTATATCTATGGAGAGGCGGACTGTCGCATTTTCCTGCAGCGCAACGGGAGGATCGGCATGTCACCTCCGCTGTGCAGGGACTGGGAAATCTGAACTTCAAAAGGTATAAAAGGAAAAGTAAGGTGTGTGATGAGCGGATATACGGACGGCACCGCTCCCTGCGAGTCACGCGGACAGAGGAGAAATCAGAGACTCGTCCCCTGTGTGACACAACACACCACTAATAGAGATTGTATGGAATTCCCACCACTGATATCATCTCCCTGATCTGATCATAGATGGAAAATATCAAAGATTGTGATCACAGCTCGTCCTCCCCCCTCCTCTCTATACTAATCCCCCATCATCTCTATATCTCCTCCATCCTGTATAATAGAATCCTATCAGAGGGATCATCTCTCCTCCATCATCCTCCTCTATACTACAGCTCACATATTTATCCGCTAATATAATGTACATTCCTGTAATCCTCCTTATAATACAACAGCACCCTTCCCAACCCTCCATGGCTCAGCAAACTCTACTTTCCCTCCCAGCATTCCCTGCATTTCCTTTCACACCTCCTACAACACTGGAGGACGATCTGTTCTGTAATTGAGCTCCGGACGTGGCGGCCATTTTGCGGTGGACAAATTAACATTGATGGTAATGGGAGATTTCCCGAACGCTAGAGGTCAAACCTTCTTCCTGTGCTGAGTCTCCAGCTTGGTTGCATCCATGTTCTCGGACAAAATAAAACCTCTAACAGTATAGATATATACTGTAATATATAGAGATAATATTGGGACTTTACAACATCTGTTTTTTTGATACACATTCTTTTTCAAATATATTTTTTTCTGATGAACTTTTGATGATTTTGGGAACCGTTTAGGGTTCATTACACTAATGGTTTATAATTTTTATACACATTAGCTTATTTGACCACGTCATATCCATATGATATTTTTGATCTGGTTTTGTCACACATCACATTATATATCATATGTGGTTAATATAATTGCTTTATTTGCTTACACAATATTTTAATATTTTAGTATTTACATATTATTTAAGCACTGTTACGTGGAGGGTGCACGCTTTTGCACTATTAGGGAGAGGAATTTCCCCCTTTTTTCAGGGTAGCGCCACACACCCCGCCTTTTCATCATTATTCTTTGTAAGTTTTCTTTGGGAACTGATTTGGGGAGGCTGCAACCCGTCAGTATCCTAAGCGCGGAGTATACCATTATTTTGAGAGGAGGAGGGCATAGTTGCCAACAGTCCCGATTTTCCCGGGACAATCCCGATTTTGGGACCCTCGTCCCGATTGGAGAGTGTCCCGAATCGGGATTTTCCATAAGGAAAATCGGGAATGTTGTTTTTTTTTTTGTTTTTTTGGAGCAGCGGGCTCCAGCAAAATGGCGGCCGGCGCCGCCGCTCTATCTGCCTCTAGTGTTGAGTGGAGAGGGGAAGGGGGCTCGATCCGTGCAGCCAATGAAGCGGCTTCTTTGGCTGCACGGCCCCTCCCCTCTCCACTGAAGCGAGCAGAAGACACGGCGCCGGCGCTGTGTCTTCCTGAAAGTTCCCCAGCCCCGTACTGCGCCAGCGCAGTACAGGGGGTCCGCCATTGCCGAGGGGAACTTTCTCGGCAGAACACCGGCCACTCCTCCACTGAGCGGGGGCTGGGCTGCATTGAGGGGGGGAGGCTGCACTAACTGAGGGGGGGCTGCACTGAGGGGGGGGCTGCACTAACTGAGGGGGGGCTGCACTGAGGGGGGCTGCACTAACTGAGGGGGGGCTGCACTGAGGGGGAGGCTGCACTAACTGAGGGGAGGCTGCACTGAGGGGGGCTGCAATAACTGAGGGGGGGGCTGCACTGAGGGGGGGGGGCTGCACTAACTGAGGGGGGGCTGCACTGAGGGGGAGGCTGCACTAACTGAGGGGAGGCTGCACTGAGGGGGGGCTGCACTAACTGAGGGGGGGCTGCACTGAGGGGGGAGGCTGCACTAACTGGGGGGGGCTGCACTGAGGGGGGGAGGCTGCACTAACTGAGGGTGGCTGCACTGAGGGGGGGCTGCACTGAGGGGGGCTGCATTAACTGAGGGGGGGCTGCATTAACTGAGGGGGGGCTGCACTAACTGAGGGGGGGCTGCACTGAGGGGGGGGCTGCACTAACTGAGGGGGGCTGCACTAACTGAGGGGGGGCTGCACTGAGGGGGGGGAGGCTGCACTAACTGAGGGGGGGGCTGCACTGGCAGGGGCACCTGATGCAAGGACAGACTCTGGCGGGGGCACCTGATGCAAGGACAGACTCTGGCGGGGGCACCTGATGCAAGGACAGACTCTGCCGGGGGCACCTGATGCAAGGACAGACTCTGCCGGGGGCACCTGATGCAAGGACAGACTCTGCTGGTGGCAGGCGACGTGGCTAGTGACACGCTCAGGGATCCCACTGATTCGGCATTATGGTGAGTTGAATGATTTAATTTTATATTACAATGTAATAATAGAAATAATGCGCTTCAATCATCCTGACACCATAACAACCATGGTGCCAGGATGATTGAAGCGTTAACACCAGGTGTTTGGAGTATCTTTATCTGCTGATTGTTAAACTTTCTAGAATACACATATTTCTATTGTTGTGTAGGACCTGGGGCTGCTGTCCCGTCATTCCTCTCTCCCCCTCTCCCTCTCCCCCTTTCCCTCATTCATCTCAGACTCTAACCACACCCTCTTGAGCCACGCCAATTTAAGCCACGTCCACTTTCATGCAAGCCACACCCACTTTTCATGCAATCCACGCCCACTTTCCACGTAAGCCACGCCCACTTTCCACATAAGCCACGCCCACTTTTCACCGCAGCGCGCAAAGCGCGCCGCAACTATTATTTTTTACTAGACCACACCTACAAACGAATGCCCCACCTCCTAATTATTGATCGGCTCCGCCTACAGCCAAAAAAGTGTCCCACATATTTTTTTTTCAATGTTGGCAACTATGGGAGGGAAAAATAGCCCTCAGACTCCTCCTACAAATGCGGGCTAGCCTGCGGCCAGCCTTCTTACGTAGCCAGTTACAAATTTAGCTTGAATTGAGAAAAATTATTAATATATATATAGGGAATGTTTTATTGCAGAAAGTAACATTTTTTTTTGTGTTTTCACCAAAATTGTTGGTCTTATTTTTATTTTATAGTGCTAAAAATTGCAGACATGCTCAAATACCACCAAAATAAACCTTTTGCGCAAAAGCTCTATTTGTGGGAGAAAAAGGACATAAATTTTATTTGGGTACAGCATCGCACTACCGCGGAATTGGCAGTTAAAGCGACACAGTGCAGTATCACAAAAAATGGCCTTGGTCAGGAAGTGGGTAAAACCTTCCGGGGCTGAAGTGGTTAAAGGGTTCACATAAACACCTGACAGCTGTTCTAGTTTCTCTTCTCTCCCAAAAATGAGGAGTTTGCCCTTTTGCTTGACTTAGTAAAGCCCCAACTTATCATATTTACTATATGGTTTTCAAGTGTCAGGTCTGTTCACAAACATGGTCATATCTGTGGCTAGGTGTGGACCTGAGGGAATGCCCCCCCTCTTTTTTTTTTTTTTTAAAGTTTTAATTATTGCTTTTGTCATAACAGGTATACAACAATATACAGAAGGCCCAATAGGCCACACACAAAACGTAACTATGGACATTTCTTCAGTATTGGTTCTCTCCTCCTTCCAGACCCTCACTCAGCGATAAAATCGAGATATTAATAAGGCCTCTTCTTCTTTATAACAACCAATGGAACGTTTAGATATGTCAAACTGTTACATACATCCTGCTGCAGATTCAGTCCATTAGACGCCACTCAATCCACCACTGTAGTTTCGCTATTCATCCAACTGCCCCACACTTTATCGAATTTCTGTGGTATGCCCCTGCTATTGTATGTAGCCTTGTATAGAGGGGCGGCCCTATTAACCACAGCCTTCCACGCTGATACCATACCTCCCAACAGTCCCGGATTCTGCGGGACATCCCCGGATTCGGACTTATGTCCCGCAGTCCCGCTCAGCTGAGCTGTTTCCCGCATTGCCTCCACTGCCACTCACTCTTGTAAAGTGCAGGCAGTTTTCAAGGCTTGTGACCAGCTCCTAGATTGACCAATCATTAAATAACATTTGCGGGGCCCCATCCTTCCATCAGTGGGGCCCCAGGAGGCAGTAGCAGAGCGGGAACACTTTTTTTTTAATGTAGGGGCGGAGGCAGCTAGAGCTGCATTTGCCGAAAGTTAGTTTAAAGTTCCGGCCCCCAGCCTAGCTCTCCCTGGCGGAATGATATGGAGGGGATGCCTGTCTGCCTGACTCTCAGGAAGTGTTAAGAGCAGAAGGCAGGACTGCAGCCAGCGGTGACTGTGAAGGAAAGGTACGTGGAGGGTGTACGGACTGTTCAGGGATCATCATCCAGGCAGCAGTAGCTGCGGCAGGGACAAGGAGGAAGCAGAAATATGATGGCAACATGTGAGCTGGGGGTGTCGGGAGGAGCGTTTCTGCCACTACAAGGCTGACAGGAGTAGTGACAGCGGCATCAGTACTCCTGTCAGCTTAGCTCTGGATGAGAAAAATCAAATCAGGAGAACAGGAGAGAGCCCGGAGGAGGTGCGGAAAGTGCTCTCATTCCTCTCCAGCTTCATGATGTCACTGTAGCACCCCTGCATTGCCACTGTCACATTGGAACTTTACAGTTTGCTTACCCACCATCATCTCCTCCCAGCAATGGAAAGGTCAGCAAACGGTGCCCCCATTCTCAATCCCTGCAGCCGATCTGGTAGGTGATCCCCCCCCCCCGCGGCGGCTGCACCTACACTTTCACACGTTCCTGATAGACTCCTGGGCTCCTCCATTCCCCGGTTACTTCTTCTGTCCACAGCCCAACTCCCTCCACTTCACCCTGTAATCCAGCCTGCACTATCTCCCTCATAGCTGTCTTCATCCTAGGCTTAGGACCCCTGTCTATGTATTTCATATCCCTGGATCACCCCTCCTAACACCTCCCAGTGCCTGATGTAAAGGGGGACTCTTGATGTCAAGGGAAGACTGCTGATGTAATTGTAAACTACCAATGTTAAAGGGGGACTCTGATGAGAAAGGGGCCCCACATTTAAGGGCCATTGCAGATGTAAAGGAGGGCTCTTGCTGTAAAAGGGGACTCTGATGTGAAAGGATGGCTCTTAATGTAAGGGGTCTTCTGATGTAAAGGGGAACTACTGGTGTGAAGGAGGGGACTTTAATGTGAAGGGGGCACCTGATGTGAAGGGGAGATTCTGATATAAAGGGTGACTAAGTATACCTCAGCCCGTAACTGTATATGAGTGTATACATGGTGTAGGTTTATGTCAGCGGGCCTCTCACACATAGCACAGAAATTAAGGAGTATTTTGTGGGTATGAGGACTGCAGACTGTGTACAGTATATACCACTGTAAAGCCGTAATAAACCCAAAAATGTAATATATATTTCAGCTTAGTAATCATTAGATGTGGTGGCTGCATTTGTTTTTTTTGTTTTTTGTTTTAATTTTCACCTGGTGATCTGGTCAGTAACACACCTCCTATATTAGTGAGACACAACTCTGGATGAAAGGGCAATGGGGGGCACCTTTGAACAGCAACATTGTCAGTCTGGAAGGAAGGGAGTGTTAGATGGACTAGAAGATTTAAATACACTAATACTTTATAAGCAATTGCAGCAAACACATTTTTTCTTTCAGGATAAAGGTCTTACATAAATAAAAAAAAAGCTCATCATTGTAAGCACCCCTGTCAATGGTAAATGGTTTGTCTCAACTCTCTAATGGCTACATCTGCAGGACAGCTTGTTCTTTTGAAAAACAAAAAAAAAACATACTGGCTGGATCACCAGGTGAAAATAGAAGAAAGCCTAAAAAAAGAAAGAAAAAGAAAACTAATGCAGCCATCACATCTAAGAATTTGTAAGCTGAAATATAATAAATGCTTGCTTGTGGGTTTAATACCGCTTTAGACTCTATTTAACCATGTTCCTTTAAGTCACCTCAAAATTCAACGCATTTAAGCCACGCCCATTATTGTCGCGATGCGCTCCGCATGTCTTTTCCATCCCTAGGTGTCCCTCATTCTCAAGTTCCAAAGTTGGGAGGTATGTGATACAGATGGAGGGTTGGGCTTTTTCCACGATAACCGCTATCATTTTTCCTAGCATAGTAGATTAGGATTGTCAGCAAAGTATGAGTCACTCTTTTAGGGGCTAGATTGTCTACCAATCCCAAAAGGCACACCTCTATCGTGGGCTGTATATGAATGGCGGTCACCTCGGCTATACATTCGGTGACCCCCCTTCCAAAACACTTGGATGGTCGCACAATTCCAAAATTATATGCATGAAATCGCCAGTGGGGGAACTGCACCACCAGCAACCGGGCGACTGGGTAGGGAACATTTTAGCCAGGGAATGCCCCTTTTTAAATCTTTAGATAAGAATGTCAATTTTCATTCTATTAAAGTGGAGTTCCACCCACTTTTACAACCTCTTCAGCATCCCTCACTAAACTGTGCACTGTAAACAAATTGGATATTTTTTTTCTCAGCACCTACTATATATCTGCTGTATTCATTTTTCACTTCCTCCTCCCTGGCCGCGGCCCATCGCATCATTTCCTGTTTGCAATGCCTTCTGGGAAGGGGCGGCAACTTCCTCTGACACTGCCGTTGCTATGGAAACCTGACCTGAAACCTATTACACTGCTTGTGCTGCACTAAGCATGTGCGAGATCTGCAAGGATGAGATCCAGGAAGAAATACAGTCTGGCTTCAGATGCCCACGCTTAAGATGGCCACGGCCTGCTGTAAGTTTATAAAATAACAAACTACTGCTATAAACTAACAAAACAGAACTTAGTTTACAGACTAACTTTACTAGACTACATGAAGCTTGTGTATTATAGGGGTATTTTTATTTAAAAAGTATAATTTCGGCCGGAACACCACTTTAACCACTTCAATACCAGGCACTTAGACACCTTCCCGCCCAGGCCAATTTTCAGCTTTCAGCGCTGTCGCAATTTGAATGACAATTGCGCGGTCATGCTACACTGTACCCAAACAAATTTTTTATCATTTTGTTCCCACAAATAGAGCTTTCTTTTGGTGGTATTTGATCACCTCTGCGGTTTTTATTTTTTGCGCAACAATAAAAAAAGACCGAAAATTTTGAAAAAAAAACAAGTTTTTCTTTGTTTCTGTTAAAACTTTTTGTAATTAAGTACATTTTCTTTATCAATGACGGGCACTGATATGGCTGCACTGACGGGCACTGATACGGCGGCACTGATGGGCACCGATGAGGTGGCACCAATGAGGTGGCACTGATGATGGGCACTGATAGGCGGCACTGATGGGCACTGATAGGTGGCACTGATAGGTGGCATTAGTATGCGGCACTGATGGGCACTCATAGGTGGCACGGATGGGCACTTATAGGCGGCACTGATGGGCACTCATAGGTGGCATTGATGGGCACTCGTAGGTGGCATTGATGGTTACTTATGGGTGGCACTGATAGTTGGCACAGATGGGCACTGACAGATGGGCGCTGATGGGCACGGATGGGCACTGACAGGTGGCATGAATGGACACTGATGGGTGGCACTGATGGCACTGCTTGTTTGCAGTGATGCCCCTAAGGGTGGCATTGCTGGGCATCACTGCAACATAATGGTGCCAATCAGTGCCCATTTGTGGGCACTGATTGGCACAGATTTGGCACACTGGGCACATGTGGATGGCCATGGGGTACATACCTGGCCATCCACATGTTGCCCCTTCCCTGGTGGTCCTAGTGGCGATCCCTGGTGGTCCAGTGTGGTGATCTGCGAGGGGGCTGCGTTGATAAACAATCAGCACAGACCCCCCCTGCCAGGAGAGCCGCCGATCGGCTCTCCTCTACTCGCGTCTGTCAGACGCGAGTGAGGAAGAGCCGATCAATGGCTCTTCCTATTGACAGCGTGATCAGCCGTGATTGGACACGGCTGATCACGTGGTAAAGAGCCTCCGCCGGAGGCTCTTTACCAAGATCGGTGGAGCGGTGTGTCACACTGACACACCGCTCCACCGATCCCCGCGATGCGCGCCCCCGGGGGCGCGCTGCGGCATGTTATCCTGCTGGACGTCATATGACGTCCAGTCAGGATAACAGAACCACTTCCCGGACGTCAATCCGCCATAGGGCGGGCGGGAAGTGGTTAACCACTTCAATACAGGGCACTTATACACCTTCCTGCCCAGACCAATTTTCAGTGCTGTTGCAGTTTGAATGACAATTACGCGGTCATACAACACTGTACCCAAACTAAATTTTTACCATTTTGTTCCCACAAATAGAGCTTTCTTTTGGTGGTATTTGATCACCTCTGCGGTTTTTATTTTTTGCCAAACAAATAAAAAAAGACCGAAAATTTTGAAAAAAATAAAGGTTTTGCTTTTGTGTCTGTTAAAAAATGTTGTAAATAAGTAAGTTTTCTCTTTCACTGATGGGCACTGATAAGGCGGCACCGAGGAGGTGGCACCAATGAGCGGGCACTGACGATGGGCAATGATATGCGGCACTGATATGCAGCACTGATGGGCATTGATATGCGGCACTGGTGGGCACTGATAGGCGACACTGATGGGCACTGAAAGGCTGCAAAGATGGGTTCTTATGGGTGGCACTGATAGGCAGCACTGCTGGGCACTGATAGGTGGCACTGCTGGGCACTGATACGTGGCACTGATATGAGGCACTGATAGGCATCCCTGGTGGCAGTGGCAGTGGTAGGCATTGTGAGTGGACACTGATTGGCAGCTGCCTGGGCACAGATTAGTATTTCCCTGGGGGTCTAGGGGGCATACCTGGTGGTTCAGTGTGGATGGCTTCCCTGGGTCCTGGGTGGGGTCCGAGGGGGGGCTGTGCTGATAAACAATCAGCACAGACCCCCTCTGTCAGGAGAGCAGCCGATCGGCTCTCCTCTACTCGTGTCTGTCAGACGCGAGTGAGGAAAATCCGATCACCGGCTCTTCCTATTTACATCGTGATCAGTCGTGATTGGACACGGCTGATCACGTGGTAAAGAGTCCCTGTCAGAGACTCTTTACCTAGATCGGTGTTGCGGGGTGTCAGACTGACACCCCGCAACAACGGTCGCAGCGATGCGCGCCCTCAATTGTATTGCAGCGGCTCAATATCCTGAGGACGTCATATGACGCCCAGTCAGGATATTGAAACCACTTTGCCGTCGCAATCTGCTATATGGCGGGTGGCAAATGGTTAAAATTCAATACAAATTCAATACAAAAAGTGCTCCCCCACCATTGTTGGTGCTAATGCCTCTCCACCCCAAACCCTGAGGACCTCTGGACCAATCACACGTTATTCTATCACCAAAAACCACCAAATCAGCGTTTCTTCATCCAATAGATATATTCTCCCCTCAATGGATTTCCACCAATCACCCAAAAAGGAAATGACAAAATCATCGTATAACGCGTTTTTACTAATAAATCCCCTTTAGAAGCACCTCCCACAATCTATAGGCTTCCACATTCCAGTTCCCAGACCTGCAGCAGCTCCATCAGTAGATTTCTATCCATTAATATCCTCCAAGTAGTTCCCCCAGCACCGCCGTTCCTCCCACCATCTTCTTCT
Source organism: Aquarana catesbeiana (assembly GCF_042186555.1). Classification (NCBI taxonomy): domain Eukaryota; kingdom Metazoa; phylum Chordata; class Amphibia; order Anura; family Ranidae; genus Aquarana; species Aquarana catesbeiana. The sequence goes on from NC_133324.1 coordinate 45,923,024, forward strand.
CTATACAAACTATTCTCTTTTCACTCTCATTTCTCTCTTTTGGCTTTTTAATAAAATGACATTTAAATATAAAATGACCCAATGAGTAACTGCTTGTCTTTGGCAGACTAAGATCTTCCTACGAGTCCAGCTTAACCCACATGCAGTGCAGCATAGGAGCTGTTACATTGTATAGAAACATACAACAAGAAGCTGCAGTCCCACCACAAGTTAGAGGAATTAAGTGGTTAGCTCTTCTGCCTGGCAGCACCGGGGTCGTTGCTTCAATTCCCAACCACAGCGACACCTGCCTGGAGTTTGCATGTTCTCCCTGTGCCTGCGTGGGTTTCCTCTCACACTAAAAAGACATGCCGGGAGGTACATTGGCCCTAATATGTGTATGAACGGGAGTTAGGGAGCTTAGATTGTAAGCTCCTTGGGGGCAGGGACTGGTGTGACTGTACAATATACAGGATGGAAATAGATGACTGAGCACAGCTGCAATCCTCATTATCACATTCTATCACATTAAAAATATCACATTCTAAAGGGAAAGGAAGAACAAGCAGGAGGGGGAGTATGGAAGGAGAGAGGGAGGAAAGGGGGGGAGGGGAGGTTGGGGGAAAGGAATGGGTGTGGGTGTTCCCCCCAACCCTCACCCCCCTTCTTTCCTCCAACATCCCTTCCCCCCCACTCCTTCCCTCCCTCTCTCCTTCTTCCATACTCCCCCTCCCGCTTTTTCTTCCATTCCCTTTAGAATGTGATATTTTTAATTAACCTTAAAGTTTAATGTCTACATTTGGACAAGACAATCGGCTGTTCCTAGAAGAAGACTCAACAAAAAGTCTGAGGAACCCTCCCAGGGACCAGGTACGGCTGTATCAACACAGGTTCCTGCACTGGTGGCGGCTGCCACTCAAGTAACTGGAGGGTCTTCCTATCAGCCCTTTATTTTCCTTTCTGCAGCTTCTGAATCACCAGCTAACAATATAGTTGGACAAACAAGACAATTGACTGTTTATAGAAGAAGACGCAACAAAAAGTCTGAGAAACTTTCCCAGGGACCAGGTACGGCTGTACCAACACAGACTCCTACACTGGTGGCGGCTGCCACTTCAGTAACCGGAGGGTCTTCCCATCAGCCTTCTATTTCCCTTTCTGCAGCTTCAGCAGAAGCTTTAAGGTTAATCAAAAATATCACATTTTAAAGGGAAAAGTAAAACAAAGGGGAGGGGGAGTATGGAAGAGGGAGAGAGGGAGGAAAGAAGAGGGGGGGGGGAGTGAAGGATGGGGGAAAAGAAGGGGTATGGGGGTTCCCCCCAACCTTCACCCCCTTCTTTCCTCCAACCTCCCTTCCCCTCCTCCCTCTTGTTCTACCTTTCCCTTTAGAATGTGATATTTTTGATTAACCTTAAACCTTAATGTGTACATTTGGCAACTCTTGGATATGAGGCAGTTTTTGGAAGACTTGGTTCGGTTATCCCCGGTCCTAGCAAGCCGTTTACCACCAACATCTCAGGCACTTTTTTACAGGCGATTATGTTTGATTGATGTATTGTCAATCTACATTAAGTAATTGATTATGTTGTGAAGTTTGGAGGCCAGTAGGCTTTTGAGGCGTATAAGAGGAGGTTGGAGGCCGGTATGTTTTTGAGGCATGTGTTGGACCGGCTATAAGGGGAGGTTGAAGGCCAGTATGTTTTTGAGGCGTGTGGTGGACTGGCTATGAGGGGAGGTTGGAACTCTTTTTGTCTTCAGAGGCGGGAGGAGTCTTTCCGGCTTTCTTTAGGCTTTCTCTGCTGGAGAAATGAGAACTCTTCCCGCCAGTGAGGTCCTTTATGGAGAAGTCCAAGGCCTCACTCACACGGGGTGTATGAATCTGTACCCTGTGTGGAGGCTGCGTTAACCCCAAAAAGGACATCCATGCGGGTGCAGTTGTGCGGACGCACCCTGGGTGCGTTCGGGGCCGTGCACCGGCACCCACAAAGATGCCACATTGGGAATAGCTGCTGCACCCAAGTTGACAGCAATGAGACTGCCTACACGGGATGCTGGGAACACCTGTGCATCCTCATTCCGGTAAGCATGGCCCTCCCATGGGGTACGGATTCATACCCTCCGTGTGAATGAGACCTAAGTGTGAATGGAATATTTAGCTCCATTGTGTTGCTAATTTGGGGACCACTGTACCCCTCTTTATTGTTATTTGGGCGTGTTTTGTTATAGGAGTGTTATTGGGATAAGTTTGTATATTTTGTGGAGGTGTGCGTTATTCTTTGGGTGTGTGTTGGAGTGTTATATATATAGATTGTAGTTTAGGATAAGTTTGGATTTCTTCTGGAGGCACTTTAAGTGGACATAACTGATGTACCCTGCTCAGTGGGGGGTGGGCCTTAGAGAACAGAGGCCGTATATGAGTAGCACAGAGGCTTAGGGGTTAGCCTTGCAGCACTGGGGTCCTTGTTTCAGATTCTGACCAGGACACTATCTGCATGGAGTTTCCATGTTCTTACTGTGCTTGCGTGGGTTTCCTCCGTGTACTCCGGTTTCCTCCCACACTACAAAGACATGCTACCTTGCGTTGGTGGTGCAGTGGTGAGCATAGCTGCCTTCCCAGCAGCTGTCCCGGGTTCGATTCCCGGCCAACGCCATCTCCAATACTGGGAGTCCTCAAAGAGAAAAGCGCTATACAAGGTCAATGCTGATCATATATTAGTGATGGAATAGTGAATGTGTGGAATGTTTAAGGAAGAAAATGTTCCCCCAGAACCTATAGAAGGTGAACTCAGCAACTGATAGAAGACGTTTAGGCTGCGATCACACATAGGCATTCCAGATAGCGGGCGGAATTACTGCAATTCCCGATTTGTTGCAAAACACGGGACATGCTTGTGATCCCGTTACTTTCAATGGCACCCCAATCACGGGAAAATATTGTCACCTGACAAATCACAGAAACAAAATCGTGGGACGCCTGTTTCGCAAAAGCAGTCCTGCAATTTTGTCGCGATTTGTCAGGCGACAATTGCGGCAAAATCACGCCTCGATTAGGGTTATATTGAAAGTAAGGGGATCGCAAGCGTGTCACGCGTTTTGCAGCGATTTGGGAATCCGGAACACCTAGGTGTGAACAGAGCCTAAGTCCTCGCCGTGTCCATCATACGACAAGAACTTCCTGCACAGGCGTCCCCCCCAGCAGGAGTATTACACTAATATTCCCCCTAGCAGGAATATTACACCCATACTTCCCCCAGCAGGAATATTACACCCATACCCTCCCAGCAGGAATATTACACCAATACTCCCCCCCAGCAGGAATTTTACACACATACACACCTCTATATCTGGGTATATACGGTGGATATAGTATATAGATATATAGGACAGTGGATATATGGTATATACAGAGAGTACACACGTCACACCTCTATATCTGGGTATATATGGTGGATATAGTATATAGAGATATATATAGGACAGTGGATATATAGTATATACAGAGAGTACACGTCACACCTCTATATCTGGGTATATACGGAGGATATATTATGTAGAGATATTTATAGGACAGTGGATATATAGTATATACAGAGAGTACACATGTCACACCTCTATATCTGGGTATATACGAGGGATATAGTATATAGAGATATATATAGGACAGTGGATATATAGTATATACAGAGAGTACACGTGTCACACCTCTATACCTGGGTATATACGAGGGATATAGTATATAGAGATATATAGGACAGTGGATATATAGTATATACAGAGAGTACACGTCACACCTCTATATCTGGGTATATACGGTGGATATAGTATATAGAGATATATAGGACAGTGGATATATAGTATATACAGAGAGTACACACATCACCTCTATATCTGGGTATATATGGTGGATATAGTATATAGAGGTTTATAGGACAGTGGATATATAGTATATACAGAGAGTACACACGTCACACCTCTATATCTGGGTATATATGGGGGATTCCTATGAGGAGTCAGTCAGATTTGTGCTCTATACTCGGCTCTGCCTCTTTCTCCCAGCATGCCTTGCGCTCCTCCTCTTCCCGCGGTTGCTATATTGAAGCTTAGAGCGGGCCCGAAGGGTGACGGACGGGCGGGCCAATGAGCGGCGTGGAGTAGCACGGTGGCGGCTAATAAGGGGCCTCTTCCTGCAGGCCTTCAAGAGTCATTGTATAAATACCTCTCCCTATATACTATCTGTATACTACCCTCACCGCTATGTACTCCTCTCCCCTATATACTATCTTTGTACTCCCCTCCCCCCTATATACTATCTATATACACCCCTTTCCCTTTATACTATCTGTATACTCCCCTCGCCGCTATATACTCCCCCTCCCCTATATACTACTATCTATATACTCCCCTCCCCCTATATACTATCTGTATACTCCCCCTATATACTTCCCTCCCCACTTGTATAGTATCTATATACTCCCCACCTATATAGTATAGGTATAGTCCCAGTATAATCCTGGTATAGTCCCATATCACACACACACATATATATATATATATATATATATATATATATATATAAAATATTCTTTTATATATATATACTGTGTGATATTACCACCCCCCCTCATATCACATCATATACTGATATCATCCAGGAGGATGAGAGTAGTATATATATCTATACAGTCAGGTCCATAAATATTGGGACATCGACACAATTCTAATCTTTTTGGCTCTATACACCAACACAATGGATTTGAAATGAAACTAACAAGATGTGCTTTAACTGCAGACTTTCAGCTTTAATTTGAGGGTATTTACATCCAAATCAGGTGAATGGTGTAGGAATGACAACAGTTTGTATATGTGCCTCCCACTTTTTAAGGGACCAAAAGTAATGGGACAGATTACCAATCATCCATCAAACTTTCACTTTTTAATACTTGGTTGCAAATCCTTTGCAGTCAATTACAGCCTGTAGTCTGGAACGCATAGACAATACCAGACGTTGGGTTTCATCCCTGGTGATGCTCTGCCAGGCCTCTACTGCAACTGTCTTCAGTTCCTGCTTGTTCTTGGGGCATTTTGCCTTCAGTTTTGTCTTCAGCAAGTGAAATGCATGCTCAATCGGATTTAGGTCAGGTGATTGACTTGGCCATTGCATAACATTTCACTTCTTTCCCTTAAAAAACTCTTTGGTTGCTTTCGCAGTATGCTTTGGGTCATTGTCCATCTGCACTGTGAAGTGCCGTCCAATGAGTTCTGAAGCATTTTGCTGAATATGAGCAGATAACATTGCCTGAAACACTTCAGAATTCATCCTGCTGCTTTGGTCGGCAGTCACATCATCAATAAATACAAGAGAACCAGTTCCATTGGCAGCCATACATGCCCACGCCATGACACTACCACCACCATGCTTCACTGATGAGGTGGTATGCTTTGGATCATGAGCAGTTCCTTTCCTTCTCCATACTCTTCTCTTCCCATCACTCTGGTACAAGCTGATCTTGGTCTCATCTGTCCATAGGATGTTGTTCCAGAACTGTGAAGGCTTTTTTAGATGTTGTTTGGCAAACTCAAATCTGGCCTTCCTGTTTTTGAGGCTCACCAATGGTTTACATCTTGTGGTGAACCCTCTGTATTCACTCTGGTGAAGTCTTCTCTTGATTGTTGACTTTGACATACATACACCTACCTCCTGGAGAGTGTTCTTGATCTGGCCAACTGTTGTGAAGGGTGTTTTCTTCACCAGGGAAAGAATTCTTCGGTCATCCACCACAGTTCTTTTCCGTGGTCTTCCCAGTCTTTTGGTGTTGCTGAGCTCACCGGTGCGTTCTTTCTTTTTAAGGATGTTCCAAACAGTTGATTTGGCCACACCTAATGTTTTTGCTATCTCTCTGATGGGTTTGTTTTGTTTTTTCAGCCTAATGATGGCTTGCTTCACTGATAGTGACAGCTCTTTGGATCTCATATTGGGAGTTGACAGCAACAGATTCCAAATGCAAATAGCACACTTGAAATGAACTCTGGACCTTTTATCTGCTCCTTGTAAATGGTATAATGAGGGAATAACACACACCTGGCCATGGAACAGCTGAGCAGCCAATTGTCCCATTACTTTTGGTCCCTTAAAAAGTGGGAGGCACATATACAAACTGTTGTAATTCCTACACCGTTCACCTGATTTGGATGTAAATACCCTCAAATTAAAGCTGGAAGTCTGCAGTTAAAGCACATCTTGTTTCATTTCAAATCCATTGTGGTGGTGTATAGAGCCAAAAAGATTAGAATTGTGTCGATGTCCCAATATTTATGGACCTCACTGTATATATAGATATATATACTATGTGATATTTCCACCCCCTCACATCACATCATATACTGATATCATCCAGGATGATGGAGAGTGTCTGTGAACAGCAATTTTCAAGTCTTGCCACAGATTCTCAATTGGATTTAGGTCTGGACTGGGCCATTCTAACACATGAATATGCTTTGATCTAAAACATTCCAATGTAGCTCTGGCTGTATGTTTAGGGTTGTTGTCCTGCTGGAAGGTGAACCTCCTCCCCAGTCTCAAATATTTCGCAAATTCAGATTTTCTTCTAAAATTGCCCTGTATTTGGCTCCATTCATCTTCCCAACTCTGACCAGCTTCCCTGTCCCTGCTGAAGAAAAGCATCCCCACAACATGATGCTGCCACCACCATGTTTCACAGTGGAGATGGTGTGTTTAGGATGATGTGCAGTGTTAGTTTTCCGCCACACATAGCGTTTTGCTTTTAGGTCAAAAAGTTCAATTTTGGTCTCATCTGACCAGAACACCTTCTTCCACGTTTGCCATGTCCCCCACATGGCTTCTCGGAAATTGCAAATGGGACTTCTTATGGTTTTCTTTCAACAATGGCTTTCTTCTTGACACTCTTCTATAAAGGCCAGATTTGTGGAGTACACGACTAATAGTAATACTATTAATACTAATAGTACATATTAATAATACTAGTAATACTGACACATAATCACACATATAGGTTGGACTTGATGGACTTGTGTCTTTTTTCAACCTCACCTACTATATAACTATGTAAAAAAAAAAAAAAATAGTTGTCCTGTGGAGAGATTCTCCCACCTGAGCTGTGGATCTCTGCAGCTCCTCCAGAGTTACCAAGGACCTCTTGGCTGCTTCTCTGATTAATGCTCTCCTTGCCCGGCCTGTCAGTTTAGGTGGACGGCCATGTCTTGGTAGGTTTGCAGTTGTGCCATACTCTTTCCATTTTCGGATGATGGATTGAACAGAGCTCTGTGAGATGTTCAAAGCTTGGGATTTATTTTATAACCTAACCCTGCTTTAAACTTCTCCATAACTTTATCCCTGACCTTTCTGGTGTGTTCCCCGGCCTTCATGATGCTATTTGTTCACTAAGGTTCTCTAACAAACCTCTGAGGGCTTCACAGAACAGCTGTATTTATACTGAAATTAAATTATACACAGGTGGACTCTATTTACTAATTAGGTGACTTCTGATGGCAATTGGTTTCACTAGATTTTAGTTAGGGGTATCAGAGTAAAGGGGGCTGAATACAAATGCACACCACACTTTTCACATATTTATTTTTTTTTTAAATGTGAAAATCATTTATCATTTTCCTTCCATTTCACAATTATGTGCCACTTTGTGTTGGTCCATCACATAAAATCCCAGTAAAAATACATTTACGTTTTTGGTTTCTAACTAGGGTTGCACCGATGCCGAGTTTTTTGCCTGAGTACTTGTACTCGGGCAAATGCTCCCGATGCCTAATCCGATACCTTTGCATGAAGAGGCGCTCGCTCCTGGAAGTCAGTAGGCGGAGCTGAGAGCGAGTCCTGGCAGCAGCGGAAGGTGCCCGGGCAGGGGTGTGGGTTGCAGCCGCATGTGCCATCAGAATCTGTGACCCTGGCCGTCACATTTGTTAATGAAAATGACGGCCCGTGTCTCCATCAGTGATTGAACACCGCAACCCCGATCTTGGTACACCCGGCACACGACCGCAGTAAGCCTGCAGTCACAAAGCGGCCCAACTATATGGGCTGGGTGTACCAAGATGTCCGCTGCTGCCTTCTGACTGTAGGCTTTCTGCGACTAAGTGCAGGGTTACCAAGATGGGTGTCGCAGCACTTCTATATTCGAGTTGCAAAATCCTCAGAGTTTGAACTGTTATTGTCTCTCATCATACATTTATCATGCCAGCGATTGCCAATACAATCAGTGCTGCATTTCAGTGCCACTGCCTGCATATCAGTTCCACCTATCCATGCCCATAAGTGCCGCCCATCAGTGCCACCCATCAGTGCTGCATATCAGTGCCCATCAGTGCTACTGTCACAAGACATTAATAAACAAGTATCGGTAATCGGTATCGGCGAGTACTTGAAAAAAGTATCGGTAGTTGTACTCGGACTTAAAAATGTGGTATCGGTGCAACCCGAGTTGTAACATGACAAAATGTGGAATATTTCAAGGGGTAGGAATACTTTTCCAAGGCACTGTAGCTGCAAAGTGCAATATTGAACCCTATGGACTAAGACTGGGATGCCATTAAAGTTCATGTGCGTGTAAAGGTAGGCATCCCAATACTTTTGGCAATATAGTGTAAATAAAAGGGGGGGGGGGCAGGGTATGATTGCCATGTATAAATATATAAGAGGGGGCGCACTCTTTATGTCTGTAAAGTAACCTTCCTGCTGATTAGAAATCACTGAGCTGTTTGCCATTTTCTCCCCTGGATGCAAGGTCAGAGATATTGTTGCCTATCGGTGAATTAGACATGGTGTCTACACCCCTCACAGACAAAGTGACCACAAAACATGCCAGGCTGATTTAATATTCTTTATTGTCATTAAAACTACAGTATCTGCTGTGTGACAATGGCACGTACAATGACAAATCTACATCATACTCTCACATCTTGTAACGAGTAATACAGTCGTACCCCCACCGGCTGGCTGCTGCGTCATCGTACGGCCAGCACCAGGGGGCGCCACAGTCTTGGCAGAAGAGAGGTTATATAATTGTACATTACAACGTTGGCGGATGGGTTTATTACATTTGTACAATACGAAGAGGGAGAGAGGTACAACATCCCTTCATCCAGTCAAGCCAGGTTTAAAGCCCAACTCCAGGCAAAACTTTGGATAAAGTGGAGAAGGGGTTTTATCTCCGTTGAGGAAATTTCCCTTTACTTCCTGTACAGGTGACACCCAGTGTCTGGAGGTAGGAAGTGAGGGAAAATCATCCCATCAGGGACAAAAACATTGATAAAACACCTTTTTTTTTTTTTTTCAAGTAGGCTAAGGAATTGTTAGTCTTGTAATTTGAGGAAATATCCCCTCACTTCCTTTCTTGGTGACACTTTGGGTAGATTTACTATAACTGGAGCACTCAGAATCTGGTGCAGCTGTGCATGGTGGCCAATCAGCTTGTTCAATTAAGCTTCAAAAATAAAACCTGGAAGCTGATTGGTTACTATGCAGAGCTGCACCAGATTTTGCAGGCTCTAATTTTGGTAAAGCTCCCCCTATGGGTCAGGGTGTGACATGGCATCACTAAGACAGGAATAGCAAGAAATCTCTCCTTCATGGACACAGACAAGCAATTAAGTTTATCCCTTCACCAAGTTTTGACCGAAATTGGCCTTTAATTTAATGAAGGTTGAGAACGAACCCCTCCTTGACTGTTCTATCCTTCCAATGGGAATAATCTGCAAATTCTGCTTCTGTTCTGAATGCAAATCTCAAACCCCCTAAATAGTGCAAAAAAAAAAAAAAAAAATTCCAAAAAACTATAACAATTTGCCTTTTCCAGAGCCTCTGCTGTAACAGAAAAAAATAAAGTCTCTTGCACCGAATTATGGCACGTGGAGTCAGTCACTGTAACTTTCCTCCTAAAAAGGTGCTTGTCCCCATCTTCTCCAATAATAAATACTATCTTATAGTCCATCTCTGCTGGATACAACGAGGCCCCATAGTCCTTCTAATAAGAAAAAAAATACCTGCACTAAAGAATTTAAAAAAAAAGACGGCTTAGTAAAAATAACGATGAATGCTTAAGACAGAATTTTTTTTTTAAATAGGAAAAATAAAAAAAATACATACGATATTGTAAAGTGATAAAAAAAGAAATGTGCAGAGTCGTACGTTGGGCATGTTGTTCCGGAGTGCTATATCACTTAAATGTTGAGTTTATAATCAGTGTTCGCACGGAGAGAGGCGCTGCCGCGTACCTAAAGAATAACAAAAGGTTTTCCAGAATCCGTTCTTCCTTTGCTGTTCAGCGTCACAATGGAGGGTTGGCCATCTCTGGCCTATTGCCTTAACAGTCACATAAGTATCACACCAGAGCAGCCTTACTCAACCAGGGCTCTTTATGGAACACTAGAGTCCCTTCAGAGGCTAGTAAGGGATGCTTGAGAAATAAGCATTTTTTACCTCTCAGGCCCCAAGGAAGCCCTTCTACAATGACCAACAAAGTAAGGGGGCCCTTCTTCACTGACCAACAAAGTAAAGGGTCCTTCTCCCTCAGACCACCAATCTAAGGGATCCTTTTCCATGGACTACCATTATAAGGAAGCCTACTTTACTGGAAGCCAATGTAAAACAGGCCTACACCCCCTATCAAGAGTGACAACCAATCTAGAGGATTCCTTTTCCACTGACTCGCAATGAAAGGGGGCCTTCATTATTAACCACCAATGTAAGGGGGCATTTGTTAACCACTATTGCAAAGGGGACCTTTCTTCACTGACCACCAATGTAAGGGATTCTTCTTCCCCAGAGTACCGATCTAAGGGGTCCTTTTCCACTGACAACCAATGTAAGGAGCCCTCTTTACTGACAGCCAATGTAAGGAGGCCCTCTTCACTGATAGTCAATGTAAGGAGGCCCTCTTCACTGATAGTCAATGTAAGGAGGCCCTCTTCGCTGACAGTCAATGTAAGGAGGCCCTCTTCACTGACAGCCAATGTAAGGAGGCCCTCTTCGTTGACAGCCAATGTAAGGAGGCTATTTTCACTGATGGTAAATGTAAGGAGGCCCTCTTCACTGACAGCCAATGTAAGGAGGCTATTTTCACTGACAACCAGTGTAAGGAGGCCCCCTCTTCGCTGACAATGTAAGGAGGCCCTCTTTGCTGACGGCCAATGTAAAGAGGCCCTCTTCGTTGACAGCCTATGTAAGGAGGCTCTTTTCACTGACAACCAGTGTAAGGAGGCCCTCGTTGCTGACAGCCAGTGTAAGGAGGCCCTCGTCGCTGACAGCCAATGTAAGGAGGCCCTCTTCGCTGATAGTCAATGTAAGGAGGCCCTCTTCGCTGATAGTAAAGCTGAGAGTCAATGTAAGGAGGCCCTCTTCACTGACAGCCAATGTATGGAGGCCCTCTTCATTGATAGCCAATTTAAGGAGGCTATTTTCACTGACAACCAGCGTAAGGAAGCCCTCTTCGCTGATGGTCAATGTAAGGAGGCCCTCTTCGCTGACAGCTAATGTAAGGAGGCCCTCTTCGTTGACAGGCAATGTAAGGAGGCTCTTTTCAATGACAACCAGTGTAAGGAGGCCCTCTTTGCTGACAGCCAGTGTAAGGAGGCCCTCTTCACTGACGGCCAATGTAAGGAGGCCCTCTTCGTTGACAGCCTATGTAAGGAGGCTCTTTTCACTGACAACCAGTGTAAGGAGGCCCTCGTCACTGACAGCCAGTGTAAGGAGGCCCTTGTCGCTGACAGCCAATGTGAGGAGGCCCTCTTCGCTGATAGTAAAGCTGACAGTCAATGTAAGGAGGCCCTCTTCACTGACAGCCAATGTAAGGATGCCCTCTTCGCTGACAGCCAATGTAAGGAGGCCCTCTTCATTGACAGCCAATGTAAGGAGGCTCTTTTCAATGACAACCAGTGTAAGGAGGCCCTCTTTGCTGACAGCTAGTGTAAGGAGGCCCTTGTCGCTGACAGCCAACGCAAGGATGCCTTCTTCACTGACAGCAAATGCAAGGAGGCCTTCGCTGACAGCCAAGTCAAGGAGGCCCTCTTCCCTGATAGCCAATGCAAAGAGACCCTCTTCACTAACAACCAATGCAAGGAGGCCTTCTTCACTGACAACCAAAGTAAAGAGGCCTTCTTCACTGACAACCAATGTAAAGAGGCCTTCTTTAATGACAACGTAATAAGGCCTTCTTCAATGACAACCAATGTAAGGAGGCCTTCTTTACTGACAACCAATGTAAGGGGGCTCTTTTTTACAAATCACTAATGTAGAGAGGGGGACGACTACATTTATAGCCAATGTAAAGAGGCGCACTACACTGACCACCAATATAAGGGGGACATCTCTGACCACCAGTGCAAGAGGGTGCTTCTCCACTGACCACCAATGTGATGGAAAACTTGTATAGACTAGCACTGGGTGTCAAATACACAGAAAATGCCAAATTCCTTGTTTTTTATTCTTATATCTTAATCTATTGTTTATGTTAATGTACCGTGAGCTGTAGTAATAGTAATTATTAGAAGAGGTTCCCTGAGACCTGAAAGTTGTTTCAAGGATTCCTCCATTTTAAAAAGGTTGAGAAAGGCTGCGCTAGAGGAACAAAGTGTAATTGTACGCCCATGAAATCCAAACCCGACCACCTTCAACCTGACCCAGAAACTTCGCACCGTATATGCCTGCGAGTTCCAGAACCTGACCGTCCCAGTCAGTCTGTCCCCAAAATCTTGCACCTCTTACACCTGTGAGTTCCAGAACCAGATCATCCTCAGTCTGTCCCAGAAATCTCACCTCTTTAAGAGCCAACAGAGTCCTTTCTATATAAATATCTTATTTACAAGACACTGGAGAGACTGTGTTCATCTGTGGTGTCTGCAACTAAAAAATAAATATTCTGCTCGCTTATCGCCTTCCCTTCCGGTCTGAGGGCAGCCACCGAGCGAGGATCGGTATAATTGGCACATACTAGAAGATGCAGCTTTCGTGGCTCAGCTTCCCTCCTCAGTGGAGCGGATCTCTGATTTCAATTTGACAAACTCCCGGGCCACCTCGTCATTGGTCCGCTGAGAGAGAATGCGCAGTATTGTCAGTCCCGTGTCGTCCATGTGGATGCGGCGGCCCAGTGGGCACCAGCAGGCACAGCTGGCTTTGTCTACGATGTCACGCAGCTGAATGACAGAGATTCCCAGCACGTGGTCCTCCCTGGCAAAGCAATAGTCCTTCACGCAGACCTGCAGCTCGTAACACTCCGGACCATCCTCATTGCCCAGAATACTAAAGGGAAAGATGAAAATAAGGTCAATATGAATCCATAATGCTACTGTAAGCTACTGAAAGTCATGAACGGCCATAGTCAAAAATATAGACATCCCTAGGCAGCTAGACAAGAGTACAAGCATCCCTAGGCAGCTAAACAAGAGTATAGGCATCCCTAGGCAGGTAGACAAGAGTATAGACATCTCTAAGCAGGTAGACAAGAGTATGGGCATCCCTAGGCAGGTAGACAAGAGTATGGGCATCGATAGGTAGGTAGACAAGAGTATAGGCATTTTTAGGTAGGTAGACAAGAGTTTAGGCATCCCTAGACAGCTAAACAAGTCTATAGACATCCCTAAGCAGGTGGACAAGAGTACAGGCATCCCTAAATACAAGAATTTAGGTAAACCTGGGTAGATGAACAAAAATATAGGCACCCCTAAAGAGATTGCTATTTTTATTAAAGCGGTAGTAAACCCCGCTTAGTGATTTTTACCTACAGGTAAGCCTACCTGTACAGGTAAAACTATAATAAAAATGACCTGTAGGTAAAATGAATATCTCCTAAACGTGCACCGTTTAGGAGATATTCACCCTGGTTGCAACCTGTTACATCACTGGGGACTCTTCCAAAATCTCTGAGCTGAGTTTCCGGGGTTTGTAAACCTACTGTGCCCATTATGAGGGGCTTCCACCACCCTTGCTTTGAGTTTCCAGGTCTCTACACATGCTGTGCCCATTATGAGGGGTTCTCCCCATCCCTGGACTGAGTTCAAGGTCTGTACACCTGCTGTGCCTGTTATGAGGAACTACCATCAATCCTGCACTAAGTTTCTAGTCCTGTATACCTGCTGTACCCATTATGATGGGATCCTATTAGACCTGCTGGATTTTCATTCAGTGTATGGAGAATGTAACATTAAGAGCTGGAACACATTAAAGGTGGCCAGTAAAACCCCAAACTCCCAGGTGGACAGGTACAGCGTGATGAATTATGGCAGGAAGTTCTCAGCCAAGCTGGTCACATCTACAGTATATCAGATTTGATTAAAACATTTCTTGAGATAATAGAGAATACATCAGGGGAGGGAGACACCATCCTTAGGCTTTGTATAAATTTGCGAAAAAGTGAAAAATTTAGCAGTCCTGCCAATGTATTCTTAAAGACCAATAAAATCTAGTGGGCGATTCAACTTGCCAGACTACACCCCTATATATACCACCATGGCCATCTATTAGCCCCAGCACTCACAAGTGGAAGGTCTCGTTGTATTTGGGAGCCCAGTTGTTGCTCTTGGACTTGGTGGTGAACTTCCTCTTCTTGTCGCTCAGATGAGGTCCAATCACAGTGGCCTCCACGAAGGGTCGGAACATGCCAGTCGTCTGCCACTTGAGGTCATTTGCGGCCACCACTGCCAGGGAAAGCACAGAGAGTGATATAAGGAGACAGCGCCACCACAGGATATCAGAGGTACTGCACCCTATCAACAGATACCCTACTTTTTTCTTTTCCTTTTTTTATAAACAAGGCCAAATAGTGATTAAAATTTTATGTTTTAAGGAAAATATGGCTCAGGCCAAAGAATACTTGGGTGCAGCTGGGGCCTCCTTGGATGTGTCTCTCTGCCTGTTTGTGAATGGGGGAAGCTCACAAAGAGATTTGCATGAACTTAAATTAGACATGTATGGGGAGGGTGGGTCTATTTATGGTCCAAAATGTAAACACTGTAACTAAATAAAAGGAGGTTTCAAACTGTATTAAAACTTGGAGCATTATCATTGCCTTACCTTTAACAGTCACCTTCTGCTCACCGGTTCCTGGATGAGTGAACAGGTCAATCTGTATGGACACCTCTCCCACTGAGTCATCCACACCAGAGCCTGGGACAGACAGAATACTATAGTCAATTACTAGGAGTAATTTTACCTAGGGAAAGCGTTATTGGGCAATGTTCATGTGAGGTGTACATGTTCCTCTACTACCAGGAGAACAATGCTGACCATGGCTGGGCACGTTGTGAAATATGCCCCACAAACTTCTGCCCATTCATCTGCCATCACCGAAGCTCCCCCATAATTGGCATATTACCAAACACCCAATGAGATTTTTCAGGAGCTAAACCCTTCCCCCTACTCACGAAAAGGGCTGTTCAGTGATTTGGAGCCCTCTGTTAAAAACTTCTACAGGTAAGCTGAAAGCTGTGTGACCCAAACCCATAACATAAATACCCATAACACTCAACAGGTAACCTCTCCTTGAGCAACTGGTCTCCAACACAGATGATTTCAGTTAAGGGCTCAGTCTTCACACAGCCCTCTGCTCTATAGGTGACATGGAGTTTTCCAACAGCATCAGATGGGGCCTTTGCTTCCCAATGGCTCAAAAACATTATTTGATGGAGGGGGCAAAATTATTTTTTGCCCCCCTGACACCCCCCCCCCCCCCCCAAGATATCCCTCTTTCTTAAATGTAAGTCTGAATTTTCAGTTAGCAGCTCTTGTGCGACCTTTAAAGGGCCATCTGCTGGTGCTCTTCTTCTCTTCAGGTCTCTGCTTTTAAATTTTTTCAGGACTCTCTAACTCTACATAAATGACAAGTGGATAATCAAGCAGCTCTATCCATCTAGCCAAAGTCAAGGGCAGAGGTCTCCAAACTTTTTTTAAAAAGGGCCAGTTTACTGTGGTTTAGACTTTCAGGGGGGCCTGAACGTGGCCAGTGGGAGTGGAAAACTAGACTTTGCCCTAACAGCAAGTAAACAATGCCTCAGGCTTGGTGGTCAAAAGGAGGATTTCCCCATTCCCCATCTTTGTTGTCAGTGGATGGAATGGTGCCTCATTGTTGGTGTCAGTGGGAAGAATAGTGCCCCAAGGAACATATAAAGGCAAGCAAGGGGCCGTGGGTCGCAGTTTGGAGACCACTGATCTAGAGAACGGTGTGGAGGAGACCAAACATATCTGTTCCTCCTTTCTGCAACTATTCTCTTTTATCAATATCTTTTAGTAGGTGAGCTCTCCAAAACCGAACATTATGGACCACACATGTTCAAGAGCCAAGTTCACCCTGTTGCCCCCTAAGGACAAATAGGAGTCCTCCTTTTATTTTCTATCCAGACTTGGTGCCATGAAGGGAAGGAAGCCGATTCGTTGATGGGGTCAAAACATATTGTTTCTTCTTAAAGATACATGATGTCCATTTTGGATGACCCTTGGTGGTCTTCAATAACCTCTTTTGGATAGGCTCAACCTGTAAATGGGCACCACTACTAAACTGCAATACTGACAATATTTCTTGCCCCAAAGGATTCAGTTCATAAGAAAATAAGTACCAAATCTCATGTTTCAATTACAGGAAGATGAAGGTATAATACCCAAGCGGCCTTCTGTGTCTCCCAAGAACTCTGAAGGTGAAATCTCTACAGTGATTAGCATTGCCACTTGTGCAAAGTAGTTTTCACATTTCCTATGCTAGTGAGAGTGACCTACTCTAATACTGGACCCAATGTGAAGACGGAACCAGGGAATGTAACATCTCCCCACTGAAATCACAGTTATAAGAAGCCAACCATGAACTAAATCCCCCAATGATCACTTACAAGCAAGGTATCAGCTTTGGATGGGTCTACTCTATGGGAAACGGAGTCTACTCCACTATAAGAGGGTGGAGCTGGAATCTAGGGGTATTACAGGTAAGGTGGTGTGAACTACAAGGATAACTGCTAAACATACCCTCCTTGGGAGGAACGTCCTCGTTAGCTGTATACCTAATACCCTTCCCATCATGCACTGAGACACGAGCGACGGCAGGTAGAGAGAGAGGAAGAGACGATTATACAGACATGAAGCAGGAGCAAACACAGTATACACATAACACGAACGCTGAGCAACAAAGAACAGCTTGTACAGTATAGTCCAGAGATCACAAAGTGCCAAGGTTGTATTTTTTATTAATGAAGACATTAAAAGAAACCTGAATGTTAGGAAAGAAAAAATAACAGCTATAACTGCTGCTTGACCCAGCACTAGGTCTTCAGTGTTCTGTCATGTATGGCCCTCCAGAGAATTAGCAATAGAATTAAATATTAAGTGATTAGGATTTATGTGTCTCTTCGTCTTAATAGGTCAGTTCATACAAAGTGAAATTTCAGATTTTGATAGACGCTGGAGAGTTATCCAACCTGACTATCTCTTCTATATCTTAGGGATTCACTTGCTGAGACTTCTGCTCCCAGGTCTGCACACCTACTGTGCCCATTATGAGGGGTTCCCACCATCTCTGTGCTGAGTTCTCGCATCTACACACCTTTATGAGGGGTTCCCACCATCCCTGCACTGAGTTCCCAGGTCTGTACACCTGCTGTGCCCATTATGAGGGGTTCCCACCATCCCTGCACTGAGTTCCTGTGCTGAGTTGCCAGAATTGCACACTTGCTGTGCCCATTATGAGGGGCTCCCACCACCCATGCACTGAGATTCTAGGTCTGTACACCTGCTGTGCCCACTATAAGGGGTCTACACAATTCGTGCATTATGTTCCTGGGTCTGCACACCTACTGTGTCCGTTATGAGAAGCTCCCACCATCCCTGCACCGAGTTCCTGGGTCTGTACACCTGCTGTGCCCATTATGAAGGGTTCCCACAATCCCTGCACTGAGTTCCCAGGTCTGTACACCTGCTGTGCCCATTATCAGCAGTTCCCACCATCCATGAGCTGAGTTCCTCAGTCTGTACACCTGCAATGCCTAGATACTGCTAAGCTGTATATTCAGATTGTAATGGATATGGTGACCCTTATATGAGGGGCTCCCCACCATCCCTTTACTGACTTCCCAAGTCTGTACACTTGCTGTACCCATTATAGGGGGTTCCCACAATCTGTACACTGAGTCCCTGCATCTGTACACCTGCTGTGCCCATAATTAGGGGCTTCCACCATCCCTATTCTGAGTACCTCGACAGATGCACCTATTGAATAGTTTTGGTAAATCTAAAAATGTACATTCAGATTATAACGGGTATGGTGACCTTTATATGAGGACTTATCTAAACCACCCAATCTATATACAAAAAAAAACAGGCCCTTGCACCAAACAGCCGTTGGTAGATCAAAGGTTTGTACAGTCAGGTTGCAATGTGTAAGATGAGCTTTAGACTGTTCTCCTCAGAACATTTGGTCCCATTGAAGAATCTTCCACCACCTCTGGCTCCAGTACCAAATCTAGAATGTTGGATTCACCCATCACCAACCATGGTCACCAGAACAAATACAAAATCTCTCCAGCTGTGAAACAGCAATGAAAACTTGACAGAGGGCCTAACCCTTTCCCACTCCATGCAATATAAAATTATTCAAAAACTTGGTCCATTTTACTTTTGTAATGTGCATCACCTTTGTAATATCTTGGTGCTTTGTAAATGATTATACTGTGTTATGGAGGAAAATACAGTAATAGGCGATGCAACTTTGCCTTTAATAAATAGGAGCCGGACGTTGGTCGGAGTATACGATGGCACAATAAACTTTACAAACATAAAAATAGACAAACGCAATATCTGAGACAAAAGACTCAAAAAGACGCACCAGGTCACATGACTACTTTCACGCTTTGTGAATGAACTCCAAATTATTCCCCTTTAATTGAGAGTCTCCCATTACCACTAGATGGAGCCAAGCAAGTATATGGAGATCTGACATGAACCGGGAACTCACCTTGTGCCGTCTGTGATTGCACAAAGGTCTTGATGAGCGTGTCTGTGGTCTGTGTGTAGAGCGAGAGGGCGTAGCGCAGAGACTGCAATTCCGCACTCTTCTCCAAAAACGTTTTCTTCAGTCCGTTTCCTCCAGCGTGAAAATATTGCTGCACAGAAGAGAAGATAGACAAGACAGTCACTTAACATGCAACTGTTTGTTGTATCCTTCACAACCAATAAGATTCCAGCTATCAATTTCCAGTGTATGTCACAAAGTTCATATGCTGGTCTTTCTGGAACGGAGATGCTGGCTCCGTCAAGTCAATCCTGGTTCCTGTTGTAGTTCTTGACTGTGTTTACAAAGCAGAATCTCACCTTGTGTCTTGCTACAAAGTTACAATGTACAATCTGATCACTGAGGGAAAGGAGACTGAGGAAATGCTTTATCTTGCCTGCAGCAGACTGATGGCATCATCTTAGTCTGTCTAAAGTTCCTAGATCTGGATTAGAGCTCAAGGATGGCTTATTTAATGATAAAAGTTGAGGCTTTTCTTAAAAAATGTAAAACTGTATATATATATATATATATATATATATATATATATATATATATAAATATATATAAAATAAAAAAATAGGGTACAGTTTTGTAATGCATTTGTGCAAATTTGCAAGGTTACAGTTGGATTCACATAAATGCTGGATGTGGGATAAAACAAATTGATGAGGCTCATTTAAGTCCATTGGGATTACCCTAAAATGGAGTACAGAGAACGATACACCTCATTGGGTGGCCCACCCAAACTCACACTGGCTAAAGTCTACATTAAACAGAAAAATGTCTCTGCTCCAGGCGCTCAAGTTCATCAAAACCTACCACTAGGCCACTGGGAGGCGCTTCCCTCCCAAACAGCACTCACCCCCCCCCCCCCCATTTAAGAACAGGCCACACCAACTCCAAGGACTACTGGCCTTTAATAAACGCACTTTATTCCACTTTGAGCATCATCATTCCACTGGACACAGGCTCCTCATTTTGCCCTAACGTAGGGTTTAGTCCGAGACTAAGCCCTAAGTCTGAGTCAGTTAGAGAGGGGGGGGGCTTGTTTCTGATGAGATGGTGCTGCTAAAAATGGAATAAAGTTGACAATTTTAGGGCAAAACGTGACAGGAAGGAATCTGCATCAGATCGGATGTTGTTTCTCTAAGAGGAACAAAGTAGACAAAGCCCTATGTTATTGCAAAACGCATCACAAGACGAGCCTGTGTGCAGCGTGATGTTGTTGCTAAAAGAGAAATAAAGCACACAATGTCATACTGTATGCTAGGGCAAAACGTGTCGGGGAGCAACCTGTGTCAGGTGGGATGTTGTTGGTAAAAAAGGAATAAAGTAGGCCAAGTCCTATTTTAGGGCGAAACGTGTTAGGCAGGAGCCGAGGTCTGATGGGATTTTGTTGCTCATAGAGAAATAAAGCAGACTAAGTCCTACAACAAGGTGACACGCATCAGAGGAGAAGCCTGTGTCCGGTGAGATGATGTTGTTAAAGAGGAAAAAGTAGACTAAGTTCTACTTTAGGGTGAAACACATCAAAGGAGGAGCCTGTGTTCGGTTCAATGTTGTTATGGAATAAAGTATGCAAAGTCCTATGTTAGAGCAAAATGTGTCGGTGAGGAGCCTTTATCAGGTGGGAAGCTGTTGCTCAAAGAAGAATAAATTAAGCCCTACATCAGTATGAAATGCGTCAGTCATGGAGTCTGTGTCTGACATGATTTTGTTGCTGAAAAAGGAATAAAGCAGACCAAGCCCTATGTTATGGTGAAATGCATCAGTAGTGCAGTGTGTCTGATATGATTTTGTTGCTTAAAGAGGAATAAAGCAGACTGTCCTAGATTAGGGTGAAAAGCGTCACAAAGAGCCTGTGACCGGTGCGATTTTGTTGCTCTTTAACTTTTTTCAATCTGTGGCAAATGAAAAAAAGAAAGGTCAAAGAAAGATGAATTGAAACCAGTTATAACTTTGATGATAATTTGGGTGGCTTTAAAAAAAAAAATAGCAACACATGACAAATTAAAAAAATGTCCAAATGCAATGAAAAATTCCAATTTAATAACAAAATAAAATTGATATGACCAGCCTTTCAGTGCTGGGTTTACCTTGATAGTATCCAGAGCCAGATCCATGACCGCACATTGCTTTGGGGTCAGACTCCGCGTCTCTTCTCGAACCATGTGATCCTGGAACAATAAGAAATGGTTACTACCACGCAACTGCCACTAGATGGCTCTAGAGCTGTCATCGGGACCGCCAATCTCCATAGTCAGTACCCATAACAGAAGGACTTACTGCCCATCCTCTGTTTTGGCACAGAAAAGCTCATTTTACAGAATCATGTTTAAACTATAAGAATATAAAACTACTGAACTTCTTACAGGTAATTTTTTTGTGTTATTTCCAACAAATTAATGAATTTAGAAATACACATTGAGAATGTCTGGGCATTCTAGTCATTATGTAAAATTCCCCTTGTGTCTGGTGGACCTCAAAGTTTTGGGTCCCACCACAGGCTTCTATAGCCACATCTGATGGATTCCGCTGAGGATGCAGGTTAGGTGAAAAGTCCGTCTTGACTCTATACAACCCGAAAGCGAGAGAAATGTTCCATTTCCGCACACTTAGCAGCCTCAGCTTAGCCTAAGCCACGCCCTGCCCATGGGGCTTAGTAATGGAGGTCCATGACTAAAGACTCCATGACTGAGATCCACGATCGGGTGAAATGCATCGTTGGCATCGCCTTAACGGAGCCGGGCTGAGGCTGCTATCACTTGTGTTTCAAACAGGCTTGTATGGTGTGGATGGAACATTTTTCTCCCCTTGGGTCTGGGTTTAATCTGAAGAACCTCATCAAAAGTAGCAGTAAAGTCTGCCCAGAGGTGATACCTGTGGAGTCTGATGAGCTGAACAGTCTAGTTTCCTTTATTTTGTGTACATGCCAACATTCAGGTTTCCCTTCTTTAGTCACTGTCCCTCTATAATTGGAGATCTAGGATATCCTGCCCATCTAGGGCTGTCCTCACACCACCTGTATGGAACCGTTCTATGGACGTATAGAGCAGCCTCTCAGCTTGGTTCCAAGGATTCCTCCACAGGTTGTTAGGGATTCCAAAAGCAATTTCCGCCTCTCAGATAAGACATCACCGACACCAGTTAAGTTTCTCTAAGCAGGCATTCTCCTCACTAACCACCAATTTAAGGCACATTCTTGGAGATCCTGCCCATCTAGGGCTATCCTCACACCACCTGCACGGAACATTTCTATGGACCTATGTATAGAGCAGCCTTTCTGCAGCTTGAGTTCCATGGAACATTAGGATTCCTCCACAGGTTGTTAGGCATAAGCAATTTCTGCCTCTCAGATAAGCTACTACAGACACCAAGTTTTTCTAAGGGGGCATTCTACTTGCTAACCACCAATGTAAGGAGCATTCTAGGAGATCCTGCCCACCTAAGGCTGTCCTCACACCATCTGCATGGAACTTATCTATGGACCTATGTATAGAGCAGCCTTTCTGAGCTTAGTTTCCATGGAACATTAGGATTCCTCCACAGGTTGGTAGGGGCTCCATAAGCAATTTCTGCCTCTTAGAAAAGCTACTACTGGCACCAATTATGTATTTCTAAGGGGGCATTCTCCTCACTAACCTCCAATGTAAGAAGCATTATAGGAGATCCTGCCCATCTAGGGCTATCCTCACACCATCTGCATGGAACCAATCTATGGACCTCTGTATTGGGTTCCATGGAACATTAGGAGATTGGGTTTCATGAAACATTAGGATCCCTTCACAGGTTGTTAGGAGTTTCATGAGCAATTTCTGCCTCTCAGATAAGCGATCATGGACACAAATTAAGTATCACAAAGTGGGACATTCTCCTTGCTAACCACCAAACTAAGGAGTATTTTTTAATGACCACCAGTGTACTAGACTAACAAACTTTCTACACATACGTACATCAAGCTGATATTTATTGAACACAACATTGTAATAACACCACAACAAACACATAAGCATACTTTGCAAACAGCTAGACCATTCCACGTGAGGATAAGAACATGTGACATTCCATGACATGCTATACCTAAGAGGAAGCAGTCATGCGACGATTAGTGGTAAACGAAAAGCGTGGACATAATATACCAAGATGTCATCATGCTGAGTGCAACACAAAACACTGTCATGTGACACTGCAACAATGCACAATGGGAAGCTGCAAGCCCAGTCATGTGGCATTCCATGCAATGACCGCAGTGGTTTGGTTAAAGGACAATTACAGGAGATAATGAAAATTCAGTAATGGGTTTTGGTATGCTAATGAAAATATGTAAAACATCACAACCTGCTGACCATAGATTCAGTATAGTAAGCGAGCGTTGTCACCCTAGGACAGAAAGTCTGTTACTGGTAGGATCACCAGGTAAGAATAAAGGATAAAAAGCCTAAAAAAAAAATCCAATGCAGCCACCACATCTAAAAGGCTGGCAGGAATGATGTCCTAAGGTTTAGGCCAAACCCACATGAAGTTGTCACATAATAGCAAGCCGCCAGCCCAATGAGCTGTGGTTGTGGAATTCCCCACCTTGCAACCATACGTTACGAATGGGAGGGGATGCAATCTGATATCATTATCCAAATATGGCAACCATGGCCCTTTTTGAACAGCGTCATGGAACAAATATGGCCACTTGGTCAACAAAGTCACAAGCATCCCTACCCCTTTGTTACGTGCAGATGCAGGGAGAGGAATTTCAGGGCCTTCTATTATGTGGCAGCTTCCCACAGGTTTAGCCTGAACCTTAGCTCATCATTACTGGTAAGCTACAATATATTTCATTTTTGGGTTTAGATATGCTTTAACCTTTATCAAGAAGGGACCCTTTATGGTCCTGAAAAGGTGGATATGTATTATGAAGACCTTGGATCTATCTCCTTGTATTTATCTCCTAAAAGAGATTTCACCTCACTTCCTATGTCACCATCAACACAAAAAGTACCAAAAACCACTCCATGCAAGACAAAGGCAGCAAAAAAAATGCTGGAGGTTCTAATCCTTCCCACCTTCCTCCAGAATACAAGCTTTGTAAGGAATTCTACTTTACCGTGGAAGCCAGTGTCCCTCCCCTATGTATTAACTTGCAGTAGACAAAGAATTAGGTGGAGGGTAGCTGAAAGGACTTAGACTGGCCATGGTAGGTTGTTGGTGGCTGCAGCAAAGCTGCCAGTATAGGACATTCAGCTGCTGAGGAATCTTGTTAGGGTGGATAACACGCCCAGAGGATTCATTAACTTACCAAATTCCACAGAATACTGAATTTTCATTATTAAGTGGATGCATCCTTTAAGATGCCGTTTGAGGAACATTGGAGGCATGCAGTGAGGGACAAGACACATTACACGCTAAGCTCTGGAAATGCTACAAGCAGCACACAACAATTAACTATACCTTCAGCTTTGATAACTGTCCCAGTTCCTTTGCTGCACTGAAAATCAACTGAGTCCCCTGAGAGCCCAGGGGGGAAAGAGAAGAGAACATGTTATAGTTAGGAATAAGCTTTCATAATCACCCAATGGTGACTACAAGTACCTTCATCCAATCAAATTCTAACAGCTCCAAACTATAGAGCTACAGTTATTTCACAGGTAATCCAAGTAACCTGGAAGGCTGTCTAGTTTATGCCACCTGATCACAAAGGTCACCATCTGCAGATGCCTTTAGTGACCACTGTTCATTTTAAAGTAAACCTGTACCGCCACATTAAAGTCCTGCTTAAGAGCAGACACCACAAGAAACCTCCTTTATTACCCAGGAAAGTCTCCTCGGTGCTCCTTTGTAATTTAATTTCCTTGACTGCGTGGCCAAAAGCGTTCAACTGCCATTTCATTGTTCAAGGAGAAAATGTTCAGGAAGAGCGCTTTCATTGGACGGGGCATGGGCAACTGGTGGAGATGCCCATGTCCCGTCCAGTGAGGGCTTTTAAAGAAGGCAACTGGTGGCGTCTGCTCTTAAGTCCTACATAAGAACAAAAGCCACAAGAAACATCCTTTATTAGCCTGAATAGACTCCTCGGTGTCCCTTTCTAATTTAGTTTCCTTGACTCAAAGGCCAAAAACCATTCCATTGTCCGAAGAGAAAATGTTCAGGAAGAGCACTTTTATTGGACGAGGCATGGGCAAATAATGGAGATGCTCATGCCCCATCCAGTGAGGGCTAAAAAAGAAAGCAACTTGTGGTGTCTGCTCTTAAAGCGGAACTAAACCCAGTGACTTCATGCTGTGTGCTGGATGGGGCAGGGCCCCACCCCCTGGGATTCCTTGGTGTCCACATAAAGTGACTCATGCAGATAGCAGAGGGAGGACAGAGCAGACAGGATTCACACTAGGTGCTGCAGATTAAGATAAGTACACACTATACGAGGATATGCATTGTTTATGTATTTATTTTAGAGGTTTACAACTACTTTAGGTAAATTAAATTATTCATAAGGCATGCCAAAGTGCCGTCTTAGTCATTATTATTGTATGTCAGTTTAGCATGCCCTAAATCGCATTGTAGTGTGATGAACCAGGGCCAATAGCTTCTTCTACTGAACATTTACTATAGTGCTAAAATTTTGTGGACACCCAACCATCACAACACCATCATCCATAATATCTACCGATATAGCCCAAAGTATGTAGAACCCCTTCCCCCAACTGATTGAGTTCAGGTGTTCCTTTGAAGGGCATTGTTCATTTACTACAGCATACAAAGACATCTTAAACAATTATGTGATTTAACCCTACTGAATGATTACAAGCCAGGTCTTCTCATGCACCATCAGAACCTGACCTCAGAAATGTTCTCCCGGATGAATGGGTACAAATTCCAAAATATTGTGGAAAACTTTCTCTGAACTGTGGACGCTGTTAAGAGCCACAAAGGAGGGTCAACTGCATATTAACACCCATGGTTTTGGAATATGGTATCCAACAAGCTCACATAGGTGTGATGGTCAAGTGTCTAGAAGCATTTAGCCATATAGTGTATCGTGAGAGATGTATTCTGCGCTAAACCATTAGCGAGCACTTCAAACTTTCATGAGAAGAAGTCCAATGAGTAGGACTTTCAGGAGTAGGACTTTCAGGGGCAGGACTAACAGGGGCAGGACTAACAGGGGCAGGACTTCCATGAAAAGGACATGGAATGCAATAATGAGTAAAAATAATAACAGTTGACATCTCGTTTGTGGCTGCTCTTCAACCACAGTGCAAAGCCTTTTAGGTAAGGAAAATAGATCATGCATGTCCAGGATAAATTGGGGATCTCCACCAGACTGCTATATTTTCATGTTCTGCTAAGACCAGTATATGAAGGCAAGTCCGGCACACACAATCCTTGACCATGTAAGGACAAGTTTGTCAGGGTGATGATGGAGGTGTCTCCAGGGACGTGGGCTAAACGATGGACAACAGATGTAACCAGAATTACCCCAAGAGGGACAGGTTATTCAGCAGGATGCCGGTTCACTAATGGAATTTCATTACTTGAGATGAAAAGAGTTGGGTGATGCTAGCTATGTTATTTAGGGTACGGAAATCAAAGTCAAGAGCTTAAACACCTGCAACTTCCATCACTGAACTTCCAGACTGCTTAAATATCACTACAGGTGAGCATTAAAATGAAAGAAACCCAATTATTTAAAGCCCCCCTCCCCATTCACCTGTCAGAGCCCTTGGAAATAGCCAGTACTTCTGGGGATGGAGGAGCATGCAACCTTCTCCCCTTCCTCCCATTAGGCAGCAATTGCCAGGCCACGAACTGTCATGTGGGGGAGGAGAGAAGGTAATCAACCCTGTGTAGGCTCCAACAGAGATTGGACTTGGTGCTCCCTAAGTAAACAGGGCAGTGTGGGAGCCTGTAGAAGGTGCACTGTGTTGGGGACTGGGCCATCAAAAAGAACCTGCCACTGAATGGTCAAAATGGTCCAATATCTCTCTCTCCTGAATGTCTGTGGAGAGATCTAGGAAACTTCATCCCTCAACACCCACCCAGGACTGTGGGTGGGACATCTTTAATAAAGATAACCTGTCTTCCTCCTGTGTTAACAATGGCTCCATCTGAAGCACTCATAGCAAACAGTTCTCAGCAGTGCCATGGATGTTGCCGAGTTTTTTGGCAGTGGGTGACCTTTGTACATATGCAAGGTTAGAACACGGGTCTTTTGGGGGTAGTTGTGTTTGTTTCACAGACACAGGGGTGATGCACCCCCCCCCTCCCCCCCAAAACTTACCATCGTCTGTCAGACACACAGCAGGACCCAAAGAAAAGGGAAAACTGAGTCAGAGAGGCTTTGTTCAGTGTACTCACTCCTACTCTCTCCTGTATATGAGCAGGTGACCTGTATATATGGGAGGCAGCTCACAAAGTACATGACAGACCAGAACTCTGGTATAAACAAAACCTTTTAAAATTTCTAAAGGTCCAACTGCTTAGCCTTCTACATAGAACTTTCCACCAGTGGTTGCTCGGCAGAGGTCAAACATCCCCCACCTCTCTTCCCATGCTGAGTCACACTTACAGCTTTACCGTCAACTCATGCTCCCTGTTGATCGCAGAGCTCTAGGTCTTACTCAGCTCATGTTGGGCATGGGCATGTTGAACTTCAGCAGAGAGACCACTGCTTCCGCCTACAGAACAACGTCTTTCTCTACAGCACGCTGGCTTATCTACTCAGGGTGTGACTGCTTTCTGCAGGACTTTGCTCACCCTTCGTTTCAATGCATCTGGTAGGTGGTTAAACAGATTTTAACAAATCCTGGTGGGCTTTAAAGGAGACCTGTAGTGAAAGAAAAAGCACGCTGCTTTGGTGGAAAAAGCTTAAAATTCTAGTTGCTGATCCAGTGGCTTCATAATATTCTTAGAACACATTTGCAGTATTGCAGAACTACATTGTGACCTCGTGGCTACCTTCACAAACATCTATGCAAATGTTTAAGCATCCTTGGTCAAATGACATGGTCTGATCAAAAAGTTAACCCAATGGCTTCATATTTTGAGATATCGTGTGCGCTTGTGGTCCGCATTTGCCAGGACTTCAGGTGACTCCTGACCCTCAAGCTGAACAGTCTTCTTCAGACCACGTAAGTAAAGCAGAGAAGGAGCCACATACAAATATTACATATGTGATACTCTAAATATCCAGTTGCAGACTCTGGGCGTACTAGACATGCCCAAAAACATGTCATCATTGTACACAGGGCGTGTCTAGTATGCCAAGTCCTTCTGCTCTGCTGCCGGGATTCCCACTATCCCAGTACAATGCAATTTATCTCTGATTATTCACAGCTTCATTGAAGAGTACACAGAGAAAAAAAAAAAAAGCAGTCTGGCAATGTTTATCAACAACATTGCTCAGCTGCGAATACAGAAAGTTACACTGAAACATTGTGTCATTTGTGACTATCTGTGTTTCTCATCTACAGATCAAAGGGATGAACTTCGATCTGCCGATGAAGAGAGTTAACCCACTTCCCGACCAGGCCTTTTTTTTTTGCGAAAACAATATTTTTTACTTTCTGCTATAAAACATTCACAATACATTAAAAAAAAAAAAAACTAATTTATCAGTTTAGGCCAATATGTATTCTGCTACAGTGAAAAAAAATCCAAATAAGCGTATATTAATTGGTGTGCACAAAAGTTATAGCGTCTACAAACTATGGGTTTATAGATTTAGGGACTTTTTTTTTTTTTTTTACTAGTAATGGCGGCGATCAGGGGTAGGGGGCACCTTTTCCATAGCCCATAAAAGTCATCTTGAGGCGAATCCGCCGCTGAGACCACTTTTACGTGAAAGCGGATCGCCCAATGTTTAAAAAGATACCGCTGTTATGGTAGCTATCTGCTGCCATAGCAATGGTATTTAACATCAAAATAATGACGTATATATATATACAGTTGGCGGTCCGGAAGTGGTTAAAAAAAACCCAATGTATGTATTATGATGTAATGTTAAGTAATGACAAAATGATCGCCGAATAAATAGGCTCATAGCAGAACTGTGAGATTTGCTCCGGTCCATAAGGGGTAAACAGGTGTGAGAGCCGAAGTGGTTAAATAACAATTTAAGACTGAATATTTAATCCTGTTGTGACGGGGTCACTTTAAATTCTCCCGAGTTCTTTATGGTACGGACTGCCTAGTATGCATGCATGGCCCCCTATTCATTCTTATGGCTGGTCTGTACTCATGGCAGCCTTCAGCTATCCAGAGAAGAATAGACCAGCAGCAGGAATAAAAAAGGTTATCACAGAGGACAAGGGGGCACTCTTTATGTCTGGAGGAAAAGAGATTTCATCTCCAAATACAGAAAGGCTTCTTCACAGTAAGAGCTGTGAAAATGTGGAATAGACTCCCTCCAGAGGTGGTTCTGGTCAGCTCAGTAGATTGCTTTAAGAAAGGCCTGGATACTTTCCCAAATGTACATAATATAACAGGGTACTATCATTTAGGCCTCATGCACACTTGACATTAACCGCTTGCCGACCAGCGCACAACGATATACATCGGTACAATGGCACGGCTGTGCAAATGGGCGTACAGGTACGTCCCCTTTAAGAGGCGGCATTGTGGGCACCGTGCCTGCAGGACCCGCGGACTCGATGTCCGCCGGTGTCCCACGATCGTGTCACAGAGCGGCAGGACGGGGAGATCTAAACAAGGCATTTCCCTGTTCTGCCTAGTGACATGACAGGGATCTACTGCTCCCTGTCATCGGGAGGAGTGATCTCTGTCATGTCAGTGGTAGCCCATCCCCCCCACAGTTAGAATCACTCCCTAGGACACACTTAACCCCTTCATCGCCCCCTAGTGTTTAACCCCTTCCCTGCCAGTGTCATTTACACAGTAATCAATGCATTTTTATAGCGCTGATCGCTGTATAAATGACAAGGTTCCCAAAATAGTGTCAAAAGTGTCCAATGTGTCCGCCATAATGTCGCAGTCACGATAAAAATCGCAGATCGCCGCCATTACTAATAATAATAAAAAAAAAAAAAATTAATAATAAACATGCCATATATCTATCCCCTATTTTGTAGACGCTATAACGTTTGCGCAAACCAATCAATATATGCTTACTGCGAATTTTTTTAACCAAAAATATGTAGAAGAATACATATATAAACTGAGGAAAAATTGTTTTTTTATATATTTTTTGTGGATATTTATTATAGCAATAAATAAAAAATATTTTTTTTTTTTTTCAAAATTGTCGCTCTTTTTTTGTTTATAGCGCAAAAAATAAAAACCGCAGAGGTGATCAAATACCACCAAAAGAAAGCTCTATTTGTGGGGAAAAAAAATACGTAAATTTTGTTTGGGTGCCACATCACACGACCGCGCAATTAGTTAAAGCGACGCAGTGCCGAATCAAAAAGTGCTCTGGTCAGGAAGGGGGTAAAGTCTTCCGGGGCTGAAGTGATTAAAAGGTTATAAAAACGCCAGTAGCTTTGTTGCGAGTTTTTCAATGTTTTTTAACGTTTTTGAAATAGCATTTATTAGCGTTTTTAATTTATTTTTAAAGATCAAAAAACGTTAAAAAATGCTGGTGAGCTGCGTTTTTGAACGCTTATCGGCGTTTATCAGCATTTTTTGACGTTAGAGCGTTTTTAAAAGCTGAACAACTCTTTTCAGAGCCCATAGTTTTGAGTGTCTTTTTTAAAGACAATAAACGCCCCAGCCAAAAACTGCTGATAACAGCCTATGTGTGCATGGACCCATAGGATAACATGCTGGGGAGATTTTTGACTGTAAAAAAAAAAACGTCTGAAGCCAAAAACAGCTGCTGTAAAAACGTCCATAAACGTCCAGTGTGCATGAGGCCTTATAGGTAAAGTTTTATTTTTTATTTAAACTTTATTTGATTTTATATTATGAACAATGTTTATGTACGATACATTATTTCAATAGGCACAGTTATATATAATAAAAAAAAAAATAAAAACCTTTACCTCGTATAAATGTTATCCACCCCCCCACCCTCCTCTATGTCGGTCTCTCATATCTCTCTTTGTCTCCCCCCCCACTCTTCTTCCTTTCCGCTGGCTATTACATCCAATTTTCTGTGTACTTCCTAGTTTTCTAAAAACTCTGTCTATTATTCCCATACATTATTGAATCTTTCTACCTGGCCTTCTTCTCTACTACTTAAATATTCCATTTTATAGATGTAGTCTATTCTCTCGAACCATTCTTTTATAGTTGTTTTTTCTGATTACAGTGGCGTCGCTAGGGGGTGGCTTTTGGGGCTATAGCCCCGAGTCTCTGCAGGGGTCCCCAAGAGGAGGGAAGGCTCTCTGGGGACCATGATGTAAGTGGGGGGGCTCTCTGGGGTCCCTGATGCTAGGGGGAAGGCTCTCTGGGGTCCCTGATGCAAGGGGGAGGCTCTCTGGGGTCCCTGATGCTAGGGGGAAGGCTCTCTGGGGTCCCTGATGCTAGGGGGAAGGCTCTCTGGGGACCATGATGTAAGTGGGGGGCTCTCTGGGAACCCTGATGCTAGGGGGAAGGCTCTCTGGGGACCATGATGTAAGTGGGGGGCTCTCTGGGGACCCTGATAAGGGGGAGGCTCTCTGGGAACCCTGATTTTAATGGGGAGGCTCTCTGGAGACCCTGATGCTAGGGGGAAGGCTCTCTGGGGTCCCTGATGCAAGGGGGAGGCTCCCTGGGGTCCCTGATGCAAGGGGGAGGCTCTCTGGGGTCCCTGATGCAAGGGGGAGGCTCTCTGGGGTCCCTGATGCAAGGGGGAGGCTCCCTGGAGTCCCTATTGCAAGGGGGAGGCTCTCTGGGGTCCCTGATGTAAGGGGGAGGCTCTCTGGGGTCCCTGATGTAAGGGGGAGGCTCTCTGGGGACCCTGATGTAAGGGAGGAGGCTCTCTGGGGACCCTGATGTAAGGGAGGCTCTCTGGGGACCCTGATGTAAGTGGGGGGCTCTCTGGGAATATATATACACACACACACTATATTAATGTATATACATGTGTATGCCCGCCCAAGCGCATGACTTTCTTTACTACACTGCTATGGGCTCTAGCCCCAGATCTTCTGTAGACCTAGCAACGCCCCTGCCTGACTATAACCATTTTTTTTAGGTATTATTCCCTTTGCTGTACTCAATAAGTATGGGATTATTGTTCTCTTTGTATTGTTGTTTGTACTACTTGTTCTATGAAATAAACATGTCCATAGATCTTTTAAGATCTCCTTCCCCGTAATTTTATATTGTATCTCCTGCCAGAATTCCTTTATTTTGTTACAATCCCACCATATATATGGGCCATGTTGCCTATTTGGTTACATCCTTTCCATGTTAACTAGTTGTGATTTTTTCCTGTTGATATCTTTGGACCTTCTCAGGTGTTAGATACCATCTAGATAAGCACTTATAATTCATTTCTATTGTTTTTTTTTTTTTTAATATATCAGTCACGTATTCGTGTCCCCCACCCATCACTTTGACTACCTGTTGGTCATCCATCTGTGCTCCCAATTCCCCTTCCCATTTTCCAATGAATGGGGGTCTTCCCTGACCCTCTAGGTCTGCGAGCATCTTATAAATCCGGGATATTCCATGTTTCAGTGTTATCTGTACACTTTAATGGTAAAGTTGATCCAGGGAAAATCAGATTGCCTCTCTGGGGGGATCAGGAAGGAATTTTTTTTCCCCTGCTATACAGTAGCAAATTGGATCGTGCTTTGCTGGGGTTTTTCGCCTTCCTCTGGATCAACTGTGGGTATAGGATTGGTTATTTGGGATTGTATGATTTTTTTTTTTTTTTTTACTCTTTTATTGGTTGAACTTTACTAGATGGACTTGAATCTTTTTTCAACACGTCTATGTAAAAAGGGCAGTAGTGGGCATGCTTTGCTAGGTACAGGACCCAACCATGTGTACCCGACACTGTGTGGGGCTAAATGTGAAGCTGTCCTTAAGGCTCCATGCACACTGGAGCTCATAAACTGACGTTTTTTTGGAGTATGAGCGTTTTTTTTAACCACTTGCCGACCAGCCGCCGCCATTTTACGGCAGCAGGTCGGCACGATCCCGCAAGCCGTCATAGCTATACGCCGGCTCGTGGGATGGGGATAGCAGGTACCCGCTGCACTGCGGGGGTGCCGATGCTCGTGGTCGACGGTCGCGATGACCGCCGGCCATGAGCGATCGCGGGCACGAGAGGCAGAACAGGGAAGCGTGTGTGTAAACACACAAATGCCTGTTCTGTGAGGAGTGACAGATCGTGCGTTCCTATTAGCTAGGAACCACGATCTGTCATTTCCTCTAGTCAGTCCCCTCCCTCTACAGCTAGAAACACAGTTAACCTTTTGATCACCCCCTAGTGTTAACCCCTTCACTGCCAGTGACATTTTTACAGTAATCATTGCATTTTTATAGCACCGATCGCTGTATAATTGTCAATGGTCCCAAAAATGTGTCAAAAGTGTCCGATCTGTCCGCCATAATGTTGCAGTCCCGATAAAAATCGCAGATCGTCACCATTACTAGTAAAAAAAATAAATAAATAAATGAAAATGCTACAATTCTATCCCCTATTTTGTAGACGCTATAACTTTTGCGCAAATCAATCATTATACGCTTATTGCGATTTTTTTTTCCCCAAAAATATGTGGAAGAATACATATCGGCCTAAACTGAGATAACAATTTGCTTTTTAAAAAAAAATGGGGATATTTATTATAGCAAAAAGTACAAAATATTGTGTTTTTTTCAAAATTGTCGCTCTTTTTTTGTTTATAGAGCAAAAAAAAAACAAAAAAAAAACCGAAGAGGCGATCAAATACTACCCAAAGAAAGCTCTATTTGTTGGAAATAAAGGACGTCGATGTTTGGGTGCAACGTCGCACGACTGCGCAATTGTCAGAGCGACGCAGTGCCGAAGCGCAAAAAATGGCCCGGTCATTCAGCAGCCAAATCTTCTGGGGATGAAGTGGTTAACAGCCCATAAACTCCCATGTTATCCTATGTGTCCATGCACACGTGGATGTTTTTGAACTTTTATCAGCAGTGGAGTTTATGGGCTGTTTTCTGAATGCCATATAATCGCATGCAGGAGTCGTTTTCCTGACCACAAAAAAAACGGCAAACGTTCATAAACGCTGATAAACGCTCAAAAACGTGGCTCACCAGCGTTTAACGTTTTTGATGCATTGAAAAAAATAAAAATAAATAAAACTTTAAAAAAAAGCTAATGCGGGAAAAACGCTATTGCAAAAACGCTAAACGTTGAACGACTCACTGCAAAGCTACTGGCCTTTTTATAACTTTATTTTAGCGTCCAGTGTGCATGGAGCCTTAAGTTCATTCTGTATATATACCTGGCAGGGCCAGAAAAAAAAAAAAAAAACACAAAAAAAAAAAAACACAAAAAAAAAAAAACAATCTCCGGTATCTCTATGCCAAACCCTGGAGACAGAAATCACACAGGTAAGTCTCTGCGTGATGTGAATGCAGCTGTCGAGAATGGCGCGGTGCCAGGCGGACCCCCCCATCTCTGCCATCCCAGAGCCCCAGCTGCAGTTATGTCCTGACTCTGCATCCCCTGCGATGTGCAGAATTGCTCACAGGTCAGAGGACGTCTCGGGAGAATTTCTATGACATGGGGCCCCAGCTGTGTCTGCAGAAAGATCCTCCACTGCTGGTTAATAGACAGCTTGGGGGGGTTACAGCAAGCTTCAGCGGCATGCCACCCCTGGCCTAGGAGCTGACACTCACCGACTGGTCTGTGAGAGGGGGCAGGACAATCATCTTCTCCATCGTGTTCATCACCACCCGCCAAAGATCCTTGAGCACGCGTTTCAGCACCGTCTTCTCGCACACTGTGGCGAACAGCGTCAGGCTGAGGAGAGAGGAGGTCGGGGAACTTGGGTCAGCATCCACATAATACGTTCCTATAAAAACCTGCCCCATGGGGGGGGGGTTGGTTTTGTAAGGATAAATATATGAAAAAAAAAAAGGTTTCCTTTCATGCACGGAGCGGCTACTTTTCTCTCTCATTGGTAAAGGTCTGCAGTGGAAAGTGGAAGGAGAGAATAATCACAGTCAGGATTTTTTTCAACGGGAAGGAGGGGGAACGCCGTTTCAGCACTGAATGTATGCAACAGCAAGGGGGACTGGGGTGTGCTGAGGATCTGTCACTGGGGGGGGGGATCTAGTGTCGCAGTTGAAACTAGTGTTGCTGATGAAGTCTTTTACTTGTGGGGGATCTATTGTATCGTTGCTGGGAAGGATCCACGTTTGAGGTAAGGATCTATTGTTTCTTGAGGGTCTATTGTTGCTGGCTGCTGGAAGATGTATTGTTTCTGGCAGGGGTCTAATGTTGCTGGAGTGAGTCATTTGTTTCTGATGGTGTCTATTGTTGTTGGGGGGGGGGTATTGGTTGCCAGTGAGGATCTATTGTTTCTAGGGGAATCTTTAGGTTGCTGGGGGATCAATTGATGCTGTGAGGGTCCTCTTGTTGCTGGGGGGGCTTCTTGTTGCTGGGGGGGGGGGGCGGACGAACTTCTGTTGCGGGGGGGGCCTTTTTTTGCGGTTGTTGCGTGGGGACTTCTTGCTGCTGGGGGGCCTCCTGTATCGGGGGGACTGGATGACTTCTTGTTGCTGGGGGGGGGAGCGTCTTCTTGTTGAGGGGGGGGGGCTCTTTTTGCAGTTGTTGCAGGGGGGGGGGGCCTGGACTTCTTGTTGCTGGGGGGGGGACTTCTGGTTGCGGTTGTGGCTGGGGGGGGGGGTGATTGGGGAAGACTTCTTGTTGCTGGGACGACGACGACTTCTTGTTGCGGTTGTTGTGGGGGGGGGTAGGGTACTGCGGTTGTTGTGAGGGGGATGACGACTTCTTGTTGCTGGGGGGGGGTGGGGGCCCTTCTTGTTGCTGGGGAGACACCTTCTTGTTGCGGGGGGGCCCTTCTTGTTGCTGGGGGAGACACCTTCTTGTTGCGGGGGGGGCGACTTCTAGTTGCTGGGGGGGAGACTTCTGGTTTCTGGGGGGGGGGGGACTTCTTGTTGCTGGGGGGGACACCTTCTTGTTGCGGGGGGGACGGGACTTCTGGTTGCTGGGGGGGGGGGGACTTCTTGTTACGGGGGGATCTATTGTTCCCGGGGGGATATTTAAGTTACTGGGGGATCTATTATTGCTGGTGGGTCTATTGTTGCTGGGGGATATTTTTTGATGGGTGATTCATTGTGGCTGGGGATCTGTTGTTGCTGGAGGGTCTATTGTTAATGGGGGATCTTTTTGATGGGGGGTCTATTGTTGATTGGGGGGGTTTATTGTTATTGAGGGATATTTTTGTTGCCTGGGGATCTATTGTTGCTGGAGGGGTCGTTTGTTACTATTTTAAAGCTTTTCTTGTTATAATTAGCAAACACCACACAAAATACTTAGCACCACAAAATGGTACTTTGTTCTGTGTTCTCTAAAGGGACAGCACTGGGAGGTGGGTTGGGGGTGGACCCTAGGGGCGGTGCTTGTTGGTGGGAAGGGAGCGGAGAAAAGGGGTGAGTCAGAAGGGGGTACAGTACCTGCACCTCTTCTCTGAGAACAAAAAGCCCCGTTCACAGTACTCACTTGCCATCCAAGAAGTCCATCAGGGGGCGCAGTACATTGTCAGCATCCTGTGCCACCGTGTTCCTGGCGTTAGCTGGTACATTGCCGGTGCCCTTCACGTGGCAGAGAATCTCCGACATCTGTTTAATACATTCATCTATTCGGAATTGAAAGCTGCAAACACAACACAGAGATCATCATACAAGGAAAATGATAAATCACATATACAGCAACGTTCATGTAAACATTCAATACATTACACACCGTATACCCTACAGCCTGGGTCATGAGAAACCTATACAGACAATAAATACAATTCAGTATTGGTCATGTGACCCCTATACAGACGATATACATTTCATCCTGGGTCATGTGACAATTATACAGACCATGTACACTGCAGCCTGGGTCATGTGACACCTACAGTGGGTAT